>NC_057721.1:21828060-21972777 GCF_004010195.1 Chiloscyllium plagiosum | reverse complement strand
CCAATCTTCTGCTTTCCCACTGTTCTTAGCCACTTTATAGGATCTCTCTTTTTCTTTAATACATTTCCTGACTTCCTTTGTCAGCCAAGGTTGTCTAATCCCTCCCCGTTTAATCTTTCTTTTCTTGGGAATGAATCTCTGTACAGTGTCCTCAATTATACCTATAAACTCCTGCCATTTTTGCTCTACTGTCTTCCCGGTTAGCCTCTGCTTCCAGTCTATTTTCGTCAGTTCCTCTCTCATGCTCTCATAATTACCTTTATTCAACTGTAACACCATTACATCCGATTTTGCCTTCTCCCTTTCAAACTCCAGACTGAACTCTACCATATTGTGGTCGCTACTTCCTAAGGGTTCCCTTATTTTAAGATCTTTTATAGAGTCTGGTTCATTGCAAAGCACTCGGTCCAGAATAGCCTGCTCTCTTGTGGGCTCCATGACAAGCTGTTCCAAAAAGCCATCCTGTAAGCATTCCATGAATTCCCTTTCTTTAGATCCACTAGCAACATTATTTACCCAGTCCACCTGCATATTGAAGTCTCCCATGATCAATGTAACCTTGCCTTTCTGACATGCCTTGCACAACCATTGCACTTCAGAGTGTGAGCACGAACTCTGATGCCTAGCCCCCATCTCTGTACACAAACATGATTTTAATATTTATGTGGAGGTGCCAGTGTTGGACTGAGATGGACAAAGTTAAAAATCACACAAAGCCAAGTTAGAGTCCAACAAGTTTATTTGAAATTACAAGCTTTCGGAATGCTGCTCCTTTGCCAGATAGCTATTGGGCGGGATCATAGGACATAGAATTTATAGTAAAAGATCGAGGTGTCATATAACTGATACTATGAACTGAATAAATCTAGATTGCTGTTAATCACTGAGAATGGGGGTGCAGGTTTCGATTGATTAATATAATCAGGTAAAGCGACGCTGCTTCTCAAAACTTTCATGACACATTTCTCACCTTGTTGAGGTGTACTGTTGTACCATGGATAATGATTGAAAATCACTGGACTGCCAAACTGATATGTCTCCTCATAAAGTTCAACGATTATGACTATGAACTTAGGTACAGCCAGGATGGTCACATAAGTTGCACCTAGCAGGCTTCCCAATCTGGTGAAAACAGAAGATATACCCTTAAACATGTAAACTAACATTATTGACATCAAACTTGCAGATGTTCTCTAAATTGACCTGATATATTTTCTACAGCACATATTCCAGGAAATCAAGAAGAAACCGTAGAAGTTTCTATCGTGGAAGGAAAAGAATAATAATTGCAAGTTAACATTTTGATCTTACATTTGAAGCATGCAAGCTGAGTCAGACCAGTTTGCCATTTTTACCAGTTCAACTCTTTCTTTCTTTCTGAGATGCTACAGAAACTATGGAAAAACATTGCTGAAGGACGGTTTAATTCAACTTAGTATATCCACGTGAGATCATATTGTTCTTTCTGGGATGAGCTCGGCATCTCCTGAGGAGTCACTTATTTTTATAGGTATTTTTATAGAAAAAGAAGATTTTTGAGATTTTTTACAAAATTACAAAAGTAGTACAAACTAGTGTATTCCACTTTACCATATAATAACAACACCAGTATAGAATTTTTAAAAAACTACTAATCTATTCTACAGACAACCATAACATAAACTAGGATATCATACGTTACTAACAATAAACAAAAGGAGAAAAGAAAACAAACAAGTAAATAATTAACTAAATACGTATTCAAAATAAATTTATATCAAATCATAACAAGACCCGTATTTATACGGGATTCCTCCTCCTGGGAGCCCCCAATAAAGCTAGAACCATTACCACGGCTAAGCAAAGCCCCTGAATAATATGGCCGAAATATCTGTGTCAATGTAGTTCAGAAAGGGCTGCCCTTTTTTTGGTGCACCATATTCATAAGGAAGTCAAGGGGGATATATTCCATGACTATTTTATGCCAATTTGAAAGTCCTGGGGGACCCAATTCACGAAAATATTTTTCCTCGCACAAAAGGAAAGGATAGTGAATAATTTCCTCCCGTATACATCCAAAGAGGGGAAGTTTGGGGAGCCCAAGAGTAAAGACATTGGATCCAACCCAATCTCTGTCCCCAAAATCTTTGCCAAAGCAATCACTACTCTGTCCCAGTACCTGCAAATCTTATGGCATGTCCACAGACAATGCATGAGAGTACCAACTTCTATTTTGCACTTAGGACACATTGGAGATGCTCCTGCCTTGAACTTTGCAAGTCGCTCAGGTGCCTGTGAGCCCTGCGAAGTATCTTCAATTGAGTAGCCTGAGTTCTGTTACAGATAGAGATCTTCCTGGTGTTTTCCCAGACACCCTCCCACATCTCTAAGGAGATTTCCATCCCCAATTCTTAACTCCAGGTTTTATATAACTGTTCTATGTCCTTTGTCACCTTATTACATAGTAAGTGATAGAGAGTACTGACAGAGGGCAGACCCATCGACCGAAGCACTCTCCTTTCCCTATCCAATTTATAAGGATTAATTATCAATGTGGTCTTCTTTTGTATAAAGTCTCATATTTGAAAATATCAAAAAAGGTCCTTGCCATGCAGCCCAAATTTGTGACGCAGCTGCTCGAAGGACATCATGACCTCCCCATCGAACAGATCTCCCAAACAGGAGATACCTCTGGACTTCCAGATTTTGAATACAGCACCAGTCAGCCCTGGCTGGAATCCCAACGTTCCCACTTATAGGAGGAGTATAAGGGGAGGTTTTTTGTAGGTTACCCTCATCAAGTCACATTATCCTCCAGGCTTTGATTGTATTTAATACAATAGGGTTTTTGCAATAATCTGTAATAACTCTCACCTTGTCCATAAATAGTAGTTTGATGAGGGGACATCTTGCTTGGGAGTCCTGAATATCTAACCAGACTGATTGTGGGTCACAAGAGACCCAATCAGCTACATATGATAACAGGGAACTCAATTGATACCTCCTGAAATCCAGAAGGTCCAGCCCACCCCTTATTTGTGGAAGCTGCAGTTTTTCTAATTTAACAAGGGGCCGTCTATGACTCCAAATAAAGGAGCCGAGCCAACCATAAAGCTTACACAGTGCCTGTCTCGGCAGCATCAAGGGGAGCATTCTCATCGAGTATAAAAGAACGAGGTAGAATATTCATCTTAACTAAAGCTATTCTACCTAGCAAGGATATTGGGAGATCTTTCCAGCATTGAAGGTCCTGTCTTATTTTCTCTAGTAAGTGTGTATAATTGGCTTTTTATAGCTGACCAAATGTCGGAGTAATAAAAATATCTAAGTAAAGAAAACCTCCTAGTGACCACCAAAAGGGGAAACAGGATCAATCCGGTAAATTCGATACACTGGCAAAACCACCCAGCAGCATGGCCTCCGACTTCGTAAAATTGATTTTGTAACCTGAAAACATACCAAATAGGTTAACCACTTGAATTAAGCGGGGCACAGATGTCAATGGATCATTTAAGAAAAGGAGGACATCATCCACATAGAGAGTAATTTTGTGCTTGCCCGATCCAACCTCTGGAGCTGTTGTATTAGGGACAGCTCGTATAGCTTCCGCCAGTGGCTCAATCACTAGCATAAATAATAATGGTGATAGAGGACATCCCTGACGACAGCCTCTGCCAATGCTAAAACGATCCAAACTTAAACCGTTGGTAATCACCGCTGCTTTGGGATCATTATATAATACTGCAACTCATTTAATAAAGACCTCTCCAAAACCAAACCGTTCCAGCGTATAAAAGAGATATGGCCATTCTACCCAATCGAATGCCTTCTCTGCATTTAGGGAGACAACTAATCCTGGTATCGCTCTCTGCTGGGAGGCTTGTACCATATTTAGGACTCTTCTAACATTATTAGTTGATCTGCAACCATTTATAAACCCCGTCTGGTCCTCTTTTATAATGAATGGTAAAACCCTCTCCAGTCTTAATGCCAACATTTTTGCGAGAATTTTAAAATCCACATTTAACAAGGATATGGGTCTGTACGAAGAGCAGTCATCTGGGACTTTTCTCTTCTTAAGAATGAGAGGAATATTTGCTTCTCTCTGAGAAGGCAGGAGGCAGGCCTGACTATGTGGGTAATTGTGCATATTTATAAGTGGCCTGACCAATTCCCCTATAAATTCTTTACAGAACTCAGCCTGGAATCCATCTGGTTCAGGCACTTTGCCACTTTGACACTGCCTCACCACCTCCTGTACATCCTGGGTTGCCAGGGTCATTCAAAAATGACACCTGCTCCGAGATTAGGCCCAGGAGGGCCAGATTGTTTTAGAAAGACTCCATCTTTCTCGTTCTATCCTCACAATCCTGCGACTTACACAATTCGAAATAGAACTTTCTAAGGGCTGCATTGATCTTTTTACGACCACAAGTCAGGATACCAGCACTCTCTCTAATAGACATAATGGCTTGAGGAGCCTTTTTCTTTCTGGCAAGGTATGCTAGAATCTTGCCAGGCTTGTCACCGTATTCAAGTAGTCTCTGCTTCGCGAATAATATCTCCCTCTTTGCTGTTTGAGTAAGTGCAGTATTCAAAGTTGCCCTAGTAATGGAGGGCCTATCAACATACGCTGTTTCAGCTGCCTTCAGGCGAACCTCGAGCAGACGCTGTTGTTATCACTTTTGTCTTTTCCAGTCGCAGGATATGAGATAACCAAGCTCGTGCGTATGCCTTAGCAGTCTCCCACATTATCAAAGGGTTACTGGGCATACCTGAGTTGATATCCCAGAAGGTTTTAAATTCCTGCAAAAAATATTTTATGAACTTACTTTCTTTCAATAGAAAAGGGTCCATACACTAATGTCGGGAACCTATCTCATCATCACTAGTCTTAACCTCCATATATACTGCAGCATGGTCAGAAATAGTTATATTACCTATTTTACAAAACAATATCAAGTTCAAAAGGGTCGAGTAGCCAAAAAACATACCGATTCTGGTATGGCGCTTGTGTGGATTAGAATAGAAAGTAAAGTCTCTCCCCTCAGGATGAAGACACCTCCACACATCTACCAGCCCCAACTCCCTATTCAGATCCGCCAACTGCCTAGATCTCAAAGATATGCCTGCAGAGCTCCTAGGTATCCTGTCCATCTCTGGGTCAATGATACAATTAGAATTTCCACCTGTGGTTGTATGGCGCACCCCAAGAGCCATCAACATGGAGAATGCTTCCGTTACAAATTTAACAGGGTGCACTGGGGGCAATAAAGATTCAAAATTCTGTATTCCTCTCCATGTATTAGGGCTTTAATTAATATATACTGTCCAGACTCATCTTTTATCTGGCTTAGCATTTGGAAGGGAAGATTCTTCCAAATAAGAATGGCTACTCCCTTACTTTTTGAGCTGAAAGATGAAAAGAACACCTGGCCAAACCCACCCTGTTGCAGCTTCAAATGATCCTTATCAAGTAGATGTGTCTCCTGTAGAAGGTCTACATCGACCCTTTCTTTTTTAAGACTTGATAATATATTTCTCCTTTTGATTGGTGAGTGGCTCCCCTTGACATTCCAGGTGCACCACCTAAACCGAATGACTAGCCATGATCATCCAAGCAAGGCCGAGACCTCCCAAGAGGAAGAACCTTGCCCAAAAGACATTGAATAAAAACCAAAAATGATTCACGTATAATAACACTCCTTAAATCGGCTAAATCAAACAGCTAAGAACTACTCCTAAATACAAATAACATAAGGCATATTTAAAAGGAGACTTTCCCCCTTGCTCACAGGAGGCACTACTACCTTCCAATAATCCCGCCATAACACCTCCCAGCTAAGGCCATGCCCTCAGCCCAGGCATTACAAAGTAGAGTAAATAAATTCCAATATTTTATAAAACAGGAGTTAAAAGTGGGCGACACCTCCCCCCACCCCCACACTATCACCTAGATATACTTGACAAAGCAATACAAGATAAAAATACCTAAGGTTACAAAATTATAATCCCAGCAAGTATTAAACAACCTTCTGCAGCATGACCGAGATCGAATTCCCGGGTCTCTTCGATGGACTCATCAATCTTCTTTCGGAGTTTAACGAACTCCGAGATCAGGCTCGCCTCCGCAGGTAAGTCCCCGGGGCAGCCGCGGATGTCTCTGTTGCTTCAGGGTGGTGGGGAAGGGGTGCCTGTCTGCTGCGAACTGCGAGAGTCTTTGCCTTTGGTCTTTTTAGAAAGCATCAAACTGTTAAAGTTTGATGCAGAATGGCCAACGGTTCTGGGCAAAAACTATTTTTAGCAATTTAGCAGGTGAGGTGAGGGTGGGCACCCCACTTTGCCTAAGTCTTGGGCAGAGCTCTGCAGACTCAGACCTACTGGGTCACTGCCATCTTAGATCTCAAGGAGTCACTTTTGAAGATAATGTCAGGTATCAGACCGGGCCTCCCCAAAATAAAGTAATGAGAAATCCTAGATCCTAACTTTTACATTTATTTATCGGCAAGTGTAAGGTGCTGTGATTCAATTGGACCACCACTAGGCTTTAATCCAATCACACTTCATTCTTACACACAGTTAAAATACAAACAAAAAATGTATTGACATAACTTTAACTCTATTGAAATACTTAATAAAATAATATATTATTTAACTACTAATCATCAATTATTCCAATATAACAGCATCTCATAAACACACCTTTGGCAAAGGCAAATTCAGCAAAACAGATTTTCTTCACATGTTATCTCCCTTCTGGTCCAGAGAAAAGGAATACCAAAAGAAATAATCTTGCAACAGAGGGAGAACTCAAGTTTTTTGCTGCAGCAGAGGGAGAGCTATATCTACCAGCTTCAATAGCCAAACACCCTAAATGAAAGCACAACCAAAAGTCTGGGTCTTTGTGAATCTGAATCCACCTACGCATGCTTCTTTTATCTAATTAACTAAAAAATCTCAAGGAGCTCAAAGCTATTTACTCACTGCTTCTGAAGTAGACATTCTGGCACTACTGCAGCAACACCTCTCTGCAAGAGAAACATCACAGAACAAATCTCTCTTAAAGGCACAGTACCATCACAAAACACACATCATCAAGCCAGAACTTTTTGCGAATTGATGTTCTCCAATAACTTAAATCATTCACGCAGGAGCATTGATCAGACAAGAAGATTCACAATAGAGGTAAAATATTGGTTGGATATTAACACTGATATTAAAATCCATATTAAGAACTGCAAGATATGTCAAGAGCATGTTTCAAGTTATTATAAGGAATTACTGATGCTGCATGAAGTTCCTGTCAATCCTTGATCCAAAATTGCATGTGACCTTTTTGCCAAGTTCCTTGTCACTTGTTTTTCTAATCAACCTGTTCAGGCATGTTTATCCAAACCTCTGGAGGACATGGGACTTGAACCAGGCCTCCCAATCCAGGGATAGGGACACTATCACTGTCCCATAAGTGAGACCATTAAGAATAACAGTCCACAATTTATTGGCATGTCATTCCAGGGCATGTGTGAGAAGCATGTGTGGAGCATTAATGACATAATTTCTTTTCTACATTATCTGATATTCAATAGTTTGGCTGGTTGCAGAAATCAGTCAGAAATCTAATCCTGAGATGTAGATAGATCAACTAAGACTTACAAATTACAATATTACATTTGAGGACAGCGTCTCTGAGCACAACTGTTCCTCAAGCAGCAGGCTCATGTTTGGCAGACAGTAAGACTTATGAGTAAAAGTAGGCCAGTCAGCCCATTGAGTCTGCTCCGCCATTCAATGGGATCGTGGCTGATTGGATAAGCCTGAACACCACTAAGCTGTCTTTTCATCATAACTCGATTCTCTGACTGATTACGATTACGAGTGTATATCAATTTATTGACTCATACACAAAATACTCCTTTTGAGACTTAGCTTGTAAATTTACATGAGAAGTTGATGAACATGTACAATGAGGATATGGAAATGGAATTGCCAAAGTTACAAGTGAAATAAAAAGTTTGCATCAACGACCACATAGAAGATATACGACAAAGAGTCAAGATGAGAAGAATGTACTCAGGACCAAGAAGCCAAGAGGCCCATGCACATGATGGCACAATGCTGAAACAGAACTTACAGCAAATCAGATCTGTTTCAATTTCCCATCTGCTCCCAATATTATTGCATTGTGTCCAAGATGCCAAACACAAACCGGCAATATTATAAATTGCTGTGGGAAATTAACAGCACCTTCAGGCAAAATCACCATCATGAGATGTGAATGTATCAGCAAACTATTGTGTCTTATAAACACTCACAGACTCACAAGTTAACGTAAATAACTGAACAATCTTTTGAAAATAATTTTGTATGTATACCTTTCCTTTAAGAGAATTTACCCTTAAGGACTCCATATGTTGCATGGAGACAATAGTGAGATTCTGCTTGGCAGTTAGATGGCTGTGATCTGCAAGCTGATCATGCATAGAAATCAGTTGGTTGTATAATATCTGCTTCATAACCATAAGGTGTTTTCCTGTATTAAATACAGTTACATTGCAGGGAGTTAATCAATCTCTTTTAAATGATTAAGACAATTAATGCATGTAGTATATTAGAAATGTTAACAGCTTTCGTCATGGATGTTGTTGTATGTTTATAGTTTACAGTTTTTGTTTCAGTGTCCTTGGATTCCAACTTTTGAAGTTCTTTTTCAGGAATGTAGCTGTTCATGCATAATAAATAAGGAATGCTAAAATTAGTTTTATTGCATATTATCCAAATTTTGGTTACATTCTTGTATTAGACAGAGAAAAATATCAGTGGGAAAAAGTGGACCTAAAAACCAGGGGAAATTAGGCAAAAATCATAAACCACTTTTTGATATTTTGAATACCAACAAAACTAAATGAACCAGCAAAAGACTTCAAAATGATACAGTGAAGATAACTGACAATCCTCAATTATTTACATCAGCCATGCACAACACAGGGTTCACAACTGAATCCTTCACTGATAGTACTCTCACTTCCCCCACCCAATATGCATTTTTCCAGTTGTGGCTGTGCCAGTCAGACAATTCTTGTCAAGATAAGTGATCAGTGGACTCAGAAAATGGCAACCAGAAATTCAGGACAGACACATTATTATTGAGAAATTACTTAAAAATACAAATGGGTTTCCAGGTGTGAAATCACTGTCTGCACGAGCTCAATGGAATAGAAATAACTGCAAGATCTATTGGGGCCTGACCATGGAACATCCAACACGGTCTCTCCATAAGTTAATCATGACTGGCATAATTGATGGAATATTAATCATCCTCCCCAATACATCAATCACATTGGCTTAAATCCATTATGTGGACAATGGGAGGTACCAAAATTTACCTACAAACGATCAGAACGAGCCAAAGGGAATTCAAGACCATATTAATTTACTGGGGAATGCAGATGGCAGGCAAGGACTAATTAAGACATAGGGATCATCACTTCACCAGCAAGAAGGAATGAACCCTCTCCAAAGAAACACTCAATTCAAGTAGTGAGCAGATGGGGTAATTTGTTTTCATTTGTAAGATTATATTTCTTTTCTACAGAGGCATTGCCAAAATGTTTTTGGAAACTTGAAAATGTGCAACTGTCAATTATATTTTAAAGGACGAGGTGAAAAAAAAACCTACAGGCTGCAACATTTTAATCTTAAAAAACTGATTGAGGACACGTGATATGTTTCTTTTTACTCCAATTACTCTATTAATACCTAAGTTCATGTATCATCTCTCAAACTCATTTTTTCTCATGCGTGTGTATGTTTAAGGGAGTCAGTGTTTTGTTGCATTTACATTTTGGATTTTGGGTAATAAATGTTTATATTATCCTTTGACTTAAACCTATTAGAAATACTATCCTATCCTTGAATTGTCACAGCACTCAAAAGGTTGGAAACTCTACTTCCTAAAAAATATACCTTATTGCGAACAAGAGGCACAGAAAAAGGTGAAGAATTCTCTCACTACCTCATTCCATTGTAACATGCCTCTTTTTATAAAGCCCCAGCTAATGTATGGCAGGAAAGCAATTACATCTTGTTCTATCTCAAATTAAACATGATATCAATTTTCACAGATCCACGGCCACTAATAAAATTATGGAATTTATCAGTCAACAAAGCAATAAAAAGTCTTGAATTATTTCTAAATATTAACTGTAACATTTATTGATACCTACTTAGGAAACATTTTGTCATGCATTTTGTAAAGATATGATATGCATAAGAGTATGGGAGAGAAAATGGGATGGAAGATTCATAGAGTTGTTACAACAAAGAAAGAGACTACTTGAACCACCAAGTCAGTTCTCTGCATGAATAATATAACCAGTTCCACTTCTCTGTGTTTTTAACTGCATTTTGTTTCTCTTCGATCTAATTCCCTTTTGAAAGCCATGATTGTATCTGCTTGCACCATTTTCTCAGGTAGTACCACCTGTGATGTGAAAAAACGTTTTTCTTCTTTTACCTTTGGCTCTTTTGCCAAGAAATCAATTTCTCTGGTTCTAGACATTTTTGCCAATGGGAACAGTTTCTCTCAATTTACTATGTCCAGATCTCTCCTGATTTTGTACACTTCAAACAAATCTCCTCTCAACTTGAAGAATGACCCAGCTTCTCCCAAACTGCCACATAAGTCTCTCATCCCTGGAATCATGTTGGTAAATAATTTCTACACCTTTCCAATTTAGGAGGCAATTATTTAATGATATTGTCACTGGACTAGTGATCCATAACTCCAGGTCAATGCTCTGGGACATGGGTTTAAATCCCACGATGGCAGATGGTGAAATTTGAATCAATGACAATCTGGAATTAAAAGTTAGTCTAATTGTAACATTGGCATGAAACATTTGGCACAGAAAGAAATCTGCTGCCTTCACCTGGTCTCGTCTCAAGAACCATAGCAATGTGATTGACACTTAACTGCTTTCTAGATAATTAGGGATGAGAAATAAATGCTGGCCGAGACATTCATGTACATTAAAAAAAACTTTCATAAAATGCAGTACCCAAAATTGGACACAATGCTTTGAGGCTGATTGTAATTTTCATGTTTTTTTTAGTTGATGACCCCTATTTACCGATTTTTGTGGAGGACCAAACACCAGAGAGATTTGGGGCTCAGTTGCAAGCACAGACAGGTGGTAGAACCCTTTTTTATTCATTTGGGAAAGTGGGTTTCACTTGTTGGGCCAGCATTATCCTTTCCAGTTATCCTTGAGAAGGTTGTAGTGAGCCGCTTTCTTGATCTGCTGCAAGATAATGCTGGCGTATTTAGACCCAAAATGTCATTAGGGAGGGCATTTCCTGATTGTATGAGTAAGGACTGATACGGAGCCAACAGGGTAGGGAGCTTGCCAACTAAAAGTGTATTGGTCCAAGTGCCTACTTCTTGCACTTTTAAAGGAAGATGTGCAAATTCATACATATCATAGATATAGACAAAAAAGTGGTGGCTATCAACAACACAAGAAGTGGAGAAATGTTTTTTAAATGATAAAGGGGTAGCACAGTGGCTTAATGGTCAGTACTGCTGCCTCACAGCACCAAGGACCCGGATTCAATTCCAGCCTCAGCACATTCTCCCCATGTCTGCATGGGTATCCTCTGGGTGCTCTGGCTTCCTCCCATAATTCAAAGATGTGCAGGTTAGGTGAATTGACCATACTAAATTGCCTGTAGTGTTCAGGGATGTGCAGGTTACATGCATTCATCAAGGGTAAATGTAGGATAAAAGGGGAGGGGAATGGGTCTGGTTGGGCTACTCTTTGGAGGGGTTGGTGTGGACTTGTTGGGCTGAAGGGTCTGTTTCCACAATGTAGGAATTTTTTAAAAAATAGGCTTACTTCACAATTCACCAAAGCCATTTTTTTTAAATCATCAGAGAAGTAAGAGGTGACTTGCTTCAACAGAAAGAAGGGAGGAATGGCTGGAGGTAGAAGACATTGTAAGCAGATGAGTAATTTCGACAAGAACCTGCATCCAGTACAGGAGGAGATTTAATGACTTCCTGCTTGAGGAGAGATCAAGAGTTGCAAACTGGAAGCCCAGCCTGGATTAGAAGGCACATGTGAAATGTGAGGCCTGCTAGCCGATCTATGCTTGGAACACATGCTTCGATCATAGTACACCAAAATTCCATGCTCAGTGAAGAGTGAAGGCTGACTTCCTTTCAGCATCTCAGAATGCCTGTGTAGATAGAACATAGAATATTACAGCGCAGTACAGGCCCTTCTGCCCTCGATGTTGTGCCACCCTGTCATACTAATCTGAAGCCCATCTCACCTATATTATTCCATGTACGTCCATAAGGCTTGTGTGAAACTGCACTTGTCTGTTCCTGCATATGTGGATGCTTTTCAGCACCGTACTGTCAGTGAAAGACGATGAGGAGGCCATGGACAGCAAATGAATTGCCGGAAGATAGCCTGACACTAAGCAGTGTGGAAGCAATGGAGAGTAAGTACAGCGATGGTTATGTCCATCGTTCCTTTGATCATGTTTAGCCTGTAAGGGCCTTCAGCACCACTAGAAGTCCTTGACCAAGGGAACATACCTCATTGATTGAAGGATCAACTATTTTATTTAACTGATTTCTCTCCAGCAGGAACAGGAGCAGATGATATCAAACAGAGAAACTTACAGAAAATAGACCATGACTCCAACTACACTGGAAAGCTCAGAAGCTGGAAAATCATCTTGATTCTGCATGACTTTATTCCAGCATGCCATTCACCTGAATGGTTATTAATGGATTTTGTTGTGTCACCCATTCTATGTTCAATAGGTAGATGCACAGGACGGGGTAACAGAGGAAATGATAACTTGAAGGAGTGAGGATCGGCTGACCGATGCTCAACTTCATGCAGATGTGTCTTCAGCAGAGAGGCAGATATTTCACAGTACCACCAAATGTCTGTCAGTTTCTGCCCTTGCATTAACAATGGAAGAGTTTATCCATGCCATATTTGGTGTCATTTCTCTGGCATGTTGGCATTTAGTGACCTTTCTTGGGAAATCACAGAGTTTTGTGGAGAGTCAGGTGGAGTGGAGCATCAAGTGGATGCAGGGTGCCATAACTCTGGGACAGATCTATTCCAATTCATCTAAAATTGACCACTCTTCAAAAATCTACATTTTACTATAGAATGCTCATTAATCTTTTGTATAGCTATGTTGAACCTTATGATGCATTGGTCAATGTTCTCTAAGTGATATTCTGCTGATAGTTGATCCCCCCACGTTATTTGCTAGATCCAAATACCGTAATGATTGGGCCAGAAACACTGGTCTGGTACAGACTTTCCTTAAAGATGGGCCCTGCAGGGACAGGAGTGCATTGACATGTTGGCAAATAATATTTCATTTTAATTTAATTTTGATAAGTTTCCTTTGTAAAGATATGATGATGTATAATCAGACGTGGTTAAATGATGCCAGAGTAAATGATCCCGTTGGAAACAGAAACATGTTGAAATTTAGCATTCAGTTTGAGAGAGAGGAAAGTGAGTCAGAAGCAACTGTCCTAAGCATTAATAAGAGTAATTGTAAAAGAATGAGGGCAGAGCTGGCCAGATTTAAATGGGGAAGAAGGTTAGCAACAAAGACAGTTGAGGATCAATGGCAGATGTTAAAGAGAGTAATTTGTGGCTCACAGGAAAGACATGTTCAAGTGGGGAAGAAGGATTCTGGGAAGAAGATAAGTCAACCATGGTTAAGCAGGGAAGTTGAGGACAGCATCAAATTGAAAGAAAAACTTACAATGTGAAAAAGGTTAGTGATAAGCCAGAGGATTGGGTAAGTTTTAAAAACCAATAATATATGATCATACAAAAAGGGAGAAAATAAAATGTGAGGGTAAGTATACAAGAATCTGCATCAAGGCAGACAGGAAGCTCTTCTTTAAATGTGTAAAGAGAGAGAAGACAAAGTGAACACAAGTCCCTTAGAGGATGAGGCTGGGGAAATCAGAGGCGTAGCAGACAGTGAAAAAGGTTACCTCAGAGCACAACAGAATCTTGATCAGATGGGCCAATGGGCCGAGGAGAGGCAAGTGGAGTTTAATTTAGATAAATGTGAGGTGTTGCATTTTTGAAAGTCAAATCAGGGCAGGATTTATACTCTTACTGGTAAGCTGATTGGGACTGTTGCTGAACAAAGAGACCTTGGAGTGCAGATTCATAATTTCTTGAAAGCGGAGTCACAGGTAGATAGGATAGTGAAGGCGGCGTTTGGTATGCTTTCCTTTATTGGTCAGAGTATTGAGTACAGGGGTTGGGAGGCCATGTGCGACTGTATAGGACATCGGTTAGGCCACTTTTGGAATACTGCATTCAATTCTGGTCTCCCTGCTATAGGAAGAATGTTGTGGAACTTGAAAGGGTTCAGAAAAGATTTACAAGAATGTTACCAGGGTTGAGGGTTTGAGCTATAGGGAGAGACTGAATAGACTGGGGCTATATTCCCTGGAGAGTCAGAGGCTGAGGGGTGACCTTATAGAGGTTTATAAAATCATGAGGTGCATGGATAGGGTAATTAGATGTCTTTTCCCTTGGTGGGGAGTCCAAAACTAGAAAGCGTAGGTTTAAGGTGAGATGGGAAAGATTTAAAAGGAACCTAAGGGATAACTTTTTCACACAGAGAGTGGTGTGTGTATGGAATGAGCTGCCAGAGGAAGTGGTGGAGGCTGGTACAATTACAACATTTAAAAGGCACCTGGATGAGTACAAATAGGAAGGGTTTAAAGGAATATAGGCCAAATGGTGGCAAATGGGACTAGATTTATTTTGGATATTTGGTCAGCATAAACGGGTTGGACCTAAAAGTCTGTTTCTGTGCGGTTTATCTCTATGACTCTAAATAATGATGGAGAATTGGGAAATGGCAGAGCAGTTGAATCAGGAGTTAAATCTTCATCAGTAGAAGACTCTGATAGCATCTCAAATTTACTAAATTCAAGGGGCAAAAGGAGGAGAGGAAAATAGTTTCATAACCATCAATGGAGAAATAGTGTTAGGGAAATTACTTGAACTCAAGTCTGATAAATCCCTCGGACCTGATGGGATGCATCCCAGGATACTAACCGAAGTAGCTACAGAGATAATGGATATATTGTTAGTGAATTTTCTGGAATCCTAAGGTTCCGGAAAAGTCGCAGAGAATTGGAAAACTGCCAATGTAACACCTTTATTTCAAAAGGGGAGAGAACACATTGGTAACAATAGGCCAGTTAGAATATCTGTTGTTGGGAAAATGTTCAAGTCTATTTCAAAGGATGTAATAGGATAGCATTTATAAATGCATAATAGGGCAGACTCAGCATGGTCTCATGACAAATTTATTAGAATTATTTGAGGAGTTAAAAAGCAGGAAAGATAAAGAGGAAGCAGCGGATGTGATATGTTTGGATTTTCAGCAGTTTTGGATAAGCCACCACACATACTGAATTAAAGTCATAGAATCATAGAGATGTACAACATGGAAACAGACCCTTCGGTCCAACCATGCCGACCAGATATCCCAACCCAATCTAGTCCCATCTGCCAGCACCTGGCCCATATCCCTTCAAACCCTTCCGATTCATATTCCCAGCCAAATGTCTATTAAATGTTGCAATTGTACCAGCCTCCACCACTTCCTATGGCAGCTCATTCCATACACATACCACCCTCTGCGTGAAAACGTTGCCCCTTAGGTCTCTTTTATATCTTTCCCCTCTCACCCTAAACCTATGCCCTCTAGTTTTGGACTCCCCGACCCCAGGGAAAAGACTTGCCTATTTATCCTATCCATGCCCCTCCTAATTTTGTAAACCTCTATAAGGTCACCGCTCAGCCTCCGATGCTTCAGGGAAAACAGCCCCAGCCTGTTTAGCCTCTCCCTATAGCTCAAATCCTCCAACTCTGGCAACATCCTTATAAATCTTTTCTGAACCCTTTAAAGTTTCACAACAGCTTTCCGATCGGAAGGAGACCAGAATTGCATGCAGTATTTCAACAGTGGCCTAACCGATGTCCTGACCAATACTCTGACCAATAAAGGAAAGCATACCAAACGCTTTCTTCACTATCCTATCTACCTGTGACTCCACTTTCAAGGAGCTATGAACCTGCACTCCAAGGTCTCTTTGTTCAGCAACACTCCCTATTGAATTGAATTTATTACTCTTCACAACTGTTATTATTGACTTCTTTCATTGATATCTCCCAAGACCTTTCCCAGCATGGAGCCAGTTGATTAAGGCGCTTGTGTATCTATAGGACAGGATCTGTGGTTTGCAAACTAAATCTGCAGATGTTCCAAACATCATTGGGTAAACTTAGTTATGTGATAGTGAGCTGTGTATCTGTCAAACTCACAACTTCAGCCCTGGACGGAACTCGGAGGGTCAACCTTGGTACCCCCTCCTGCTTATGAAAGCTGGTTTGACTGGATGTAACAACAGTCCCTCTTCTCTCACTCACGCTCTGTGCAATTGTCCTGTGAGTGCAATCACTTCAAATCCCAATGACTGGCAGATAGAATGTCCTAATGTTGACTACCTCAGTATTGATATAATCATCGTAGAGGTGTTTATTAAAAGAATAAATCTGAAATACCAATTCTTACTAAAAGAGTTAAACCACAAGATCTACAGTTTAACCAAAATAGTGTTAATGAGTCCAAAACTTAGAATCTTCAGAAATTAAACATGAATTAACAGGTGAATTGCGATTGATTGTAAACTATAAATTACATATTGAGTTGGCTTGACAGTTCACTCAGCATTTATATCATCAATCTCAATCACAAAGTCTCCCTAATGTTATCATCCTTGTGAATTTCACTCTTCCCTTTCTAAGATTTAGTCTAATTCCCAGCTGATAGCAGCAACAGCCAACACCACATTTCCTAGGTGCACTCTTCTGTAAGGGCATGTTCTGTGTTCTTTCAACCAGTTTGAGACCCCAGAAATTTTGATTTCCAATCTTTTAGCTTCCTTATAAAAAGAACATAGAATAGTGCAGCTGAGGAACAGGCCCTTCAGCCCAATGTGTCTGCACTGACCACGATGCCATTCTAAATTAATCCCATCTGCCTGCGTGTGGTCTATCCCTTGTATTCTCTACCTTTTCATGTGTCTGACTAAATGCCTGCCAGAGAAGGTAGCAGAAGCAGATATAATTAGCTAATTGTATCTGCTTCTGCTACCTTCTCTGGCAGTGTTTTACAGGTACCTATTGCCCTCTGTAAAAATAAACTTGCCTTGTGTATCTCCTTTAGACATGCCCTCTCTCTCTTTAAATCTATGCTCCCGAGTATTTGACTTTCACCCTGGGGGATAAAGCTCTGACTATCCATTCCTTTCATTTTATATTCTTCTATCGGGTCGCCCATCAGCCTTCGATACTCTAGCAAAAGCAATCAAGTTTATCCAACACTCCTTGTAGCTAATACCCTCCAATCCAGGCACCTTCCTGGTAAACCTCTTTTGCACCCCATCCAAAGCCTCCATGTCATTCCTATCGTGTAGTAACCAGAACTGCACCTAATACTCCAAATGTGACTTGATTGACGTATACAGCTGCAACATGATTTACCAAATTGTATACTCAGTGCCTGACCGATAAAGTCTAACATGCCATTTGCTGCCTTTACCACCTCATCCACTTGTGTTGCCACTGTCAGCTCTATGGACTTGCATTACAAATCCTTTCGTGTATTAATGTCCCTAAGGATCTTGCCATATACTATACTTTCCTCTTGCATTTGACCTTCCAGAAAACACCACTTTTTCACGCAGAGGGCGGTGTCTGTATGAATGAGCTGCCAGAGGAAGTGGGGGAGGCTCATACAATTACAGCATATATCTGGGCGGCATGGATGAGTTGGACTGAAGGGTCTGTTTCTGTACTGTACATCTGACTCTATGAAATCACACTTGTCTAGGTTAAACTCTTGAGTGGACTTCCTTTCTCTGTTTAACTTTTCAATTAGGGTCTGTCTCAAAACAAGTTTTGAAACCATAAATTCCATCCTGGAATATTGTGAAAATAACTTTTATTTGAGGGATGCAGCATTGCAGGCAAGTTGACGGTTACCACATCTCTAAATGGCCTGGCAAAGATAGTATTGAAAAGTTATCTTGGATAGCTGCTGTCCATAATGTGTAGGTACAGCCAGAGTCCTGTTCCAGGATTTTGACCTAATGACAGTGATGAAATGACAAGATAACTTCAAGTCTGGGTGAAGGTGGTGTTGTTCCCATGCGTGTGCTGCCCTTGTCCTTCTGGATAGTAAAGATTGTAGGATTGGAAGGTGCTGTAGAAGGAACTCTTAGTTGTTACAGTGCATCTTGTGGGTGTTGCCATTGTGGTGGAGAAGGAAGTGAATGTTGAAGGTGATGGAGAGGGCACCAATCAGTTGGACTGCTTTGTCCTGGGTGGTGGTGTTTCTTGTTTTTTTCAGCAGTACTCATCCAGTCAAATGGAGAATGTTCCATCATGCTCCTGACATGGAAGTGATTGATTTTATATTCAGTTTGAGGGAGAAAAGATTGTTTTTAAACTTAAATAAGGGAAATATGAAGGCAAGAAAACAGCTGAATTGAACTTGAAAATTAGGTTAAGGTGTCACTAAAGATGTTGTGGCAAATATCAGAAAGGATGTTGCAGAATACACAAAATCAATACGATGAGAGGACACATCATCTGTGGTCAACTAAAGTTTCAAAACAGTATCAAACACATGGAACTGTGAACTTGTTAGGAAAAATAAAAATAAAAGTAACAAGGTCTAAAGAGTTCTGAGATGCAGAGGGATCTGGGTCTTTGGACACATGAATCACCAAAAGGTTAGTATGCAGGCACAGCAAAGTTTTAGGAAACTTCATCGAATGTAATTTATTGCAAGAGAGTTAAATAGAAAAGTAGGGAGATCATGCACCAGGTGCACGAGGCACTGCTGAGACCAGATTTGGAGTACATCCCAATGAAGAAGAAACATTCTAAAGGGAGGATGAAGCAGCCATGGCTGACCAAGGAAGTCAGGGACAGCATAAAAACAAAAGAGAAAGCAAACAATGTCATAGAGTCACAGAGATGTACAGCATGGAAACAGACCCTTCGGTCCAACCTGTCCATGCCGACCAGATATCCCAACCCAGTCTAGTCCCACCTGCCAGCACCCGGCCCATATCCCTCCAAACCCTTCCTATTCATATACCCAGCCAAATGCCTCTTAAATGTTGCAATTGTACCAGCCTCCATCACTTCCTCTGGCAGGTCATTCCATACATGTACCACCCTCTGCGTGAAAACGTTGCCCCTTAGGTCTCTTTTATATCTTTCCCCTCTCACCCTAAACCTATGCCCTCTAGTTTTGGACTCCCTGACCCCAGGAAGAAGACTTTGCCTATTTACCCTATCCATGCCCCTCATAATTTTGTAAACTTCTATAAGGTCTGGGGGATTGGGAAACATTTAAACACCAGAGGATAGTTTTTTAAAAAAGCAATAAGCAGAGCGGTGGGGGAGAGATAAAATTAGAGTAATATCAAAAGAATATTAAAAGTAACTTGCAAGAGTATTTTTTGATAGCTAAAAGGTAAGAGAGAGACAAGAGTAGACATTCCACATTGGAAAATATGGCTAGAGAAGTAGTAATGGGAACTGAGGAAATGAATCGGTACTTTGCATCAGTTTTCACAGTGGAAGACACAAGCAATGTACAAAACTTTGAGAGTGTAGTGCCAATCGCGAAGGAAAAGGTACTGGGGAAGCTGAAAGTCTGAAGGTGGATAAATCACCCCAGCTAGGTGGACTGCACCGAGTTTTGAAGGAGATAGCTGAGGAGATTGTAAAGACATTGGTGGTGATCTTTCAGCAAACGCTGGAGTCAGGAAGGGACCCAGAAGAGTAGAAAATAGCTAAAGTAGCATCCCTGTTTAAGAAGGGAGGGAGGCAGGAACCTATAGGTTGGTAACTTGACTGTGGTCCATAGAACCGTAGAAATGATACAGCAGAGAAGGAGGATATTCATCCCATTTTATTCATGCTGTCCCAAAGACAGCAAAATGCCTTTTCTAATCCCATCTTTCCTATGGAACACAACTTGAAACAGCTTTCCAAGGGCAGCTATTGGATCCATTTGGCATATTACTCTGTATCCCATGGGCTTTTACTTTTTTGACAGGCAAACTTCACTCATTCATTTAATGAATCAAACTGCATTCATTCATTCATTGAATCAGACTTAATTCATTAATTCAAGGAATCAAATTTCACTCTTTCTTTAATGATGCAAACTTCATACATTAATTCAGTGAATCAAACTGCATTCATTAATTCAGTGAGTCAAACTTCATTCATTCAATAAATCAACCTTCATTCTTTCAAGTCAATGAATCAGGCACAACTCATTCGTCAATGGATCAAACTTTATTCATTCAATCATTGAATGCAAATGCTTTTGTTCATTCATTGAATCAAAGTTCATTCATTCATTCAATGAATCAAACTTCTCAAACTGCATTAGTTAATTCAGTGAATCAAACTGCATTAATTAATTCAGTGAATCAAATTTCACTCATTCAGTGATGCAATCTTCATAATTTCATTCAATCAACCAAACCTTATACTTTTAATGTATAAAACTGCATTCATTCATACAATGAATCATACTTCATTCGTTCATTCAATGAATCAAACTTGGCCCATTCGTTCATTCAAGGAAGCAATCCTGATTTTTTTTTCCATTAATAATCTGACATGCCTCATTCATTCTCTGAATCAAACTGTATTCATTAATTCAGACTGTGGGATCTTATCAAAAGCTTCACTAAAATCCATGTTGACAATATCCACTGCATCATCGATCCTCTTGTCACTTCCTCAAAAAATTCTGTCAAATGCATAAGGCATGATCTTTCTTAACAAAGCCGTGCTGACAATCCCCAACTAGTTCATGCCTTTCTAAGTGACAGTTTATCCATTTTCTCAGGATTGATTCTAACGATTTGCCCACCACCAAAGTAAGACTAACTGGTCTATTACTGTTTGGCATTTCCTTTGGACTTTGTTTAACCAACAGAACTCATTTGATTGGAAATTAATCCTGAAAGCAACTGCTATTCCCTTCCAGACCACCTTCAACATGTGGGGAGTAATCCACCCCGATTACTCTACTTGCATGAATTCAAATGAGGGGCATGGATAGAATAGACAAATTCTTTTCCCTGGGGTTGAGGAGTCCAAAACTGGGGGCATAGGTTTAGGATGAGAGGGGAAAGATATAAAGGAGACGTAATGGGCAACATTTTCACACAGAGGGTGGTACGTGTATGGAATGAGCTGCCTGAGGAAGTGGTGGAGGCTGGTACGGTTGCAACATTTGAAAGGCATTTGGATTGGTATGTGAATGGGAAGAGTTTGGAGGGATATGGGCTGGGTGCTGGCAGGTGGGACTAGATTGGGTTGGGATATCTGGTCGGTATGGATGGGTTGGACCGAAGGGTCTGTCTCCATGCTGTATATCTCTATGACTGTATGACGTGTACCGAGGCACAGTGAAAAGCTTTGTTTTGCGAGCAATACAGGCAGATCGCATAGTTAAATAGCATAGCTAAGAAAATAATAGGCAAACAGTGGCAAAAACTAAAACACAAGTACAGGCGAATGCTAAGAGTTTGTGAGTCCATTCAGTATTCTAACAACAGTAGAGTAGAAACTGTTTCGAAACCAGCTGGTGCGTGTGTTCAGGCTTCTGTACCATCTCCCTGATGGTAGAAATTACAGAAAAAATTGCCAGGGTGAGATGGATTTTTGAGAATGCTGGCAGCCTTTCCTTGACAGCGGGCCTGGTAGATGGATTCTACAGATGGGAGGTTGGCCATTGTGATTGTCCGCACCAAGTTCACCGCTCTCTGTAACCATCTCCGATCTTGAATGGTATAGATGCAACACCAGGTAGTGATACATCCAGACAAAATGCTCTCGATGGTGCACCGATAAAAGTTGGCAAGGGTATTTGCTGTCATGCCAAATTTTCTCAGCTGCCTGAGGAAGCAGAGACATTGTTGGACCTTTGTAACCAGTGCATCCACATGAAGAGTCCAAGAAAGCTTATTGTTGATGACAACTCCCAGGAGTTTGACATTCTCCACTCGTTCCACCTTTGTGCTGTTAATGTGTAGGGGGGCATGAGTAACATCCTGCCGAAAATCAATAATGAGTTCCTTGGTTTTGCCGGCACTGAGAGCTACTTATTCAGTTTAAAGCTTATGGTGCAGAATAGAGGGTAGGCTAAACAATAGCAGACGGAGAATTGGGATGAGGAGGGCCATTTAGAGGATGGCAACTAGTGGCGTGCCACAAGGATCCATGCTGGGTCCACAGTTATTGACAATACATTCTAATGACAGTAATGATGAAAGTGAATGTCCTCCAATTGAGTCTGTGAATGACACACCAGACAACTAGTGAGACAAAGAGTCTGCAGAATGATATATTATGAGGTTAAGCAAATGGGTAAAACCTTGGTAGGTTGAATATCATCTTTCCAGACAGCATAGATGTAACATCATTTTATACTTTTTAAAGCTGAATTAAATAGATTCTTAAACATAAGGGGGTCAAAATATACAGGAGTAGTCAGGAAAGTAGAGGTCATGATCAGACAGCCATGTTCTTGTTAAATAGTAGAGCAGACTCTGGGGGCCAAATGGCCTCCTCTTGCTCTTAATTTTGTATGTTTGATTACTTTGTTGTCTCAGATTGCTTTGCAGCCACTCAGTGACATCCTGGATCCCAGAATCATATCTTTGGCTGCAGAAGCGATTGCTGTTCCCCTACGTATAGAATCCCCGTCTGTATTGCTTTCCAAATCTTCCTATTTCAACATAAACCTGTAAAGCTGTGCCAAGTGTGATAACATTGGCTATAACTGTATCTCATTGGAGAGGCATCAGAAAAATGTGAAATCAGCAACTTAAGTGTCAGAGACATTCTGTTTTGAGAGTTGGAAGGCAATTGGAGTGCTTGTGAAAATAGTGATCTTGAATCACTTTTGTTGCAAAATATAGCTGAGGTACAATATGGGATCGATAACCTACCACCCAGCACACTGTGGTCCTCGCATGCGCACCTTTCATACCCTTGCCCCTCTTTCGGATCGAAGCTCACGGTTGCCGGCCTCCGCGTGCGCACTAAGTTTCCCCTCCGCGGCTCTTGCCGGTGTCCGCATGCACACGAAGCTTCCCTGCACGACGGTTGCCGGTGTCCGCATGCGCACAGTGCGCCTTCCCCATTGCAGGATGCAGACGGTTGCTGGCCTCCGCATGCGCATGGAGCGCCTTCCCCTTGCCTGAGAGCAGACGGTTGCCGGGCGCCACTGGCAGATCTATTCCCAGCAGACAGTGCGGCGATGTTGTGCAGCCGCCGCCATGTTGACTGAGGCGCGTGTGAAGCAGCTTTGGAGGTGAGAGCCGGGACGGGACGAGACGAGACGAACCGAATCGCGCCGCAGGAACCCGGTTAGGGCCGCAGCCGGAGCTTGGACCTCTGACAGAGCAGAGTGAGCACGGTGACCCTTCCCCCCCTTCCCTCCCCCGGCACCGGCAGCATGGAAGCCGTCAACGCCTTTAACGATGAGGTGAGTGCGAGCAGGAGCCGCTCGGCTGGCCTTTATCTCTCGTCTCCTCCCCGCCGCTGGATGGGAGCAGGGAAAATGTCAGCCGAAACCGAGCTTTATTCTCCTTCTCCCCTACTCTTCCCCCCTCCCCTTCCTCTCTCAGTAGGCCGTCACATTATTGTCTGAGTGGAGGAGCTGGGTGGGAATAGGCCCGGTGTTGGTGAACAATCAGAAGATGGAGGCGGCGGGCTGAGCGCGGTGCGCCATGGCGGCGGGCCCGCTCTGCGGCGGATACGTTTATTTCGATTGAAGCAGCCATATCACCCTCAAGGGCGGCAGCCCGGCCTCTTATTTTGGGCTGGGGAGCGGGGCGAGGCAGGAGTGTCGGCCAGACATTCAATCCTGTCCCCATCTCTCTCTCTCTCTGTGTCTCTTCCTCCGCTTTGCGGTGCGGCATTGCAGCCGATCGCTGTTGCCAGGTCAAGCAGGGCGACAGGCGGTTGGTTGCTATTGTGTTGTCCTATTTGTGTGTGTGTGTGTGTGTGTTTTAGCGAAAGGTGGAGTCCTGTCAGGCCCGAGAACTGAGTGAGGACAATGTCTCCCTCCGCTCCCTCGACCTGGGCTCAGTTCGCGGTTCGAGGAAGCTGGATCGCGGCCTACACAGCGCCGCGCCAAACCATTCCGTCGACCCTTTTTGGCACCCTTCAGTTTTTCTCAAAAAGTTAGCTTATTTTTATAATTGGTTTGGACTTTCTACCATTCGTGTCGTTTGTTACTTCAAACGCGACATCGTTTGAAGTCTGATTTACTGCAGTAACGCATTTTGATCTCTCATGGTCATCAGTCGATAGTATTTACCAGGATTGAACAAAACACCTCAACCAGTACTTGTCAATTTTTGAATTTTAGCTTATTGTGTAATTTTTCGATGTTCATGGAAGACAGGCTATTTAGTTTTAAATAGCATGTATAAGTTGACGATAAGTCCGCTTCTTTAGCACCTCTTTCTTTGGTTTGGAAAACACAATTATCGAGATTTCTTTTGTTTGCAGTGTCTCAAATTATTAGGTGATATGGGGGGGGGGGGGGTTTCTATTATTTCTCAGTGGCTTGATCATTTGGTCAGAAGCTGGTGTTATAAAATGGAGGGACTAATACATTAAATCAGTCCTTGTTTTCCAAATGTATTAGAAGACTTTTATTTTACCGTTAAAATCATTAAAACAAAGTTTACTTGTGTTTGTTTCAATATGCCATATTTCAGATCTGACATTTGTCCCCATTCCAAAACAATAATTTGACTGTGAGCATGAAAGCAATACACAGATAGAATTTGTAGGATATCCAGTACTGCTAAATACTGATTTCTTTTTTAGCTGCACCCCCTACTATGTTTGGATTAAAGGAGCAGTGATCATCATTGGTATTTGCTTCTGGTATGTCCTGGATGCAAATTAATATAAGCAGGAGATGGAGATTAAATATTAGGCAGAAAGGTGTAGATTGTGGAAGTGGCAAATAAATACTAAGAATGAGTAGAGTTGAGAAATCACAAGATTTGAGTTATTATTGTCACATACCTAGGTACAGCGAAATGTTTTGATTTGTGTGCAGTACAGGCAGGTCACACCATACAAATGCTTTTAGGGTAATAGAATAGAGCAAAGAATACAATGTTATGGTTGCAGAGAAGGTGCACATTAAATTTAAAATTTGAGGTCCATTCAGAAGTCTAATAACAGGGAAGCAGCCGTTCTTGAATCTGTTTTTACCTGTATGTAAACTATTATATCTTATGCCGGAAGGAAGAGAGTGGAAGTGAATATAACCGGGTTAGGAGTGGTCTTTGATTAAGTTGGCTGACTTCATGAAGCAACGAGAAGTGTAGATGGAATCAACAGGTGGAAGGTTGGTTTGTGGATGGATGAGGCTGCATTCACAATTCTATTTTTTTTAATGGGTCTGGGCAAAGCAGTTGCCATACCAAGCTGTGGTGCATCTGGATGGAACTCTTTCTATTGTGCATCTACAAAAATTGGTAAGAGTCTTTAATAGATATGCTGAATTTCCTTAGCCTCCTGAGGAAGTAGAGGCATTGTTGTGTTTTCTTGACTGTTACATTGACGTGGGTGGACCAGGAGTGATTGGTGATCATCACTCCTAGGAACTTGGCACTCCTGACCACCTCCATCTCAGCACCATTGATGTAGACACTCCATCTTCCTGAAGTCAATGACCAGCTCTTTTGTTTTGCTGATGTTGAGGGAGAGGTTATCTTTGCACCATATCACCAAGAACTCTCGCTTACAAATGTGGTGTTGTCAGCAAACTGAGTTAGGATGAAATTTGGCGACAGCCGTGTATATATGGAATATAATAAGGAGCTGAGTATGCAGCCTTGCAGGGCATTAGCTTTGCGGATTATTATGGAGGAAATGTTGCCTATTCTTACTGTTTACCTTCTGTGGGCCAAGCAGTCAATGATTCAGTTGCAGAGGGCAGAGCAGAGACCTAGATCTTGAAGTTTGGAAAGAAGTTTGGTTGGAATTATATTTTAGGTGGAACTGTTGTCAGTAAGTAGGGAGTCTGACTTTGGTATTCTTGTTATCCAGATGTTCCAGGAATGAGTGGAAGGAGAGAGTGGAAGAAAGTTTGATGGGAACCTAAGGTGAATGTGGATAGGCAGGCTGAAAGCTTCAGGATAGGAATGGAGAGAGTTGGTGTTGAGGTACAGCTGGATATACTCATTTGACTTAAAACTGAGTGTTTTCACATGTTACTGGTGGTATCATGTGCAATAGAATTCAAGGATGGAACCTTGCAGGATGCCAGAGGTAAAAATGCTGGATTGAGAAGAGAAGCCTTGAAGATTTCTAAGTGTGAATACTGGAGAACTTCTGAAAGGAAACATCGTGCAAATAATCTTATAAAGGTTATTGAGATCCCAATAGAGATCTCTAATGATTAGAGAAAATAAAAATCCACGTTCATTATTCAAAGAATAAATCCACAAGGTTACATATTTTTCAGTAAACTTTATATTCAATGCATTAATAAAGTAAATGTTATAACTTAACACTCTAGTTAAAGAGGAAAAGGCCACTTGCTCCCTTGAGCTAACCCTGTCATTCAATAAGAACATATTTGATTCTTCCACATTACTGCCTGCTGTGAAAACCTTTCATTGTCTTGCTTACCAATAACTTATCTACTTGATTTATTTATTGTCACACGTACCGAGGTACAGTGAAAAGCTTTGTTTGCGAGCAGTACAAGCATATCATAGTAAGCAAGAATGTACAGATCGAAAGACTTAGACAGAGGCATACAGATTACATTGAGCAGATTGTGTGCTAGGCGAGATCAGCTTTGTCAAGGTCAGCATTATGTGATGCTAGAGTGTCCATTCATCAGTTGACTAACAGCTGGGAAGAAGCTGTTCCTGAACCTGTTGGCGTGTGTTCAGACTTCTGTCTTCTGCCTACGATGGGGTCTTTGATGATAGTAGCCTTTCCGCAACAGCGAAGCATGTCAATGGAGTCCGTGATCTTTGCCCACCTACTTAACCCATGGAGTCAATTTCGTACTCGTGACCTTCACACTTGCTTTCCTGACTTTCTTGGTATGATCACCAAATTTAGCAGCCATACCGTTAGTTAGTTCTTCCAAGCTATTTGTGTAAGTTATTAAATGTTTAGGTTGCACCTTTTATTCCTTTTGGCGCACCACTTATTATATTAGCCAACCAGAAAATAATCCATTTATGCTACTGTTTCCTATTATCTAGCGAATCTTCTATCCATGCCAATATGCTAACCCCTACTACACGAAGTATTGTTTTCTGCAATCAACTTTAACTTCCCAGTTTAAAAAAAAACACATTGTAAATACACTGGTACCCTTGTCCACAGCACACATTATGCCTACTTTAAAGAATAATGGTGAGAGTGGAGATAAAAGGGTCTTTTCTGAATGGAAGCCAGTCATAAGTAGTACTCCACAAGGACCACAGCTTTTCCCTTTGTACATGAATGATCTGGATGAAGGAAATGATGGCATTCGGCCTACGTTTGCAGATGACACAAAGATAGGTGGAGGGGCATGTAGTATTAAGGAGGCAGGAAGGCTGCAGAAAGATTTCGACAGGTTAGGAGAATGGGCTAAGAAGTGACATGAAATACAATGTCGGAAAGTGTTTGATCATGCACTTTGGTCGGAAGAATAGAGGCCAGGAATGTACTATTTTCTAAACGGGGAGAAAATTCAGAAATCTGAAGTATAAAGGGACTTTATATAGTCTAAGCATCTGTTAAAGTAAACTTGCAGGTAGAGTCAGTAATTAGGAAGCCAAATACAATGTTGTCATTCATCTCGAGAGGGCTAGAATGTAAAAGCAGGGATGTACTTCTGAGGCTTATAAGGCTCTGGTCAGGCCAGATTTAGAGCAACTTTGCACCCATGTCTCAGGAAGGATGTATTGGCCCTGGAGCAGGTTCACGAGAATGATCTCTGGAATGAAATGTTTAACATATGAACCTTGCGACCATACTCAGTGGAGTTTAGAAGGATGAGGGGGGGATTGAAATGAAACTTACGGAATTCCTATTTGGCCTGGACAGAGTGGATGTTGGGAAGATTTTTTACCGGCAAGAGAGAATAGGACCTGAGGGCACAGCCTGAGAGTAAAGAGAATACCCTTCAGAACAGAGATAAGAAGAAACCTCTTTAGTGAAAGAGTTGTGAATCTGTGGAATTTATTGCCGCAGAAGTCAGTGAGGTCAGGTCATTAAGTATATTTAAGGCAGAGATAAATATGTTCTTGATTACCATGGGGATCAAAGGTTATGGGGAGAAAGCAGCAAAATGGTATTGAAAATCCTATTAGCCATGATCGAATGGTAGAGCAGACTCAGTGGGCCGAATAACACAATTTCTGCTCCAGTGGTCTTGTGAACAATTCCAAAATATTCACCTCTCTTTTTGGAAGTATTTTCTGGAATTGACTTTTCATCCATTTTCCAACTATTCTCCAATGCAGCAAGGTCATGGTGATCATCAGTTATCGTTTCAGGTTTCACTTGGCTAAGAGAACCTCCAACTTTCCTTCAACACATTGTGACTATGGGCTTGGGTTTGACTACATTTGTGGTTTGAAAATCAGGGACATCTCTGATTATTTATTGTCTGTTTTCTTTGTCCCAACTAGGCACAGCTCCTAACAGACACTGTTTGTTCCCCGCCCAATCTCTCTCCCTCTTTCTATTTCCTCCCCCCCCCCCAACTTCTGAAAGCTCATGATGGTTACTGTAGAAATTTTCTTCTAGTAACAACCTTTGAATTCTTTGAAAAGGTGACGAAGGAGGTTGATGAGGGGAAAGCGGTAGATGTGGTATATATGGATTTTAGTAAGGCGTTTGATAAGGTTCCCCATGGTAGGCTACTTCAAAAAATACGGAGGTATGGCATTGAGGGTGAGTTGGAGGTTTGGATTAGGAATTGGCTGGATGGAAGAAGACAGAGGGTAGTAGTTGATGGCAAAGTTTCTTCATGGAGTGCCGTCACTAGCGGTGTTCCGCAAGGATCTGTTTTGGGACCATTGCTGTTTGTCATTTTTATAAATGACCTGGAAGAGGGGCTAGAAGGTTGGGTGAGCAAGTTTGCGGATGATACGAAAGTCGAAGGAGTTGTGACTGCCAGACTCGTCCCACGCAGACACACACAGATATACACACACACACTGATACAGAGATTTAGAGAAACTCATTAATACGCAGAAACTAATACAGACATGGAATGTCTGTCGGTATTTCTCTTGCTCCAGGGTGACCTTGTCAGCATTTCACTTGCTTTGTCTGGTGGGTGTCAGTATTTAAGTCTGTCCTCAGGGAGTGTGTGAATAGTGCACTTCCTCACAATAGTGAGTGAATCGGTATTTCTGTGTGGTGTGTGACTGTAGGACAATTTCAAAATATGCAGATACTAAACCTGGAAGAATTATAATGTTTGTGATGGACAGTGTGGAACTCCAACAGGACAGTGACACATTGGTGTAGTTTTCAGGTTTATGGCAGATGAGGATTAATGCAGAGCAGTGTGAGGTGATGCACTTCGGTAGGAAGGACATTGAAATACAGTATAAAACAGGCTGTAAGGTTAGCAGTGGTGGACTCTCCCTCTTTATGGGCATTTAAGCGGGCATTGGATAGGTATATGGAGGATAGTGGGTTAGTATAGGTTAGGTGGGCTTGGATCGGCGCAACATCGAGGGCAAAGGGCCTGTACTGCGCTGTATTCTTCTATGTTCTATGTAACCTAGGTAAATCTTTGTCTCCTTTTCCTTCATGAACATGAAACTTGAGTTCCCACCTGCATTCTAGTGTTAACACTGTTAGTAATTTTTTCTGCTTAAGGTGCAGGATTGGCTAACATGTATCCTTTTTGTCCCTTGGCGCAAAAAGCTGCAACTATCTCTGTTCCTAAACTGAACTACTGACCGTCTTTTTCGGAGGTGCTAACACATAAATTCAAAATTGAAAACTCGCTAACCCTGGCAACCCATTGCATTGCAATATGGCATGCATTGCATGTTCCAAATAAATGTAAACCATCTGTTGCTTTCAAAATCTAGCCTTCAAACTCTGGGCCATTCAATAATTTACATTTCTAATGATGTCAGGACAATTCTTCTGACTATTACTGATTGTACCCTTATTTACAAGATTGCTTTTAATTTTTTAGCTGTGAGCTTCATTTTAAATTTTTCTTGAGGTAAATGTAGGCCACCTGGCTCATCACAAGACTTGAAATGTCATTTATCAGTGAAGTTGTTTTTTCTAATTCTAAGCTCATCAAATACTCTGAACTGTAAAGTCTGATGAGAGTACCTCAGCCAAGTCTCCAGTTAACGATAATCCCAACTTTCTTTAATGCAAAACTATTGACTTAGAATAAAACAACATTTATTAAATCAAGATGTAGAACTGGTTAGCACGTAGTTTGCATTATGAAAGTATAAATGCTTATCCCTCTAAAGAACCGAAAGCAGACATACGTAAGGCAAACAGCAATAAAAAATGATTTCTCTATGTTGTGATTCATTTCGGAGGACAAAACCTTATTGATCATTTGTGGTTCATTCTGTTAAGGAGCGGAAGAGGTAAAGTCTGATCTATTCAGGTGGTTGTCAATCTGGTGTTTTGGCATACACAGGTCACGAGGTGCATGCAGTTGACTGTGGTCTTGGCAGGTGCAGCTTGTAGAAGAACAGCCATCACCAAGTCTTCTACATATCCTTTAATGAGGACTATCTGGATTCACATTGGCCACAATAGGGGTGTTTCAGAAACATAGCAGAGATGAGCCTTTCCTCAATAGCTCACTTTTCAGCTGGGGAAAGCCTATCTGCAGGTAAAACACTTGAAGAAAGGCCATCATAAAATCCAAAAGATGATTTCTAAGAAGTGAGTGCAAGCAATTAGCTGAAGTCAGGCAATTTCCCATTTTTAAAATAAAATGTTCTAATATGTTGTTTAATTGATCTCTGAAAGCGTCACCTCCATTGAACGTGATATGAATAAGATTTTCCATAAACTCAAAATTTGTTTTCAAAGATTTAAATGTGAAGTCTGCTGCATCGCAGATGTTTTTGCCATTAGATATTAAGGGCCTAGGTGGTTATTTAGTATTTGAGTTTTCTGATACTTTGCAATACAGCTGGAGCATTTCAAAATTTTGATTGTTTAATGACATATACAGGTTTGGACGCTGGTTATTACTCCATAAAGTTCTGACTTCTGCATGATTGAAATGATATTCATACTTGTAGCTTATAGACAGAATGGAGTTATTTCAGAGTCATTGAGCTAGCAAAAAAAAGTAACATAAATGTACGAATATCGCTATTGCTGGAAGAACAAAGAGGAATGATAGAAGGTATTTTAAACTATGGAATATATTATCACAACAGGCCATAACAGTCACTATTATATTCAAAAAGGAAATTTGATAAATATTCAAAGAAAGAATTGAATGAGTTGTGAAGAAAAGGCAAGGGATGATACTAGAACAAGCATGAGCTGTGTGTGTGCATGATGGACCAAATTGGTGTGTTCTGTTTATTGGGAAAAAAAACTACTTGAAGTGTACACAAATCCTAGACTTGTGGATCACAATCCTTGGTACGAAAGGTTTGCAATGATTGATAAATGTTGCTAAGGAATGTTTATAATATTGTGATATGTTTTTAAAAACAATTCCTGGGGTGGGGCTGATTCTAGCAATACTACATTTCTTGTCCATCTAGAGTTTCCTTGAGAGTTGAAAAGATGCTTCACCATTTATCATTGTGATCCTTCCCTATGAAACATTCTGATCTGTCTGCGTGAGCTGCTTTTGACATCAGTGAAGGAATGTAGTTCTGTTATGTTGCAATATATGTTACAGGGTGGTACTTGCTTTGAACAGTTGTATCCCGAAGGTCATACATGCCACAACGCACCACTGACAAAGAGTTGATATTGAATTTGACTACATGGTGGTTTAAAAAAAATGGATCTGTTCTGTTCTGGTGTGTTGTAGCTTGAATTTTATTACATTCCTGACTTGGATCATCTTGGTTGCGGAGTCTTGCAGGATTGGGACATAAACCATTGGTGCAAAATACACTGCCTCTGGTACTCCTGTAGCTGTGATGATATGGCCAGATCAGTTAATCTTCTTGTGAACAATTACCTGTGCGATGTTGAGGCATTAGGCAATAATATTGCTGTTCATGATTGTGAAAGATTGTTTAGCCACTGTGGGTCATTTTGTCTGCCTGTCTGTGAATGGAGCTGAACAGTGGAGCCACCTTAAAACAACCTGATGTGATGCTATGGTGAAGGAAAGATCTCAACCATCTTCAGGTATTTCAGAAATGGGGTGTGAATTCCAGACATCAACATTAATATACAAACTCCTGATCACCACTCTTGCATTGTAGTGGTATTGAGATGAGGTAAAACACTGCAAGGAGAGATCACCATTACAACTCACTGACATCCCAACATATCTTCACTATTTTAGCCTCTTGTGGATAAAGGGCAGCCATTCCATTAGCTTTGATTGCTTTGGTACCTGTTCCCATCCCGTCCTTTACAAACTTGGTTGGGCAATTGTTACTTTATTGACAGTTGTTTTCTGAAGCTCTAGTTCACAATGTTTCTTTGAATTTGAAAATGTTTTATTGATTATCTTATTTTCCTCCAAGCAACCGATTACAATGCCCTGTCACACAGCCTCCTCCAATTCCATGCCCTTTCATCATTGATTCCTTGTATGGCATCTTAGCAATTTTTAAAAATTAAAGTCCACGTATACAACATCCACAAGACTTGCCTGATACAGAGTGCTTCTTTCTCAAAAAATGCAGTTTGATTAATCAGACATGACCGATTTAGATAATCATTTGAGTTCTCATTCCCTCAATTTGGAATCATTTTTAACAATCCTTTGAAATTGTATAGTTCCTGCTGTTGGGAAAATTAGGATTAATGCATTTTCAGTTTCTTCCTTTTTTTTAAATACTGAAATGAAATTAGTTGTTCATTAATTCACCTGCCTCAAATTGAATCCTCTTTAAAATTTTGCAGTGGAAACCTAAGTTCTAGGATGCATGTGCATCATTGTTTATGATACTCTTGCATATACTGTATTTCTAATTAACTAACGCAAATAGACAACATTTTAAGAGTGCTCACAACGAATTTCCCAAGATGAGTAGGTGTCAATGAGCAAGATGGTTTTTTGAAAGTAAGCAACAGACTGAAATGGCTTTTTTTAACCATTACAGCATACCATGGAAATGTTAACAGCTTTTTAAGGTCTCAAAGCATTGTGCATCCTAATGTGGTCCATGGGTGCCATAATGCCAGTATGAGAAATAAAATGGAGTTGCATTTGAGGTGTTAATTTTATCAAAACAACTGTAGTTGTATTTTCTAACTTCATTTTTAATCTTTGTATGTTTCCGCAGGTTTTCTTGTCTTGCCCTTTTCCTGGAGGTAGGGATTCACGATGGGTGAAATTTCATCAGGGTAGTGTTTACCCAGGTGCCTTATTAATTTGTCATATTACTTGTGTTTAAGTCAGGAGTGAGCTTGGTGGGTTGATTCATTGAATTTTTGGAGGCTGAGCATGACTCTCTTTCCTATAACACACAATGATGTGTCGTTCGAGGAAGTAATCTGAACACTGAGGAACTGAGAGGCTGTGTGCCAATGACTGAGAGTTGGATTGTACCATGCATTTATCCATGGGATTTTGGGGGGGAAAACACCAAGTTGACTTAATTATCCAATGTAAAGATTTACATTGGAGTCTAATTAAAATTTTATTTTACAACAGGCTGTCGAAAATAATTGGGCACAATGTTCCATTTAAGTCTCATTTTGTGTTTCCATTACTTCTATACACATAATTCGAACTTTCTCAAGTAGAGGAACAGAATCTACACTTGATGCAAGTTTGTTTTAAACCTGCGTTATAGTTGAGTTGTATAGATCACTTATAAACGACTAGTGGCGCATCGTGTGTTAAAATAGAATGATTAACAGCTCATGGCCAGACATGGTTCAGTCTATGGTATGAAATTTTTTAATGTTCAATTTGTATCAGTGATTTGTTTTGGTCAGCATAACCTGGGAGCTGCCATATTGTTTCCAGTTCCTGGCTCCAGCTGGCTTGCTGAACTTCAAACCTTGCTGTTTCTGGTTTGTTTGGTGGGTATAAGTAGGGAGATAGCACAGAGGAGAATTAAAACATGAAGGGGGAGGCATACGACTTGGTCTATATAGATTATTCTTGTTCTTGACTTGGAGAGCAACTCTAGAAAGAGTTTGTTTTGACTTGTGGGTACATCCAGCTATTGCACAGATTAAACTTTAGGTCTGCTTGCTCCTTTGTGGAGTGTGGTAGTTATTTTTTCCTCCTTTCAGTCTCATCTTTAATCCCATCTCTTAAATAACGAGATGAAGGCTTAGTTTCTTCCCCCACTAGGATTTTGTCAAAGGCATGAATGTTCAAGTTTAATTCTGTGAATTGACATTCTATGGGAAATCAGTATGGTTAGATCAGGAGTGATTATGTTTTTGAGTGCCATAGAGCTGCAAGTAATGGTTAAATGAATATCTGTGTTATTTTTCATTATTTGAAACGGTAGATAACAAAATTCGGTGCTCTGATTTAGGATTTATGCACTAATTAAGACCTCTTTTCAAATCTTTGAAGATCCTAATGTTCAGTTAGGACAATCTGGCAATATAAACGGAGTTGTCTACTTTTGTGGGCTGATTTGGTAGGATTTGTGGAGGACAACGTGATCAACAAGCAGCAATTTGGTCATGAGTTAAATTGGATTTGATTTTCACATGCAATGTCTGGCTTAAGTATTCTGAACACACAGGTGAGGTAATTGTGACTACAAATCTATTGCTTAGTGAACTTGTTGCAATGTTATTTGAAGTTAACAAGTTTTAAGTATGTGTGATATTTTGTTTAAAATCCATACCCAATACTAAAATTGAAAACAATAGTAAAATTACCAGAAAGATATTTTAGTTAACCATAATTTAATGAGGAATATCTTCAAACTTGACGTTTCAACATGGAAAGTGCCTTTCAAGTATCTAAAACTGATGATGGGGGAAATAGTGATTTTGTGTGGTTTCTTAAATGTTTACAATGACTTGATATAAGAGTTATTTAGTGCTTGATATAATTATGGCAGCAATGAGTAATCGATTAATGGCAAATAATGAAGGCTGCAATATGTTTGTACATTAATTTGGTTAAATTTTAAGGGAGGTGGGAAGACCAAGAAATAGAGGTATGATGTAGTAATGCTTTTAATACTTGGAGAATGATAGATATTCCAGACTAGTTTTCTTATTGTTTTAGCTGAACGTTTGGGTCAAGTGTCATAATGTGCTGGAGTTTTGTTCTTATTTTTGATTTCAGTTATGATTAATAACATTGCAGTACAGCTAGCTACATGTTGCTTTAAATAATAATTGGTCTCCTGTGAATCAGATGTCACATTGTTTGCTGTGTATGGAAGTAGAAAGATGCATCCTGAGACAATGTCTTTGTATTTGGAAACTAAGTGCTTACTGGCAGTGAAAGAAGTGAGCTTTGATTTGCTGGAAAATATTTTCTGCTTCATTTGACTATTGTTTTCTACCTATTTTGCACTCCCTTTCAACGGGGCTCTTTGGTGATCACTTTATCCACTGCAGGTAGATATATAGCTGTGGCAGAGAAATTAAAAGAATATGAGCATTTATATGGAGCTTTTCAAACCCATTGGAGATTTCAAATTAGCTGACAGCCACTGAGGTAGTTTTGAATTGTAATCACTTGTAGAAACTTTGCAGACAGCTAGCTACCAAAAACAGCAAAGTGGTAATGACTAGATAAATGGTTTTACTCTAAGATAAATATTAGACAATGCAGGTATTAACTCCCTTCCTGTCCTTCAAAATAGTGCCACAATATCTTTTATGTCAATGAGAGATGAGATTGGACCATGGTTTATTATCTATAACCCCTCCAGCAACAGAGCTTACCCCCACTGGATGTCAGCCTTGATCTTTGAATAGTACTTGAAACCAGAACCTTGTGACTTAAACAAGAGTAATACTAATTCAGACACTGGTGAAATCAATTCCAAAAATAAATCTGTCATTTTGAACCAAAGATATCAGGTGTACATTCTTAAAAACGTACATCTCATAAGTACCAAGAATTAAAATTCTTGAAAATTAAGCTATTTTGCACCTCCGCTAAGTTAACAACTGTATTTAAGTGTCACAACATTGCAAAGCTTGTAAGAGAAGTCCACCATTGCGCACTGAAAGCCTGTGTTGTCATAATATGTCTATTTGTCTACCTCACCTCAACTTTCCTACCCCATGATACCCATATTGTCCAAACATTTCAGTCTTGAAATTCCTCAAATTCTGAATGTATTACTCCCTAGTCCTGGATGTCAACAAGCTGGTGAACCAACAATATAAGCTGAAGTATTCCCCTGGGACCGTACCAGGTAGAAAAATATAATGCTCTCATATTACACGTCACCAAAGAAGGATTGACATTGTGATATAGAATTAAGGATCGGATTGAAATTTAAGTTTTCAGATAACATTTTGGAATTTCTTGTGAAGTTGAGGAATTTAAAAATGAAAATCAGTTTTTCAGAAGCAAGGTGATTGTTCAGCAAATGTGAACTTAGTAAACCATTTTAAAAGCTCATCAGTACTTCATTGAACAAACTAGTTTTTTCTGTGTGTTTTGGACAAAAGGATTAAAATTGAAAATTCTTGACAGTTCATGGATTTCACATTGTGACTACCTGGAAGTACCAAGAGGGCAAATCTATGGAGGAACTGAACAGATATGATCACTGACAGTAAATTTTGGACGTCTGCATTTAACTCTGCATGTGCAACTCCAGAAGGTGTTGTCAGTTTGAGAAATATTGGCAATTTTAGCAAATCTGCCTCCGCAAAATCTGAACTATGACAATTTCCAGCAGTAAGTCCATGGATAACAATTCGAATCCAACGGACATTAAACATACTTTTGCAATACCTGGAATAGCTTACTTTCCATTTAATTTTTACTATAATTTGTTGACTACCTGTTTTAGATTTAAACCTCTTCAGTTTTTACCTGTTTCACATTCCTTTTTACCGTCCCTGTTCATTGTTTTGTTTCCTTAGTGCAGTTCTACCACATACATCGGGCATGTTTGTGCCAACATGCTTTTCCCATGATTATAGGGTCATAAAACCAAATCAGTGAATCTACTTGAAATCTTCACTTTCTGAATGACTTTCATAATCAATAATACAAATCATAATTTGAGCTATCTTAAAATTTTCACTTACACTACATACAAACATGACAAGTTATAAAATGCTCCTGAAACTGCATGAAATAAGTGGCACACAGCTTTATTTAGCAGTGTCTCATTAAATATTGTCAGGTATTGGCAGTGCCATTTATCCAATTGCAGGTGGTTTCTCATGATCAGTTTGAAAGGTTTGTGATGGGCCAGTATTTAAGATTTTGACTTGTAAAGTTCTATACAGTGCATTCTGGTATAATGCAACAGTTTCGTTTCTCTGCAATTCGCACTATAGAAAATGCTACAGAGAATTTCACTGTAGAAGATAGCTATAGAAAATTGCTATACCTGTTCAGTAGAAAGTTCATATTATCCAAACAGCTTCCATAATTTGTCAGTCAAGTCATAGTCAATTCGCGTTGACCAAACACGTGTTATACCCGAATGGACTGTATTGCATATCACTTTGCCATTCCCTGTCATCTCCCCATTTAATGTATACCATTTCCCATTTCTGAATTGGCCTGTACTCAGTATTACAAGCATTCGCTTGCCCTCGTGTTATTCAAAGGATTACCTCACAAGAAATCTATCTTGTGGGTGCATGTTGAGTTTCAAAAGTAAACTTTGTGTTACATTTCTAATATTGCATTGATAAAATATTGATGTACCTCATCTGAGTAGGTCGCAGAATTATCTGTTTAACTTGAATACAAGGATAAAAATCACCACTCAAGAACTATCAGCAAACGATAAAAACAATCAAGCAAAAATTGTCAGCAGGTGGCATAATATTTTGAAGCTTCTGTCATCTTGCATATCACTGACCTACAAGTGCATAAAGAAATGAAATGAGGTAATCATGACAAGCATGGAACTTTCCTGCATACATTTTGTTTGAAATCGCCAGAAATATTTCCTCCATGAGTTTGCCTTGGTTTATATACCTCCAATTTGAAATTGAGGTACTTGACTGATGGAGCCTCAACAGTTGGCAGATTGAAATCAGTGGAATACCTCAATTTGATTCTGCAGCTCTAATTGAAATCCTGAGGAGACAACATAGCATAACATAGCTAAAGGTTCTCTTAGTGAAAGCAGCATTGTATTTTGTAAGATAAACTGTTATGCTGTGTGTTTTTCATGTTTGTATATGAATATTCATGCCTGTGTATTGTGTGTTTTGAATTGTGATTTTGGAGGAGGCTGACTACTGTAGTCATTTTGTCAGAAGTTGAGGATTGGCACTTTTCGATTGGTCAATGGTACTTGTGAATAGATTCTTCTTTTAACTGCCTTTTTTTTCAAACATAGTCTGGGGTTCCTTTTAAAAATGATTTCATGTAAATATACTGTAATTTAGGTCTGTATTTCTTCAGGAATTTATAAGACCCATTCTTTGAACCTATGAAGAAGGAATTTAAAGATGAAATTTCTATGAATCATTTAATTATTCTGTTGGGGTGAGTCAGATTTTGTTTCCAGTGGTATAGCGGGGTTGCTTTTCACTGACCTCAAATAGATTTACACATAATCCTTGTGGCATGAGATTTAAGACCGTGGATCATAAAATTTGATTGCTCAAAGATACCCACCTGGTGTGAAGTGCAGCAAGGCAGAGCAGTCATGGGTGGGGCTTCCAGTTACTGCACCACATTCTGTATATGGCAGGCTGCTGAAGGGAATTAGGAAGTCTGATTTAGGAAACATGCATCATTGTAGAAAATTTAAACTGTTTGTAGAAGTATTTTTGTAAAATTTAAAATAAAGGTTTTCTGAAATTATTCCCAAATTGGCAGAAAGACCCCAACTGAAAACTAGTGTAATGAATGATAAAATAGCCCAAATTTATGCTGGTCCCATATTTACCTTTTTAAAGGTAATGTTGATTTCACATTCTGTGCTGTAATGTACACTCGACAAGCTGTGGGGTCGTCTTCATCTCATAACAAGCACTAGATGCATCTCATAGATAGTGTAGATTTTGGCCCATTACATTGTTCATTTGAATATAGTAGTTATTTATGAAGTCATTGTGTTGTACAAAATGGAAACAGACCCTTCCCTCCAACTCGTACATGCTGACCAGCAATCCTAATGTGCCCTCGTCCCATTTACCAGCATTTGGCCCATATCCCTTTATATCCTTTCTGTTCATATACACATCCAGATGCCTTTTAAATGGTGTAATTGTACCTGCCTCCACCACCTCCTCTGGCAGCTCATTCTATATATTCACCATCCCCTGCATGAAGAAGTTACCCCTTAGATCCCTTTTTAAATCTCTCCCCTCTCACCATAAACCTCTGCATAGTTTTGGACTCCCCCACCGAGGAAAAAGACCACAGCTATTCACCCTATACATGCCCATCATACTTCTATAAATCTCTATAAGATCACCCCTTAGCTTCCAGTGCTCCAAGAGGGAAAAAAGCCTCAGCCTCTCCCTCGAATTCAAACATTCCATTACTGGCAACATCCTTGTAAATCTTTTCTGCATCCCTTAAGTTTAACAACATCTTTCTTATAGAACAGCACCAAGAATTGTGCACAGTATTCCAGACTTGGTCTCACTCGTAGAAAGTGAGGATTGCAGATGCTGGAGATCAGAACTGAAAATGTGTTGCTGGAAAAGCGCAGCAGGTCAGGCAGCATCCAAGGAGTAGGAGAATCGATGTTTCGGGCATGAGCCCTTCTTCAGGAAAGAGGAAAGTGTGCCCTCCTCCTGACCTTTTATCTTTGCCTGCTGGGCACACTTTCCTCATTCCTGAAGAAGGGCTCAGCCCGAAACATCGATTCTCTTGCTCCTTGGATGCTGCCTGACCTGTTGGTCTCACTTGTGTCCTGTACAGCCACAACATGATGTCCCAACTCCTGTACTTAATATTCTGACTAGTGAAGGCAAGCATGTTATCTCTATTCTGGCCAAGCATGGTTTTGTAGTCAGCTGATGAGCATAACCCACCCAGTATTTTCTCAAATGCTTTTCCTTTGTGACCCCATTTCAAGTTTTCAAAATTGTGCATTCCCTCATTGAGAACACATAGAACATTACAGCGCAGTACAGGCCCTTGATGTTGCGCCGGCCTGTGAAACCAATCTGAAGCCCATCTAATCAATTCAATTCCATTTTCGTCCATAAGACTATCTATTTAAATGTCCTTAAAGTTGTCAAGTCTACGACTGCTGCAGGCAGTGCGTTCCACACCCCTACAACTGAGTAAAGAAACTACATCTGACATCTGTCCTATATCTATCACCCCTCATTTTAAAGCTATGCCCCTTCATGTTAGCCATCACCATAGAGGAAAAAGGCGCTCACTGTCCACCCTGTCTAACCCCCTGATTATCTTGTGTCTCAATTAACCCACCTCTCACCCTTCTTCTCTCCAACAAAATCAGCCTCGATTCCCTCACCCTTTCCTCTTAAGACCTTCCCTCCATATTGGGCAACATCCCAGTAAATCTCTTCTGAACCCTTTCCAAAGCTTATACATCCTTCCTATAATGCGCTGACCAGAACTGTACGCAAGACTCATTCAAGTGCAGCCACAGCAGAGTTTTGTAAAGCTGCAGCATGACTTCATGGCTCCGAAACTCAATCCCTCCACTAATAAAGGCTAACACACCATATGCTTTCTTAACAACTCTGTCACCCTGGATGGCAACTTTCAGGGATCTCTCTGTTCATCCAAGCTACCAAGAATCTTACCATTAGTCTAGTACTCTGCATTCCTATTGCACCTTCCAAAGTGAATTACCTCACACTTATCTGCATTAAACTTTATTTGCCACCTCTCAGCCCGGCTCTGCAACTTATCTATGTCTGTCTGTAACCTACAACATCCTTTGGCACTATCCACAGTTCTACCGACCTTCGTGCCATCCTCAAATTTACTAACCCATCCTTCTACACCCTCATCCAGGTCGTTCATAAAAATGACAAACAGCAGTGGCCCCAAAACAATCCTATCTCTTATAATCTTTTCCAACACTTTCTTTCTACAACTGAAGTAAGGCTCACTGGCCTATAATTACCAGGGTTGTCTTCACTCCCCTTCTTGAATAAAGGAACAACATTTGCTATCCTTCGGCCTTCTGGCACTATTCCTGTAGACACTGAAGTAAAGATCAACTCTTCGAGTGGGAGGACAGCTGTTATAATTTGGTCAGAGCTCCACAACAGTTGTGATTGCCTTGAATCCATGGCCTCACTGTTGGTCTTGATCCCCACTTTGGAAGGCTGTGCCTATTTCCTAACAGATATCATAGAAAAGTCCATCCCTGGCATTTCAGTTCTTTGATCTATGACGAATATAAGTGCTTGGAAAATATTTCATATAATTGTATACATTGCAGTCTTATTTGTAAGGGACCTGATTATGTCAACTTAATGTGCAAATATGCAACGAAATACTCCATGGGCAAGTTTGAAAAGCTGAGAAGCTTTGTTGATAAAATGAAATAAGGTTGAGAGGCTATGGAATGAATTGTTTATTACTGGAACTTCAATCTCAATATTATGGTTATGTAAGAATATTAACACTTGTTTGCAATTAAGAACATTTACTACACACTGAAGTGTGCTGGTGTTGACTGGCTTCTTCATCACTATAAAGTGTTTTTGTACAGATATTTAAGCAGAGTATCGTAATTATATAATTCCTCAAATTATGGTGTTTGAATGATTACGTTGCTTTTGCATTCCGTCTTCCATTGTGTATTGTGTGAACTTTTTATGGCATTAAGACTTTCACTGATCATCTTGCAGTGCTGGGAAATGTAGCTTGCTAGTTATTGATCCCTTGTAAGTACTTGCACAAGAAGAGCATTGCTATACCCTTAAGAAAGAACACGTAGGTGTTCCGACAGCTAGCAACTAACAATACAAAACACATTGAATATTTATGGCTGAAAAGTTTCAACTATTCCAAATAGAATATACAGTGACCATATCAGAAGCATGCTATTCCTAATTGGTTAATAAGAACTTCAGTTCTTAGAACACATGTACTGAACATCCTGCTCCATATTTTCTTTGTGTGATAAAGATCTTTTTCACAAGATTGAGATGATCCTATATGACCTTGATTCATTTTGTCCACTTAGTGTGTTTGTTTGGCAAGACTGTTGCTTTAATGTCAATCTTTAATCTAACTGTAGAGTCCAGATTTTAATTGATTTTTCTTCAGTATACCCTTCCTAAAATTCTATTTTTAAGTGCATGAGGGTTGAAATCACCCCATACCTTGGTAGTTGTTCCCAATTTCAACAATGGCATTTAGAATGCCATCATTAACATGAAATAATAAGATACATTTTGAACCAATGATGAATTTCAAGATCTTGCAATGGGTTTGAAGACTAATTATGCAGGTAAATGCTGCTACTACCTGCTGATGTTTACTCTGCATGAGTGCTAGTGTGCTTGTTTTTTTATTAAAGGCAAACGTTTAATATATTTGAAACAAAAACAAAATTGTTAAAGAGACAGATCAGGTCTGGCAGCATCTGTGGGAAGAAAGCGGAATTAATGTTTTGAGTCCCGTGGCTCTATCTGCTGAGTTTCTCCAGTAATTTCTGATTTTGTTCCAGATCTCCAGCATTTGTTGTCCTTTGTCTTATTTAGTGTATTTGATAGCTTTGTGCATGAATTTAATTCTTCCTCCACTTTGTTCATACAAACAATGCTAATGTAGTGTGCCAAAGGAAAAGCGGAATCTGCTTGCTAGATCTTATTATGTATTGGATCAATAGTTTATGTAGAACATGTAAAATTTTCTTGTTAGAGCCTGATTTTGCATTTCAGCATTGGTCCTTTATTTGTTGAGTGAATATTGCAACATATAGTCAGAAGATTACTGTTTTATACACTTATGCTGATTCAGTGTCTTCTGCGAAATGTCATGTTGATCTTGACTGTTAATATTTTCAGTTTATTTTAGTTTAAAGGTTAAATCTTGCAAGGAGCATGCTGGGAGCTATTCAAGACGAGAGTAGAGCTGCCTCAGAGGCTTAAAGTTCTCTTGAGATATTGCTAGATGTTCATGATTCTGTTTTCAAAGTAAGACGATAGCTAGGGGGCAGTATCACAATTGCTGATAAAATATTAGTGTGTGTTGTGGATGCTGTTTTGGTAGTGCAGAACAGGAGAGGCACCAAAATACTCTGCCAGCTTGCATTACCCTGAAGTAGCTTTCAGTGTTGCCAGAATCTGGAAGGTAAAAATGTGAAAATGCAATAATTTGAATCCAAGATGTTCCTGACAGGGAGTTATACTTGCATTGTATCAGATCAGAACATACCTGAAAGAAACTGTCTATAGTTTGCTTACTTGAGCATTTCTTGGCATAATCTTGCAACTTTTTTTATAGCAGCCAAAAAAAGTGTAGCTTTATGACCCATAATGATTCTGACTTTATGTGCTGAAATCCTTTTTCAGTACAGGAAAATATGCAACTTAGGACCACACTCTTGTTTCTTGGTCATGATGTAGAGATGCTGGAGTTGGTCTGGGGTGGACAAGATCAAAAATCCAACCCGGTGTTGTTTGATTTCTGACCTTGTTTCCTGGTGTGTGATTATTTGGATTAGCATCATCCCTCTTAAGTTCTCCAGTATTTTTGTTGGATTGGAATGAATTATTGTAATTTCATGCAGATCAGTATTGTAGTAATTCACTGCAGATTTAATTAATTGAAAACCAATTCTCTCATTGCCTTTGTAGAGTGAATAAACCAAAACCTTGAGCTTCGGTTTTAAACTTGACAATGTAAATACATTTTTAATTGTTCTTGCCTTTTATTTAGAATACACTTATTATTAAGCAAAATTTATCTTTATATATAAAGCTAGTTCATCTATCTCTGTGTATAGTGACAAGACTGTCAGGCATGATGTTTGTGATTTTATGAGCTGTTGTAGAGTTCTTATGGTATATCCCATTTTAGTTCACTGATGTCAGTGTTATTTTCCCAACTCTGACTTTAAAACAACTTTTTATGTTATTTTACCATAAGAATAATACTGACACTGTGGAACAACACTTTGATAATGGGATTTTCAACTAAGGTTGAATCTCAATCAATCTCCCTCCCCAGTTGCTCATGCCACTAAAGTCCATGGTTCCATTGCCATTAACTACTTTGATCTCAGTAATCCATGCTGTCAGGTATGTCGAGTCCTGCTTTAGTAAATCTGCTCCAGTAAACGCTGGGTCTTTACTTTGTGCAGTTTTAGGTATGTCAAACTTTAGATGATGTGTGTTGTAACTTTGTCTCCGCACCTTATGAGACATATTGACAGTCAAACTATGGGAGCCACCATGTACCTTCTGTCTTTAATTCACCTGCCTGCAAATAGCAAGCAGCATGTGATCTGTAGCCTGCGCTATGGGTTAACCTTTGAATGATGTTGCAAAAGGTTTACTGAATATCAGTATGACTTTGTACCCATAAAGAGATATGCATCTACACAGAATAAAATATTAACTGGACGTTCAGTGGTTCTGTACTGTTTCTCTCAGCTGTGGGTGCCTGGGCATTATGTACTGGGCACTGTATTGATGATGAGACCAAGATTCCTTAAAGGAACTGTTGAAGGCCTTAGCATGAAAGTAAATTTTTAAAGCATTAGCAGATTTCCAGCATTTGCTGTTAGCTGGAAATCAAAATCCTCAACATAGTTTCCTGAAGAGGGTGTCCATACCCAGTTGACATTCATTTGTCCCAGTGCCTAATATATGTGGAATACATAAACAGTCTTGATTCTAAATATTAACTTAACAAGAGAAAACTATGAGACTACTTGATGTATTTAAACTGGATGAGCAAGACATGGTTAGATGCAACACACTAAATCAGCATGGCATTTAAATCTGTCGAAGGATTACCAAATCACATGGAATCTTAATTCCATTTACGAATTGTTCAAAAATATCAGTTCAAGTCACAATCCAGCAATTCGAAAAATTTAATTAAGTTAATTGAATAAAACCTTGAATAAAAAGCTGCCATCAGTAATGATCATGTAGCTAATAGATCATGATTAAAAGAAAATTCACATCCAAGCATAGAAAATCTAGTGTCCAGACTTCATTTGACTGATATGATTCTAGACCCAGCAACATAGTTGACTCTTAACTGCCCCTTTTTTAATAGATAACAAAGTTACAAGAAACTGCAGATGTGGCTTACAGGGCTTGGACTTTAACTCCATTTTCCCACCCACTCTTCATGTCTCTTGATTTCCTGAGAGTATAAAATACAAACTCAATGCTCTGTTGTATTCATTACTATCTTCCCAAGGACAGTTGGTGTCATAAAATGCTTACTATAGTCTTAATGAAAGAAAATTTCTTGCTACTTTGAGAATTCACTGGAGAATGTCGTTCTTAGAATGCTATTTGGTGGGATATGTAGAGCCAGGAAGGATGCTCAAGACATTGGCTTTTACCTTTAAACTTTGTAAATTGCATCTTCATCAGCCACTCTGTCTTTTATTGTTAAATTTCCTTTGGAAGCTCTGCTGCCTGAGAAAGGAATATATTAAGTGATTGTGATTGTGCTATCTTTGCAACCAAACAGAAAGTTGCTTTTCCCCAGTATTTGCTACCCACAGCAAGTGTGTGAAAAAGGGAAGGTGGTCACCCAATTTTGTTGAACTAGTAAATTGAGGAAATGGATTCAAATCCCACCATGACCACCATGTCTTTTAGGGAAGGAAATCTGCCATCCTGAACTGGTCTGGCATACATGTTGTAATGAAATAGCCAAAAAGATTGATGAGGACAGCATGGTAGAGTGCTGGCATTGACAAGGTTCCACATGATGGACTAACTTTTATAGAAAAGTTAGATGAGATTCAGGGTGAGCATGCCAATTGGATACAAAATTGGCTATATGGTGGGGGACAGAAGGTGGTGATGGAGAGTTGTTTTTCGGACTGGAGGCCTGTGACCAACTGTCTTCTGCAGGGATCGGTACTGGTCCACTTTTATTGATGTAAATGATTTGGCTGAGAATACAGGTTAGAGGTTTGTAGCTGATACCAAAATTGGTATAGGGAACAGTGAAGAGGGTTATCTAAGATTACAAAGAAATTTTGCTCAGTTGAGTGGCAGATAGATTTTAATTTGGATAAATGCGAGGTATTGCATTTTGGTAATACAAACAAGGCAGGACTTGTAATTATGAGAGAGCTCTGGGTAGTGTTGTAGAACAGAAATGCCTCTGGTTTTAAGTAAATAATTATTTTGTCACAGGTTGCTAATTCCACCTGTGTCAAGGGTAGGCAGGGTGAATAAGATGGTGTTTAGTATGCTTACCTTCCTTACCCATACCTTTGAGTACAGGAGTTGGGAATCATGTTGAGATTGTACGAGATGTTGGTGAGGCCTCTTCTGGAGTAGTGTGTCCAGTTCTGGTGGCTCCATTATGGGAAGGATATTATTAAAATGGAGAGGGTTCAGTAAAGATTTACCAGGATGTTGCCAGCAATGGAGGGTTGAGATAGAATACTTGAATATAGACTGGAAAGACTGGGACGTTTTTCATTAGAGCATAGGAGGCTGAGGGGTGACCTTATTGAGGTTTATAAAATCATGAGGGGCATAGGTAAGGTGAATGAGAAGAAAGGTTTACAAAGGCCATCAGGAGCAACAATGTTTACACAGCTCATGTTTGGAATGAACTGCCAAAGAAAGTGGTGGATGCAGGTACAGTTAGAATGTTTAAAAGACGTTTGGATAAGTTCATGAATAGGAAAGATTTGGCGGGACATGGGCCAAGTGCAGGCAGATGGGACTTGTTTAGTTTGGGAACATGGTCAGTGTGATCTGGTTGGACCAAGGGGTCTGTTTCCATGCTGTGTGACTCTGACTCTGTGACTCCAGACCCACAGCAGTATAGTTGATTTTTAACCCATAAACACATTTTTAATAAAAGAAATTCTTGATTTATAATGCCTTGAGTAATTCACTGGTATTGTTCTGCTTAAGGTGGCCAATTTGAATGGAATATGAATAACTAATACTCAAACATGATGACATGTAACAGTTTTATTTGCATTTTCAGTAATTTGGGAAAAATTAAGGTTTGGTACCTGACAATTCATGCAAAAAGAACGTCAGATTTGTTATTTTTGTTCTTGCTTTATTATTGAATGCAAGCTCATGACTATTTTCACACGCATCCTGTCCAGCAGAGCATAGAATTATGACATTTTTAAATGGCTAAATTAACATGAAATTTGGCCTCTAAAGTTGTACTGTTTTATTACATGGGTTTTTATTGTTCCACAGGTCTGAAACATTGGAAATCATGAACACTTCGGTTATCGCATTTTAAGTGTGGGTTTTTTCATGAGATTTTGTTTGCAGGTCTTGCTGATGGCTAAACAGTAGCCTACATATTAAATACCAGCTAAACAATGAACTTTAATCAGACTTTTGAATGGACCTCTTTAATGTAAATGTTGATCTCTGCACCTTTTCAGCAGCTGTAACATTGTATCCTCCACATTTCTGTAATCCTAATGCATTCATAAAGTACGATCTGTCTGTAAAGCATGTAAGACAATGCTTTTCACTGTACCTCGGTACGTGACAATAATAAATCAAATCAAACAATTTATTTAACTGTGAGCTGTAACTACAGCCTTAATATTGAGCTAGTTTGAATCTGATGATTGATTTAACCTTTTTTGTCTGCATTGCCACAAAGAGGTATAGTTTTATAAATCACATGTTTTGATTCCAAATGGCTTTCTTCGATTCAAATTTAAATTTTTGGTGCTCCCCTTGGGTATTCCTCTATTAGTTTTCACAGGACTCATAATTGTCATTCCAGAAGCCCCTTCAGTGTTATGGGAAGCAAGTAAATAAAACATGGCAATGCCATGTTTCAAATAATCTAATAGTGTTAAGGCATTTTACTTGTACTGTACTGGCATTGCTGTTACTAGTCACTGCTCATCTGTGCCTTCTTGAAGATACCTCTTCGCTTAGCATTAGTCTTTCTGGTGTGTTCCCTATCTATGCATTGTGTCTATTCTATTACATGGATCTTTAATGTAAAATTTATTTTTCTGCTTGAGGCCATTAATTTTAATTTAAAAAAATTCAGTCTGTCACTTTATTATTCGTTTCAGTTAATATATCACAAACAAGATCTTCACTGATCCTTCAGTGTGCTGTTCCTGATTCTGTCCTTTCTTATTAACACATCTAAGCTTGGCATCTGCATCTCCATATCGAGTCATTGTTCCCTCGCTGCCCAAGTTTATGCACTTTACAACAAAATTACTGAACAGTTGCCTTGTGTGTTGTTTCCTCTTCAGCATTATTTATTTTTGGTCACAACACTACAGTTCTTTCATTTGTTCCAGTCAAAACTGATCTATTGCTTGTCTTCAATTTCCATACATTCCATCTTCTACTTGAGGTTGCTTAGTTTCTCCCCTAATATTTACACCTTTAATCTGATATTCTTCCATGAGCATAAGCTGACAGTTCATAAATTGGGATGTTCATTCATAGATCTTTGTATGTCTGTCTTTCTGTTTTACCCCAGTTGTTCAGATATGGTGATATATTCCAACAACACCACATAGATTAGTGTCATCTGCAAGCATCATTGAGCAATGAGACAAAGTATCATGGTCATTGCGAGCATTTTAGACGTTGAGGGAAAGAAAAGGCTCAGTGGTAGTCTTTGGTGCATTCTAACTTTAGCTTCACCAACATTGCTGCTTGTGCCTGTCTACAGGCCTACACATGTAGGAAGAATGCTGCTCAAGGGCTTCACAAGTTACAGCACCGTTCCAAATTGCTTTCCTAAGTACCTTCTTTAGATCACTGAAATTAATCCTCATGTATAGTGAATAAAGATTGCTAAATTCACCAAATTACTTGAATTGGCATGTTATTTTGATATTGCCATCTTAGCTGTGTTGGTAATTAATAATATTTCACCTATGCACTTCAGATGACCAACTTCTTTTCATGGGGATTTGGAGCCCTTGAGTATGTGGGCATGATTCAAAAAGATTATTTCTGGGATGTAACTTTCAGTAAATATTCTTTTTACTAAATTGAAAGAATAGCTGAGATTGTAAATCTGTCCATACAGGCCAGATTACCTTAAAATAATTGCATTCCACTGAATGCTTGTATCTGAGATATGCTAAGCAATCTCTCTGAGAAAGCACAGTCATCCATTGATATTGTCATATGCTTTTAAATGCCTAGCAGACACTTTCTCTGCAATAACTTATTCAAAATTTTGCTCATAGCTTTCTTAACACTAAAGAGGATCTTTTTCATCAAGAAAGGTTGTGCATAAAATAACTCTTTTAAATTGGTCTCTTGTTGAACATCTTCCTGATTGGCCAGCTGCTGCAATTTCATCAAGCACCTTGTCATGTCACTTCTATTTGGTACAGTATTCCGCTTCCTGATTGAAAATTATAAATATAACTGGTATGATTGACTGCACTAGTATTTAGGTGATTAATTGGTTACCAGCAACCTTCAACTAATCAAGGTGTTGACATGAAGTAATTAATACTATACTTTGAAATCTTTTAAATTATATGATACTTTATCATGTGCTTGATATTTTGCAGTTTGTTGCCAGGCAAAGTTGCATTCCTTAGCTGGTAGTTAATCCTTAAGCTTCTTTTTGCCATCAGATTTCTGTTTGTAACAATCGATTTTAGAAAATGACTGTGCTTATTCTATCAGTGTCCATTTGCCTGGGCTATGTGATGCATTGATGTTTGATTATGCCAACATTTTCCAAACCACATTTGTTTGCAAGGTTGAGGAAGAATTTTGCTGAAAAAGCAATAATAATACTGCTGTCTGCCTGTTGTTTCCCTTCACAGTTAAGACAAAATTTGAAAAAATATTTAACTGAAAATATTTTGTAAAAATCACAAATGTTATGCAACATGGATTTTGAAATTTAAGAAAGCGCTACTGGCCAAATTAATATTGTTTTTATAAATTTTGCACATCTTAAAAATATAATTAACAAACAATAAATAAAAGGTACTGCACAAGGGTCTTGAACTTGTTTTGAGAATTGTTTTTAATTGTATGTTTGCTGTTTTGCTGATATTTTGTATAGTTTAGACATTATATTGCTGTTAATTGGCAACTGAAGTGTGAAGAACGTGGTGACACTGGTTAATTTAGGCTCTAGGGTGCCTTGGATTGACTGTCTGGATGAAGGGACCTTCTTCGCTGTGAATTTTGCCAATATGAACTCAGCTGGATGAGCATCAAAAGCATGTTTCAGAGAATAGACTCTTTTAGAATAAACAAATGTAAAATTATTACAAAGTCATGTACTCATGTGTTGTCCATGGCTTTGTTGGTTTCCTGAAACAGCTGTAAATGTTTATATGGTCGTACTTTGCATGATAATGTATAATTTGGTTTAAAATAAAAATATTAAAATGAATCTGCTGTCTTTATTATAACTATCTACTGAAGATGCAGTATACTTTGAAGCAGTTGTGCTAAAAAGGTATGTCTTATTACATGCAAAGTTCGTTGAATACCTTTGGGAATTAAGCAGTCTTAGTTCAGGTGTAAGGGATGGTTCTAATTGAAGTTTGCTATCATAAATTCAGGTGTGAGGAGCCCACACACATTAACTTTGATATGAAAGGTGTTTCAACGTCAAATCATATTTATTGGGTTACTATTTTTATTCACTTACATGGCACTCTAGTTGGTTTAGTAATGCAACATAGTTTATTGTTTTTAAAAGAAAGTGCGAGTGCAGAGCCAGTCATGGTATATTCAACCAGTTATTAGTACCAGGTTGTAAACACTTTTAATTTATCTTTACAATTAGTTCTAGAGTTTCTTGTTTAAAATTCTATAATGATTTTGCAAGTGCATCCATCAAGTGCTTTTAATATTGTGCATTCTGATTATTAAATTGAAAAAAATGGTGATAGCCTTATGTTCCCTGCAGATCTTAGCAAAATAAGCAACACTAGCAATCTTAATGATACATCTTCGCAATACACAAGTGTTGCATCAGCCATTTTAAATTATGCGATTACAGTTCACTTTTTTCAGGTGAGGAATAGAAATTAGCCCTGTTGTGACATTGGTAGGAATCATTCAGAGCTGTCTTTTAAAACAAGATTTATACAATATCTTAATCTTCATTAGCAGCATCTATATACCATTTATTATAAGTGTCTTACAGGAATATTTGGGATTAATTTTGTGACTTCTATCTATGTCTATATAGTCATTTTTAGCATAAAAATTACTTCATGTGTGAATCAATCACTCATTTGAATTAAACACTAAATAACTCTGAATTTGGTCCAAAATAAATTCAGGCAGTAGCATTTGAGATTAACTTAAAAGGAACAGGCAATTATTAGCAATCCTTTGTATAAATATCTTAACGTAAACCTGGAATACAAATTATCCACAGTACCGTCAGTGAGAAATTAATACAGCTGAGCGATTGACACTTGTTTTTTGATTTAGGGTGATTAGAAACCATTTAGTCTTCAATTTTGTTGTGGTATTGTGTTATCTCAACCTATTAACGGGATTACTTACAATTGTACTGACTGTCCATTGATTTCTAGCTAAATAAGGAAATTATGATCTGGCCAAAGGAGGAAAAAACATCTTTACATGCACCAGATGATCTTTTGAAAATTCGTGCTCAACTGACTGATTTGGTTGGTGTTGAAGTCAATATTTTTTTATAAAAATAGGATGTCACAAACTGTTTGTGTTCCATTTTGTTCAATTTTGGTTATCCTTTTGAACTTAAATGCAATCATGTGCATATCACATCTTTATGATTCTGCTGGTGAATATATTAACTGGTTTGAAGAAGAGTTACAAGTCAGAGCACTCCATACTTTGCTAAATGAAACATTGTTTGAATGCATGCTTTCTGTTTTGAATGTAGACAAGCTGAATATCTGCACATCTTCTATATTTGTAGACCAGACATTTAGATAACCATTCTGTAGTTTTTCACCTGACACTTGAGATCTAATGTCACACCCCATTTGCATCCTTATTTGTGTAGTCACACTACCTGAATGAAGGAAATTGTGCTTTGAATAAAAGAATATTTCTTCATCAGAAGTGGGAAAACGGGCTGAGTCCTCGTTACATTTTTAACTTGTGTGCACAAGTTGCTACTAATGCAAACAAACATAGGCTGCAAAACCAAATATATTCCGATCATAACCATCTACACCCAAACTGTTAATATTTACTAGACCTATATTCACAGATTTCTGAAGCTGTTATGATGACAGCTGCAAGATTTGTAGATACAAAAGTAAAATGCCATAAATACGGATTAAAAACAGAAAATTCTCAACAGGGTTGCCAGCATTTATGGATAGAGAAGCAGTTCAAGTTTCAAGTCAATGATTAGAAAGAAGACCATTGCCCTGAAACATTAATTCTCTTTGTCTCCACGGATCCTCAAATGAAGTAGCATTAGACGCATTCTGATATTCTGAGGTTGATGTTGCAAGTAAGAAAGATTTATATACAACTTATTAGAAAGATACTGATATGAACAGTTCTGACAGAATTCTAATCTTAATGGTTTTAGTCCCTTGTAAGTGATCTTGAATGCACCAACATGACATCATTTTGAATTGTGGATGGGAGAAAGAAGGCAACACTTGCAAGATACTACACTACTAAATTTTCAACATTGTGCAATGGATAGCATTCATTGATATGCCCCATAAGAATTAATGGGAGATTTTGACACACAGGTTAAAGGTGTGTATATTTTGAAATGGGTTCATTACATATAGCACATACAATTTAATTGCAGCACTATTATTTGAAAATGAAATGCAAATAAAGGAAGTATAACGTTTCATTGGTCGTTTGTTGCCATTTGAGCTGGGAAATTACTGTATACCTTCACCTCTTAAAGAATATATCCTGTGATACCAGAAGGTATTTTTACAGCATTTTGGTCTTGTGCTTTTAAAGAAACATGTCAGAATGCATACATTCATCTTAGCAGCTGATCATACAGGGATTGTTGATAATGTGGCTTTGCTGATGAAATGGCACATCCTCTTACTTAACTGTTAAGAATGCCAAAAGTGAAAAGTTCATTTGGAACTTAGATTGACTAGTCTTGTGCTCCTCACGCCATGAGAAAGTCAATGCTCTAAAGTGACAAAATATGTCTGTTTCTATGTTTGACACAGCTTGTAGAATGGCCACAGATGAGTAATTAACACACTCGCCAAGAGCTGAATCCAGTTTTTCTGTTTAATTTCCCATTCTATTTTGTGTATAGTTTTCAAGGGATATGGATGTTGCTGGCAAGGACAACATTTGTTGCCCATCCTGATTGCTCTTGACCTGAGTGACTTGATAGGCCATTTCAGAGGGCCATTAAGAGCCAACCACCTTGTAGGTTTGAAGTCACACAAGCCTGGCAAGATAACAGCAATAGATTTCCCTCCCTAAAGGACATTTGTGAACCTGGTTTTTTAATACACAATTAATGGTTTCATTGTCACTATTACTAATGCTACATCTATGTTTCACATTTATTTGAACTGTTCCATCAGTGCCAAGCACATTAGACTGCTGCATGACTAGTCTGGTGACTATTCAGAGATGTACTGATACTTTTTGACCATGCCAGTTCAAAACTTCACCTTCATAGCAGTTTGCAGTGAGTAGTATGCTTTATTACGGGTTATGTATAGCCACCATGTCAGGCACTAAAGTTCTCAATTCTGCCATCCAGCAACTTTTCCTTATTTGTGCTTATATTTCACATTTTTCAGTCTGTTTTAATCTTGCACCCTTGAAGAATTGGAATGGGCTACTTTTCATACTCTGGCCCAGTTTGTGGCTAGCTCCTTCATTATAACGTCAGCACTTGTTAATTTAATCTGAAAGTATATGGAAATTAAGTTAAACATTCAACTGGTAACTTCCACAGCTTCATAATATGGTTTTACTTAAGTAGGTTGTAGGGTATTTTGAGTTTCTCAATCTCGAAAAAGATGACTGTCACTACTTTGAAAGCTCCTGAACAGATTTAATTTAATTGAACTGAATCATCACCATTTCTGCACTTTTAATGTGTGACTGAGTGGTTTTAAGCTATACAAGATGAGGTGCTCCTCGATCTTTTGGAAGCTGTGCAACTGGCTTGTGTCCCTCAACCAAATAAAAGCAAAATTTCTGTTTGCCATTCTGCATGTCTGTAGGCTATGCAAATTACAGCTGTGAATTCAGCCTCAACTGTCTTTACTTGAAAAAAGCCATCTTGATTAAGAGACATGAGTGTTGGCAGGACATATGGAGAGCATACTAGCATTTATTTTCTCATAGGTAAGGCAGGAAATTGAGTGGCAGAGTTTAAAATTATTTACTATAAAAGTAAAACCATAAAAACCTCTTTGCTGTTTGTCATAAACTACTTTACATTGACCAATGATGCTGTATCCATTGTCAAGTACCTGAGGAAATGAACAATGCCTTTGAACATCACCGTCAATTATTGGACATGATTCTAATAGCCACTCGAGTTAGAGCGCTTCCTGGTCACACAGTAAGTCTGGAAATTTAGGGGTTTTTTGCCTACCAAATGGCTTAATTTGTAACAAATACAATTTACTACAATTAGAACAATTGAAGGGATGGATATTTCTGTTAGATTAATAGAATCAACAACCATGGTGTTTCCCATTTTCAAATGGTTAATATAATTATTTCTTCAATTTGAAAATCGATATGAAATTTTCTGAAACACTTCAATATTTTTAATATTAAACATTCACTGGTACGGAGGGATTTTAAAGAATTTTACCTTTGTTATTCTTTTGATTTTGAGCACCAAAGTCAAAAATTAGAATGTAAACCCTTTTGAGAGACATTCATTACTCTTGGGGAGCATAAAAGGTTTCCAGCAAAGAACGCTGCTCATCCAAGCATGACATTTCTCATCTCATTGCAGTAAATCGCTTTTTGGTTTGTCACTTTGGTTGTGATTGATGTGACTCCCCATCTCCATGAAAATATTTTTGTCATAATTATCTAATTCACATTCGGATGCCACAATTCTACCTCACTTTACCGTATTCTGAGATCTTGCATCATAGATCTTGACTGCTCACTGCATGAATGTTTTTGATCTTTTCTCTCTTGAATCTTTAAATTTGTACCCTCTGGTTCTTGATTTTTTCAACAGCAGTTTTGTCCCCTTGAGATCTCGCATCCACACCCACACCCAAAACCCTTCAGGCCAACTTCATTAATCTGACCTTATCTAAAGTTTCTCATCCCTGAAATCATTTTCATGAATCATCATTACATCTGTCCAATACCCTAGAATTTTAATTGAGGCTGAGCCATTTTCTTCTGTACTCCAAGCTTCCATGTATAAAAGCCTAATATTCTGTTTGCATGTCCATACATTCAATGATGTGAAGTAGAAAGGTCTACTTGCTCTATCTGTAATATCATGGATCTAATTCACTTGGTTTTCTTGAGCAACGGACATAAGGTGGAATGAAATGGATTTGTAAAAATAAATAAATTTACATAAATCACTGAAGCTCACATGGAAAGATGTACTACACAGATGGAAAATAACTGTGCATCTGAATTGACTTAAGTCGATATGCATGAGTAAGAAACTATGATTTTCAAATTTGCACCGGAGGTGTGGTGTTCTAAACTTCATGCTATCACTTTTAAGACTTTCACCACAGTGGATTTGTCCTGCAAGTCTGCACCCAAGGATACTGCTTATACATCCAGAGCTACATGGTATTTGACTAGACATCGTGATGGAGAAAAGTGGAACCAATGCATACCAGAAGATTTGACCTAATTAAATGAGTAAATAAGATGCAGCATAAATCAAAGCCATATTTGTATTTCATAATCTACTATAAAATAGAAAAATATAAGCAACCTTATTTTTCTTTTCGATTTGACGCAGAGCTTGTCACAACTCTTGGATGTTTGTTGTCAAATATGCACACTTGGCAGGTTTAATTTTCCACGTGACTGGTGTCCTGTAGTTTTAGTATTGCATTAATGTCATATAATGTGGAGTTTTAATAAAGTCTTCTGATATTCCACATTTTGAATATATCTGCTTCATTTAATTTCCATAACTGAACATTTTCAGCAATATGGGCAAAATAAAGATTTTTATTGCATAAATTAGCTCTCTATGAAACATTTATTTTCATGAATATATATTGATCAATGGCACAGTGCTCTCTTAAAATTACTGTACGTTTTCATATGCCTTGATCCACATTTAACAATTGTCTTGAAGATTAGTTCTGAAATTGCATTTCAGTTTCTCTGCCTGAACGTATTGAACAGTGAAAATATTGTTGAGGCTTAAACCTGCTACACCTCCTCTTCAGAACAGATTATTTTGTAAAACTTAATTAAATTTGTTTAAATTAGACAATGTATTCCCATTTAATAAAGTCTAGGTTTTTCTAACAGCATTTGCATGGTTGGAATTTAATCTCTAAGCATATTTAACTGTATATCAAGTGAATAACATTAAAGAAAAAATAGCTTTTCCCTTTGTCTCTGCTGTGGAAATTCAGAAACATTGCATATTATGCAGGTTTATCACAAAACAATGTTATTTAAGCATGCACTTAAGTCCATTGACTATCTGATCAGTAATTAGTTACATTGGCAATATGCCCAAAGCAAATTTTTGAGTTATTTTTGTTTCTCATTTCACGTATCCAGTATCTGTTTTGTTTTCAGGTGGATAGGATTATGCTAACTGACAATTCTTGCCATTATATTAGTTATATTAGTAATATGTCCAAAGCAAAATTTTATTTTTAAAATGTTTAGAAAAGTATTTCTGATCCCCATTTATCTCATCCAGTATCAGTTTATTTACACGTAAATAAGAGTACGCTAAATGACACCTGTTGCAGACATGGATTTTTTCAAGTCTTATAAAACAGGATTAAATGTGTGTTCACTTAGCACTTTTTAAATGATGAAAAATGGGTCATAGGAAACACCAGTTTCATTGCCATACATCTTTATGGTAAATTATTCTTGGTAATGCTGAAAGCAAAATCCTTTCCTGTTTTGGGTTTTAGCCTGTGTCATTTATTTGTCGGATATCATGTTCATCTTGGAGAATCCATTATAGTTTTCAGAAGATCTGAAGACTTTCCGTGTAATAACCCTAGTTTCTGCAGCTTCTTACAATTCAGTTGTCTAACCCCCAACTATTATCTTAGGAACCAGTGGAAGTCTTTTTCATCATAATGTGACCTGAATTATAAATGTTTGCCATTTAAGCGAAATTCTCCATTTCACATCGTTTTTCTTAACCCTTCTTTGTGGCCATACAAACACTTTCTCCATCATTCTACACGTTGAATGGTATTTGCAACCAGCTAGTCCATCTTCCTGATCTAATCTAATTCATCTGGATTTGATACCTTTGTTTCCTGTTACTCGCAGTCGCTCTTGATATCTTCTCCAAATTTGGAAAACTTTAGTTCCAATGCTCAATTCAAACATATACTTTGTAAGTAGCAACAGTGATTGACATTGTTAATGAAGTCTTGTGCCAATAGAGCCAATGTTTGCTTCTTTCTCTTGAGCTAATATTTGACTAATTTCTGAAGCACTCCACCCACTTACACAGTGCCTTCAGGTTTCGTGGGCAAGATGACAGGCATTGTTAATGTCTGTGCCTACTATGATTACGAAAAGTTTTTATTCCAACTCACTTGTTTCTAATGAAACTGCTTCCCATTTGAATTTGTCATTGGATTACCTTTCCTTGCCACTCCCCTCCCTACAAAAAAAAAGCAAGATGAAGTTGAAGTATCGTAAATATACAATAATTATAAATGTGGATAATTAGCAGTTTGTAATGAAGACATAAAGTGATGTCTGAATTACATCTGCAATCCCTAGTCTGTAACCCTGTTTCATTTGAAGATGATATGGTATTGACTCCTTGTGCAATGTCTTTTAAAATGGGTGTCAAAATATTATAAAACAATGGGAAAATAATTCTCCTGATTTTGAGAACCAGGCCTTATTGATTTAAAATCTTGGCCTTGTTAATCTGCTTCCTTGCAGATCGTACCTGAGCAGTGACCTTAAAGGGGTGAGTCAAGTGATGCACTTTGTCTTACTCCAGTAAATCTTGCGACTGTTTTCTAAGTCTTAGAGTTAGTTTGAGTAAGAAGAATATGACGACTGTCTTTCATTTTACCAACAATTTATATTAAAAATATTCAAGTATTCCAAGCAGTGTGAATCTCTCATTTTAATAGTGCAGCAAATCAATTCCTTATCAAAATACCAGTATTAAGCATAAAAAGGAATGCACAGTATTTTTATATGATAGAGTAGAATGTTGAACTCTGCAGATTCTCAAGTAACAGGACCAGCCAGTACAGTTGTGGGGAGGGGGGGGGGGCTGTTGGGGGAGTATCAGATTTAACAGGTCATGGCTTGGGCTAATAAATGTTATCATTCACTGATTTCATCTGGGGCATCAATTAGAGTGCTACAATTCCACTTTACTGAGAGACAAGCGTTGGCAAATTTCATCATAACTGCTTCACTTGATTGATGACAACAGGTTTGTTGTTGAAAATGTTGGAACAAGTTTGTGATTGGCTATTTTGCCTGCTCTGATCTGAGGAAAGTAATAAAAATCTGCACATGCTTTTCAATTAACTACATTTACGCCTTGCATAACAGCATTGGAATATAAAACTGTTTTAGATGTACGTGTATACATGTAGATGTTTGTGTTGTATTTTGTTTCAGATTTGCTGCTATTCGGTAGTCTAGATTTAGATAGTTGTTGATGATTGAATCATTTGTGTGTTAGGCTTACCTTAGATTAATAATTTGAGAATAGAGTAGTTTTTTCTGTAAGCAAACATAACATTTTATTTATGGAATTTAAATAAAAGTTCCAAGTTTCACCCAATTAATTTTTCTTTTCATTTTTCTAGATGAACTTACCTGCAGTTAAGTTGTGCTGATTTTGTAGCCAAAATTGAAACAGTTTGCTAATAAAACAGTTGATTAGTTAGATTTTTCTTGCAATAGTTGTGAACAGAGAATTTGAATATTCTTTCCTAAATGTTTGATGGGGTACATAATTTATTAAACATAGTATTCAGTTACATAAATTAATTTTAAAAGTGTCAACCTTATTGAGATATCTTCATTAGAAAAATGGTTGTCCTGTCAACAAGCTATGTGAACCCTATTCATTGGCCTGCTTTTGCAAATGTTTTAAATTCCATTCAATTAAGTATCAGAGCTGTGACTGATTATCAACTTCACAAACTGCTTGTGAACTCCTAGCCTGTTGTTACTAGCCGGCAGATTCATAATCCTTAAGCTTTTGGGGCGGCACGGTGGCTCAGTGGTTAGCATTGCTGTCTCATAGCACCAGAGATCCAGGTTCGATTCCAGCCTCAGGTGACTGTCTGTGTTGAAGTTTGCACATTCTCCTGTGTCTGTGTGGGTTTCCTCCCACAGTCCAAAAGATGTGTAGGTCTGGTGAATTGGCCATGCTAAATTTCCCATAGTATTAGGTGCATTAGTCAGAGGGAAATGGGTCTTGGTGGGTTAGTCTTCAGAAGTTTGGTGTGGAGTTGTTGGGCCGAAGGGCCTGTTCTACACTCATGAATCTAATCTAAACTAACACCTCGTGAAAAAAAGTAATATTCTTGCAAACATGGCAATAGACTTTCATGGTCAATCGGTGAGTGTTAAGTAGGAAGTTAATACCAACCTTTCTTAACTGCTGCTTGATTTAAAGACTTACCAGAGGTAATGGTACTGTTCTGCAACTAAAGTAATGGATCGAATCATAGACCTTAGACAAGGCCCTTTGGACAAAACTGTGTGAACACTACACTCATCTGATTTTCCAGCAATTGGCCCACAGCTTTGAATATTATGACCTTTCAAGTGCTCAACCAAGCACTTTTTAAAAATGATGAGGTTGCTCGTCTCTACTAATTTAGCAGGAACTGCATTCCAGATCTCCAACACTCTCGATTGAAATGTTTTTACTCAACTCCCTTTCAATCTCCTGCCTTTCATCTTAAAATGTGCTTCCTTGTTATTGACTCTTCAACGAAGGAAAGCAACTGTTTTCTGTACATCCTGCCCATACCCCTCAAAATCTTACACAGCTCCATCAGGTCCATTCTCGATCTTCTCTGCTCCAAAGAAGAAAAGCCAAGAACTTACTCAACCTCTCTTTATAGCTAAAGCACTGCATCCCAGGTAACATCCTGGTGAATCTAAAGTTAAGTTTATAGAAAATGCTGTTTCTTGTATACCTGAGATGATTTAAGCAATATGGGAAAGCTGACGTAGAAATTTTGTGAAATTTGAACTATATTTGTTGGTTTTTGTTAGCTTATGAATTCTAGCCAGTGGAAACAGTGGCCATACAGTATGACACTAATGTCAATGTATACCATATCCTAGGATAACTTAAAAGAAACTTGAGCTTAAAACAACAAATACTAATTGTGCTTTTTTTTTGTGCATTTCAGCTCTTTTCACTGATGGAACTAAAGCCACCAATTTCTAGGGCAAAGATGATTCTTATTACTAAAGCTGCCATCAAAGCTATAAAGGTAAGAAAGTCACATATTTGCTGTACTTCATTGTTTGAGCTATTGTTGTTTCTTGCTCCTTCCTTCCTTCTGTGTATCCCTTTCTGATTATGGTATGGAATAGGAGAAATTAATTGTGTATATGCATGAAATCCTGCTGCTCTCCCCCGTAACTTCAACAACTAAGCATTCACCAAGATGAATAGCAACTTTTCTGAGTGGTAGAAATGTTTTCTTTTATGTTGAGAATCTGCCAAAGATAAATAGAAAAATTAAAATTTGCAATTAGGAAAAGCCCAAACGCCAGTTAACTGGGTCATCTTGCAATAAGGTTAGGGTTGAATCTTTCATAACTTTTTTAAAAATTTGCATTAACAATTTGCTTGTAACTGGCCTAATTTCCAAATAGTATTAAAATTAAGATATGAGTAGGGGACTGCTGAATCTGAAGGGAGAGCCAAGGATTTGTAAAGTAGGTTTGACACAGGTAAATGAATCAGGAAAAGGTGGCATTTTGTATTTTTGTGTGAAGACATTAGAAAAATCCAATGTTTAAACCCATCCCTAATTACCTCTGAGAATGTAGAGAGAGTGAGTTGTCGTCTTGAATGCTTCAATCCTTGTCAGATAGGCACATAGATCAATATATTTTTCATGGTAGGGGGAGACCTATTGACCAGAAAGTGCTCTGCATTCAAGAACAGATTTGGAACTTGACAGCAAATAATTCACATCCTTACTGCCCAAAACCTGCCCACTTTCGATAAAGAACAAGTCAAAATTTAATTCCACCACCAATGTGCCTGCAGTAGTGTTCATGTACATGATTCAATGACTCATTAAACCTCCAAATCAGAATTTGCTTGCAGGTGATTGACCATTGTTGAAGCATGGCTTGCGTTCGTGATCTACTCAGTTGTTTACCAATACGTGTCCTGATTATTACAGGATGTCTGGTCTGCAGACTCACTTCCAGAGCTGTCTGCCTGTTTGATTATATGAGGACCTTTCAAATGTTAGAAGGAAACTGAAAATTCAGGAGGGAGAATATGACATTTGGTTAGAATTCATCTCTGAACCACACAGTGCCAATTCCTCATGACAAAGAAATATAATCAAATTGGAAGGTTATGGGATTAGAAGTTCACATTTGTGAAATCAGGCCTTGAGGTCACAAATAGTCTGGTTTAACCTCAGACGGAAAGCGGGAAATTAAGTTTATGAAGAAGCATGTTGGTGAAAGCTTCTGTCTTCCAAATGCTAAATTATAAATAGGTGTGCTTTATTCAGAACTGGATGTCACATAAATAGCCTGTGAGACAGGCAAATTAGGGGCCAAGGGAATATACAGATTTCTTGTGCTACCTGGATTTCAGTACGAAGATTCTTTTTCTCAGTGTTATCTAAGCTAATGTGATTCTTTTGCATATTTGATTTGTATAGTGAGTTCAGCTATAGTTATATCAAGGGAGTAGGAAAGACTGAATGGCCTGTATCTTAATTCTAGGACTATTCAAATTTAGGCAGGTAAGTTAAAGATATGGATTGAAATGTCAAAGTGTTATATTATTGCTGTCACAGGTGTGCTTGAGGAAGGGCCAAGATTTGCAATTTAACATTTGGGGTGTAGAATTTTCAGGCAGGTCAGGGGGGAGTGCAAAAGTGGAGGTAGCATTGAAGGCAGTGATTAGTTCAGGAGTCAGTTACTGCGGTATGGAGGAATGATAGCTTGGAAACGTCATCAAATGATTTGTGGGTAGAACTTAAGAATATAAAGGGCGTAGTTACACTGTTAGGAATATAATATAGGGCCCCAAATGGCCAGTGGACAATTAAGGAGCAATATGTAGTCAATTCACTAAGGTATGTAAAAATAGTACAGCAAGAGATTTTAAGTTACCCAAACGTTAATTGGGCCAATCTTACGATAAAGGGTTTTGATGGCTAAATTTCTTCAGATGTACATGAGAGCTTTTTATGTGTCAATGACCCTACGAGTGATGGTGCAGTGTTGGATCTCATTCTGGAATGAAATCGGACAGGTGTTTGAGATGATAGCAGGGAGGCATTTTAGAGATAGTGACCACATCACTGTATGTTTTCAGCTCATTATGGAAAAGGAGAAAGATGACTTGCAAAAAGGGTTTTGGATTGAGATTATGTATATTTTATTCAAATAAGGCAAGATCTGCCCAATTAGATTTGGAACTGCTACTTGAGGGTAAATGTATGGTAGAACAATGGGAGGTGTTCAGCATGGTAACATGGTATGGGGGCATACAGATTAGATTAGATTAGATTCCCCACAGTATGGAAACAGGCCATCCAGCCCAACAAGTCCATACCGACCCTCCAAAGAGTAACCCATCCAGATCCATTCCGCTACCCTACATTTACCCCTAACTAATGTGCCTAGTACTATAGGCAATTTAGCATAGCTAATTCACCTGACCTGCACATCTTTGGATTGTGGGAGGAAACCGGGGTACCTGGAGGAAACCCACGCAGACGCGGGGAGAATGTGCAAACTCCACACAGACAGTCGCCCGAGGCTGGAATCGAACCCGGTCCCTGGTGCTGTGAGGCAGCAGTGCTAACCACTGAGCCACCGTGCTGCCCCCAACATGTTTCCTTTAGGGTAAACTGTTGAAGCAACAAACCCAGAGAACCATGGATGTCTCGGAATGGTCAGGACTGAATGCAAAGGAAAAGAAACTATAACATTTAAAAAGGGAGCAAGACGATGGAGGCCCTAGAGAAATATAGGAAGTGCAGGAGGGTATCTAAAGAAAGCAATTAAGGAAGCAAAGAAAGGTATGAGAAAATGCTGATGAGCATGATCAGACAGAACCCCGTGATATTCTACAAATATATCAAGGGGAAGAGAATAATTATGGAAAGAGTAGGGCCTTTTCGGGACCAAGGGGACAATGTGCATTAATCTGAAGAACTTTGGTTGAGTATTAAATGAATACTTCACATCTGTCTTCTGCAAGATCAGAGTTTGAAAAGTTGGACCGTAAACTTGTGCCGATTGTTCTAAGAAGCAAGGAGGTATTGGAGATATTAGTGGATTTAAGTAGACAAAACCCCAGGTTAGATGAGTTGGTGATGAGGAAGGAAATTACAGGGTCCTGACCTAAATTTTAAAATTATCTTTGGTCATGAGAGGAGCCAGAGGATTGGAGGACAGCTAATGTGTTCCATTTTACAAAAAGTTTGTTAGGTTTGGTAGGAAACGATCAACCAGTGAGTATAGCAGCAGTGGTTTTTATATACTTTTAAATTCATTCCTGGGGTGAATATAGCTGGTCAGCATTTATTGCCTGTCTCTAGTTGCCCTTGAGAAGGTCATATGAGCTACCTTGAACTGCTGTAGTCCATCTGCTTTGGATTGACCCACAATATAGGAGGAAATTTCCAGGATTTTGATCCAGCAGCAGTGAAGTAAGTGATATGTTGTTAAGTCAAGATGGTGAGTGGCTTGGACGGAAGCTTGCAGGTGATAGTTGTCCCATGTATCTGCTGCCCTTGTTCTTCTAGATGGTAATGATTGTGGGTTTGTAAGATGGTGTCGAAGGATCTTCAATGAATTTCTGCAGTGGATTTTGTAGATAGCACACACTGCTGCTGCTACTGAATGCCGATAGTGGAGGAAGTGGATGCTTGTGGATGAGATCTCAATCAAGCAGCTGCTTTTTCTTGGTGGTGTCAAGCTTCTTGAGTGGTGCTTAAGGTGCACCCATCCTGGCATTTGAAGAGTATTCTGTCACACTCCTGACTTGTGCTTTGTAGATGATGAACAGATTTTGGGGAGTGAGTTACTCTCCACTGTATCCCTAGCTTCTGACCGCATCTTGTAGCCACTGTGTTTATGTGGCAGGTTCAGTTGAGTTTCTGGTCATTGGAAACGCCCAGGATATTTCTAGTGGGCTATTCAGTCGTGATAACACTGTTGAATGTCAAGGGCATTGATTAGATTATTTCTTATTTGAGATAGTCATGGCCTGGCATTTGTATGGTGTGAATGTTAATTGTCACTTGTCAGCCCTAGCTTGGGTATTGTCCAGATCTTGTTGAATTTGAAAACAAATCACTTCAATGCTGCTGAACATTGTGCAATCATCAGCGAACATCCCCACATCTGACCTTATGATGGAGGGAAGGTTGTTGATGAAGCAGCTGGAGATGGTTCGGCCTCGGACACGACCCTGAGGAACTCCTGCTGAGATGTCCTGGAGCTGACATGACTGACCTCCAACAACCACGATGTCTTCCATGTGTGCCATGTATGACTCCAACCACTAGAGAGTTTGCCCCTATATCCTAGCTAGTAAATCTAGCTTTGGTCAGTGATGGTTCACTATTGATTGCAGCCTTGATGTCAAGGACTGTAACTTTCACCTCACCTCTGGAATTCAGCTATTCTGTCCATGTTTGAACCAAGGCTGTAATGAGATCAGGAGCCTTGGTGGAAACCAAATTGGGTGTCACTGAGCAGGCTATTGCTCAGCTGGTGCTGCTTAAAAGCTCTTGGTGATACTTTCCATCACATTACTGATGATCAAGCTTCGACAGATGGGACATAATTGGCAAAAGCCCTTCATCGATTTTCCTGCACCTGGGATGCTGCCTGCTGTGCTTTTCCAGTACCACTCCAGCCTTGACTCTAATCTCCAGCATCTGCAGTGCTCACTTTCGCCCTATTTTCCAAATTGTCAGGTAGATGCCAGTGTTATGGCTGTACAGGAAGAATTCAGCCAAGGGAGCAGCAAGTTCCGGAGTGCACTCTTCATTACTATTGCCAGAATGTTGTCAGGGCCCATAGTCTTTGCATGAAATGAATCAAATTGGCTGAAGACTGGTATCTGGGGACCACTGTAGGAGGTCAAGATGGATCATCACTTCTGGCTGAAGATGGCTGCAAATGCTTCAGTCTTAGCTTTTGCACTATTGTCTTGGGCTCTTCATAAAAATTCCCATTCTCAATGATGGGAGTCTCCTCCAGTGAGTTGTTTAATTGTCCACCACCATTCCAGACTGGATATGGCAGGACTAGAGCTTAGATTTGATCTGTTTAGTTGTGGGTTCACTTAACTCTACCATTTTCTACTTATGCTATTTGGCAACAAGTAGTTCTGTTTGTTAATTTCGCCAGGTTATTTATTTTTAGATATACCAGTTGCTGATCCTGATATGCTCTCCTGCATTCTACATTTGAAGTAGAGTTGATCCCCTGGCTTGATGGTAATAATTGAGTGGGGGTTATGAGGTCAGATGTTGCTGGTTGGTAAACTAATGGAGAAAATAGTGAAGGAGAAGATTCACCTCCATTTAGAGAAGCGAGTTTAATCAGGGGTAGTCAGCATAGCTTTGTCAGAGAGAAGTCAGGCCCAACAAATCTAGTGAAGCTTTTTGAGAAGTTGGCCAAGTGTTGAGGTGAGGACAGGATATTTGATAAAGCTTTTATGGAATTCAGCAAGACTTTTGACAAGGTTCCACATGGTAAACTGATAAAGAAGGTAAAAGCTCATGGGATCCAGGGTAACTTAGTAGTTTGGATCCAAAGTTAGCCTATTTGCAGGAGATGTTTGTGGTACAAAACTCTGACTTGTATCCTGGAGTATACTACAGAGATCAGTGCATGGTCCCTTATTGTTTGTGATACTCAAAAGCTATAGGTGAGAACGTAGGGAGTGATGAGTAAGTTTGTGAATGATAGAAAGATTGGTTCAGTGATTGACAGTATGAATGTTTTACGTTATAGGAGAACATAAGTGAATTTGTCAGATAGGCAGAATATTGGTCGATAGAATTTAACCCAATAAATTTGAGGTGATGTACCTTGGCAGGAGAAACAAGATCAGCGAGTAGTTCAATGAACAGCAAGACAATAGGAAACTTAGGGGAACAGAGGGATCTTGGTTGCTTGTCCACAGGTCTCTCTGAAGGCAGCAAGACCTGTTACTTGATTCGGCAAGGCATATGGGATGTTTGCCTTTATCAGTTATGGCATAGATTTTAATGGCAGGGAGATCATGTTGGAACTGTTCAGTAGTTTGGTTAGGCTGTAGCTGGAGCATTGTGGTCACCTCACTAAAGGAAGGATTAATGCACTAGAGAGGGTGCAAAGGAGATTCACCAGGATGATTGAGCATTGCATCTGTGAAGAAAGGCTGTATAAGCTTGAGTCCAATGTAGACAAGCAGGAGGCTGCAAGAACACAGCAAGCCAGGTAGCATCAGCAGGTGGGGAAGTCAGTGTTTTGGGTGTAACCCTTCTTCAGGACTGGAGGTAGGTGTAAGGGGAGCTGCAGATAAGGAGGGTTGTGGGGGCAGCTCGGTGAGGTAGGGATGGGTGAACATAAGTAGAGAGTACGACCTGGGTGGAATGAATTCGATTGGTGTCTAGAAGGAAGGGTCGATGAGCTGGCTGGGAGGGGAGTCAGGTGATGGGAAGGGAAGATATTTGAAATTGGAGACATTGAGTTCTAGCCACCAACTGGATTCATTCTTCCCATTGACCAACCATCAGGTACCCTCTACCTGTGTTCACCTATCCCCACTTCACCACCCTGTCTCCCCCACCCCCTTTATTTGCAGATCCCCTTATACATACACACACACACACACACACCCGTCCCAGTCCTGAAGAAGGGTTACACTCTGAAACATTGACCTCCACCTCCTGATACTGCCTGACTTGCTGTGTTCTTTCAGCCTCCTGCTCGTCTACCCTCAGTTTTATTTAGAACAGAGAAGTTTGAAGGGGATCTAGTAGAGTTGCAGAAAATTCAAAGGGGCATGGACAGTATGAATAGAAAGTCTAAGGGGCATAATTTTCAAATGAAAGCCAGGAGATTTAGAGGGGATTTGAGAAAAACATTTTCACTCAGATGGTATTGAGGATCTGGAATGCACTGCCTGGAGGTTAGTTTACGCAGGAAACTTCAGTCATTAAATCAGCGCTTGAAATATCAAAAATGGAACTAGTGTAGATAATGTATTTTTGGCAGGACAGATTCTGGGCTGAATGTTTTCCTCTGTACTGTATGATAAGCTGTTAATATGTTCAGTTATGTTCAATATGCATACATTAACTGATGCAAGTATGCCTGCTTCGGGTGTGGGTCTGCTTAGAAGTTGCTTATATTTGACAAAACACTGTAATAGTTATGTAATTAGGTTGACTTTCGTGTGAGTAAAGAGGATATTGAGGTGGATAAGTTGGTCAACTGTGTGACAGGCTGCCAACTGGTCCAGGACAAGGTTTCTCGCACATGATGTCACTTCGAGTGTAGCACCCGTGGCAAGAGTAGAAACCTGATTAGAGGCAACCAAACGTGGTATTCTGGGAAAGATGAAACTGAATTTGAAAGGCAGCAATGTGTACAAAACGTTTGGAGGGGAAAATGAAATTGAAGATGGGATGTAGTCTGCGAAGTTGGGGGGTGTCAAGGGTTGATACCTTCAGGAATGGAATAATGATAGCACATTTGAAGGTTGGAATGATAACACTAGGAAAGCAAAAATCATTTGCAATATTGGCTGACTTTAAGATCAAAAGAAGAGGTTGGGTGATCGGCAGTGTGATGGGAATAGAATGAAGAGAACAGGAAATGCATCCCATGAACAATATGCGATCAGAGAGTACGAGGGAGATGGAAGCGAAAGATGCAAAGTCAAGACCAGGGCAAGGAGGAACATTAAAGGACATTGGACCGTACAGCAAGTGGAAGATAGGTGCTGTGGTCAACACAGCTGATTGAATTGTCTAAATATTAATCATGTCTTTCATGAGCTCCTTGTCCTTGAGGGTAAAAGGGAATGATTTGCAATTGAGAAAAGTGGGAGATCATCCCTTTATTTCTGGATGATTTTGAATAGTGAGTAGTTTGATGAGGGAGAGGAGGATCTAGTATGGTTTTAAGTGGATCAGACAGGTCTGCTGGTGGATGGCTGAGCCAGTTGTGTGCAATATTCTTTCCAATTAAGACTTGATTACTGAAAATGAGGGCCACATAATGGGGATTGGGACAATGATACTAAAAGTGGATGTGGGCACAAAGCTGAGCAAATCGGGAGCTGCAGAAATGTTGTGTACAGAGGGCCAAAGACTAGATAATTATGATTTTGAAAATGAATTTGTTTGTGAATTGGGTGATAGTTTTTTCCAGGAGGATGGAAGTGATAAATGATGCAAATAAGATAGCATTCTCTCTCTTTGCTGTTCAATATTATGTTCAATGCTATCATATAATTTTTCAAAAAAATTGAAAATGAAATTTGACTTTTCCAAATTGTAGGATGTGCTAATTTTGTTCTGCTTAGATAATTTAGGCACACATTGTTTTCTGTCTTTAAAAAAGAATGTAGAGTAAAACATATAAAAGATAAGATTAAAAACTTCACGAGATATTTCCCATTTATGGAAAATTCAAATCTACTTTCCACATGAATTTTAAGGCTTTGTAAGACCATTGTATTGCACTTAGTTCCAAATGATATTGTGTATTTCAACATATTTATAATTACCAAAGGTTAATTGTGATTTGAGTCAAAAATTTCAATTGTAATAAATTACTGTGCAATATGTCATTTTTCAGCTTTACAAGCATGTTGTGCAGATTGTAGAGAAGTTTATCAAAAAGGTGAGCAACTTGTTAAAGTGTTTTTCTTGGAAGTTGAATAGTTAATTTGTAGTAACATTTACAAATTTTTTAATAATTTACTAATTCTCCCTTTTAAACAATAATTTTATAGTGCAAACCAGAATTTAAAGTTCCAGGATTGTATGTGGTCGACTCTATTGTGCGTCAATCCCGTCATCAATTTGGAGCAGAAAAAGATGTATTTGGGCCGCGGTTCAGCAAAAATATTACTGCGACATTCCAGTATTTGTATAAATGTCCATCTGATGAGAAGGTAAGGACATTGAATAGGCAGCAGATTGATGTACTGGAATGTATTACCTTTGGGATGGTTTTTGAGTTTTCTGAAAATGAAATTCTCCAAGTTATGATCCACTGCTAATGTTTCAGTAAAACATTAATGGTGGGTCGGTAAAATTTTAATGCCATGATTGTTGGAGCCATATTGTATTAATACAGTCAGAGACCTTGTTTCTGAAGTTTGAATTGTATCGAAATAAACTAATTAAATTAGGAAAAGACAGACGATGTGCCATTACAGGGAAATAGTAAATGAATATTGTTGCACAGTTCAAACTGTGCATGTGTTTTTATTTTATATTGACATTTATTTTTGTTTGTTCTGGGAATGTGTATGTCACTGACTAAGTCAGTATTTATTATCCATCCTTAATTACTCTTGAGAACATGGTGAGCTGCCTCTTGAACTGCTACAGTTTATGGTGAATAGATGCACACTCAGTGCTTTAGTGAAGTGCGTATTGAGGGTTTTGACCCAGTAACAGTGAAAGAAAAGAGATAGGATTCCAAGTCCGGATGGTGTGCGACCTGGAGAGGAACTTGTAGAGGACAGTGTTGCCATGCATCCACTGTCAGTGTCCTTTTGAGGTGATGAGGTTATGGTTTTGGATGCCAAGGATGTACTGCAGTACATCTTGTAAATAGTGCACACTGTTGTCACAGTGAAGGGAATGGATGTTTTAGATATTAGGTGGGATACCATTCAAGTAGGCCTCTTCAACCTGGATGATGGCAAGCTTTTTGAGTATTGTCGGAGCAGTATACTTCAAGGCAAGTGGAATGTATTTCATCACACACTGATTTGTACCTTGTAGATGGATAGACAGGCTTTGAGGAGTTGAAGTAAACTACTGAGCACTTAGCGGCCCCTGATCTGCTCTTGTAGTCATGATGTTTAGATGACTGGACCAGTTCAATTTCTGGTCACTGGTAACCGCCCCCCCCCCCCCCACACAGGATATTGCTACTGGGGAATTCGGTGATAGCATGCCTTCAAATGTCAGTGTGATGGTTATCCCTTGGCACTTGAGTGGTGCAAATGTTACTTGCCACTTATGTCCAAGTCTAAATGTTGTCCAGATCTTTCTGTGATTGAACATAGACTGTTTCAGATCTTTAGCACTTGCAAATAGTGCTGGAAGTTCTGCAAATAGGAGCCAGCATTCCTGCCTCTGATTTTTTGTTGGAGGCAAGGTTACTGATGAAGCAACTGAAGATGGTTATGCCTTGGAGACTACCCTGAGGAACTCCTTTGCGACAGATATAACAATAACCAGTGGAGAGTGTCCTCCATCCCTGATTCTCATTGATTTTAGTTTTGCTAGGATTCCTTGATGTCACGGTCTGTCAAATGCAGCCATGTTGTCAAGGGATGTCATTTTTGCCTTCTGTTTGGAATATAGCTCTTTTGTCTGTGTTTGAACCAAGGCTGAACTGAGGTGAGCAGCACCTGCTGTTCACTATTCCATTGTATTATCCATGTTTTCGCCCAGAATCAAAATTACATGGTTAGCAGATGAGGAAGTTTTGAGTTGGTGTGATACATCAATGGGGCAGTGAATGCCAACTAGTGAAAATATATGAAGAGCAGAAAGCCACATTGTTAAATCATGACTTAGAGCTAAATGACATGAATGAATGCATCTATCTAAAGAATCGTTATTTGTTTGTATTTAAACAGAGCAAGATAGTTCGTGTGCTGAACCTTTGGCAAAAGAACTGTGTTTTCAAGATTGAAGTTATACAGCCATTATTAGATATGGCAACTGCAACATCAGTTCCACCTGCACTGGAAAATACTGATAACAATACTAGTAAGTATAATTTTTGTGCTGAATTGTCAATTTTTAAAAAGAAAAGTAATGAGCGTTATTGGAACATGAACTGTTCATTTCATAACAGGTTGGTTATTTGACTGCTCTGCAGATTGTTTAGTACTTGAATGAACCAACCTCGTGTAGAGAGATTTTTTTTCAATTCTTAAGTTGGTCATTAGATATGAAATCCATTAGGACTGAAAGCTTGATTCAGCAATTGGCAACACTTTTCAACTTGCCATGAGGATAACAGCTACCCACATAGTTTGTTCCATGTACCAGTGCTACTTAATGCACTAAACCAAGTATACATTTTGTTAATGGAGAATGGTGTACTATAAGTGGAGCTGCTTGAGCAACTTCTTCCATTGTTATTGGTATTGCAATATAAGAGTAACATTTTACATTTGGTATGCAACATCAAAAGTTCCAATTGGGAGCAGGACAAGAAAGCAAAACATTGAATGCTAGAATACTGGAACAAAAACTAAAAGTGCTGGGAATACAAGTAGAGAGAGACTTTTTTTTCTCTGCTCAATAGGTTTTCATTAGAACTACTGTCAAGGTACATAGTAAGCTACAGCTCCGGAAAACAATCTTTAGGGCTGATAACTTTGGCGCTTTGCTCAAGTGATATTTATTCAACTTCTGATCCTTGCACTTGAGTTTCAGAAAGCTCTTGGATTTTGGAATGTTTCTTGCATAATACCTGTTTGGTCCATGAGCAGGTTTTCACATTAGCACAAATTCTTCAGTCACCGAATAAAAAATGATCAGGCATTATTTCCCTTTACCTATGCGATGGTCAAAGTATGCTCCTTGATATCTGCTGACTGAGGCATTGATTGAGGATTAAATCTGGGAACTCCATGGTCTGTGTGCTACTCAGCGCCTTAATCAGAGCGCTGAGTTAGTGGGAAAATGGGATATTAATGTTTTAATGTAAAGTTTCATGTTCATGACTAGATCAAGATTTTGGGGTAATCGTTGCATTTCTGAAGTCTGCGTAGAGGCATTAAGTAAATACTGCAGAGAAATATGATTGTGGTATCTGAGTGTATTTTTATTTTTCCTAGGTCCCCCTGTTGTTCCTCCGACACCTGCACAAGCTCCTCCGATTACATCTGATTCTTTGTCTGCGATACAGCAGCAACTACCCAACTCTGATGCATTTGTAGCTGTAGCACAGCTTTTTCAATCGACACAAGGAGCACAGGTAAAATTTAAATTGGTATGTGTTGTTTGAGTTCGAAGCAATGTAGTAATGCCAATGACTGTATCAGCACTTTACTCAAGAAGAGATTGATACTTTGTGTATTGCCACTGCATATAGAATATTGATGCATGTTGCTGTGGATTAGGAAGAAACAGGTACAGTTTAAATCCCCTCATTTGGAAGATGGAGGCTTCTTATCCTTAGTGATTTACCCACAATTGTCCTTTTGTCTTGCTTGGTATAACAACATGAAAATTACTGGCAGGATTAGGCCACTTGTCCCCTCAAAGATAGCGCTGGTGAGGACAGATTCCCTATTTGAGAAAGAGAAGCTTGTGAAGACTATAAGACCCGAGAGTTGCCAGAGGCTTTCTCAACTTGTCTTAAACAGATGACTCGTTATTAATAAACAATGATCTCTCAATCTAGGTTCTCCTACAAGAGGAAAAACCCGTTCCACATTCACCCTGTTAAGATCCCTTAGGATCCTACGTTTTTGTCAAATCCAACATCCACACCGCAGCGCACACAAGTCCAGTATATCCGTTTTTTTTCTTCTCCATACGTTAGACTAGTAAACCTTTACTGAACTGCTAGTGTATTTACACCCTTCCTTAAATAAGGTTACCTATGCTGTAGACAGTATTCCAGGCGTGGTGTCACGAATGTCCTGTATAACTGAAGCAAAGCCTCATTTTCTTTTTGTTTAAATTTTTCTTGCAATGGACAATTTCAGATTTTCCCATCTTGTCATCAATTTGCCAGATCTTTGCCAACTCACTTAACCTATGCACATCTCTTTGTGGTCTCCTTATGTGCTCTTCGCAAATTAATTTACCTATGTTTGTGTTGTCAGCAAATTTAGCAACCAGATCTTTAGTCTCTTCATCTGATCATTTTCTATGAAATGTGAAATATAGTTCATCACTCATTGCATCTTACCAACCAGAAAACAGTATACTTATGCTTACTGTTTCCTGCTAACTAGCCACATTTCTGCCTATACAATGTTAACTGCACACCATGAGGTTTTATTTGCCACTATAGCCTCTTGATATGGCAGTTTATCAAATTACTATTTGAGATTTAATACTGTACATCCACTGATTTGCCTTGATCCTCAGCACGTTAGCTCTTCAAAGAGCTGCAGGAAATTAGTTGAGCATGATTTTTCTTTTCACAAAACCATGTTGATTTGCCCATATACCTTGAACTTATCCAAGTGCCTTGTTATTAGTCTTAAATAATAACTTATCACATCTCCCCTATTATAAGTATTAAGCTAGCTTGCTTTTAGTTTCCAGCTTTTTGTCTCCTTTCATTTTTGAATAAAGGAGTTACATTGACTATTTTCAAATCTAATGGAACCTTCCCTGAATCTTGGAAAAGTATCTCATTTAGCCACTTCTAAGAACTTGTCAGCCTTGCAACTTTGCAAATTTTCTTGAGTTAATTCCATTCCATTTCCTTATTTCCAGTATTTGTGGGGTATTACTATATCTTCTGTTGTGCAAATTATCTGTTAATTAATAATGAGCTCCTTATTTTTCCTTAGTTTCCCCATACTCATTTTTATAGCACCACCATTCACTTTGTCATCTTGTTATTAAATGTCTATAGAAACTTTTACTAATGTTTTAAAACTTCTTGCTGGCTTTTTCTTGTACTCTAATTTTTCTTTCCACGTTAATCATTAGTCTTTTAGCAATGGCGTTCTTCCCCAAATTTCTGACTTTGAAAGCCTGCATGCAGCAAGGCATGTTGCCATCTTTGTTTCAAGGTGTTAAAATTTGCACAATTCAATGAATTTTGTTGAGTTTCTTTCTTGATAACAAGCAGAATGAGTTTGTTGCAGGGCAGACTTAGTATAAGATCACATCTCCAAGCTACTCCATTTTAGCCTGAATTAAAGGAGACAATGTAAAATTTAACCATCTTAGGAAGCCTAACATTTTGTAGCACTTTAGTATGGTGATCAGATTTTGAAAAATTATGGTTAGGTTGGGGCTCATGATAATTGCAATGTTCTGCAATCATTGGTTGAACTCTGGGGAGGGACAGATTTTGATGGGAGGTAATGTGATGACAGTTGTCCTATCAAAGTTAGCAATCCTGTTTCATGGTTTCAAAGGCATCATCAGCATTGAAGCCACTGGCATTAAAATGGTAGCTTTAGGTGGTGGGGCAGCGATATGGTTCGATTGCCCAAAATAGTCTGCGGTGCAGTGGGTGTTAATGGAAAAGAAAAGGACAAAATCTTTCTCAGATTTTCTCCCTCCTTGTTTCTAATTGACCAAAAAAGGGGGCAAGTGAAAACTGAGATATTTGAAACTTTTTAAAAAATTGTCCGGACATGGGAACATCTAATGAAAATCCGAGGCTGGTGTAATTGCAACATTTAAGAGGCATCTGGATGGGTATATGAATAGGAAGGGTTTGGAGGGATATGGGCTGGGTGCTGGCAGGTGGGACTAGGTTGGGTTGGGATATCTGGTCAGCATGGACGCGTTGGACTGAAGGGTCTGTTTCCATGCTGTACATCTCTATGACTGTGTTCTATGGAAAATTTTCTTAAAGTATTACATAAATATATTACTGTTCCTCCAGATATAAATTGAGCCATTAACTGTCTTTTTATTCTAAATTTTTCAATTTTTGAGATCAGATCTAATTCTGAATTTCTTTTTAATGGTTCATAATTATACTAGATTTCATTTTTTACATCAGATACAACAGATATTACAGAATTTCCAGCAGGCTCCAAAGCCACAGTCACCAGTTGTAGACAATAGCATCATGTCCCAGGTGGAAGCCTTAACAGCTCAGTTGAAGCCACAGAGTACACAGCCTCCAGAGCAAAAGGCTGCCTTTGATAAGGTATGCAGAAGCAGTCAATAATATTACAAATCGGAAGTTTGTGTTAGTACACATTAATACTTGCCAACTTAAGTCACAGTCCCTCATATTCTGCAGTTTAGTAGCTGATAAGACTTGTGACACTGGTAGCTCAGTGAGTTGATGAATTGTTCATGTCAATTTTACTGCAGAAATTGCTTGACCGCTTTGATTATGATGATGAACCAGACCAGGTTGATGATGTGAAGAAGGAAGAAGAATCCAGTCCACCACCTTCTCAGACTTCATTGTAAGTGCTGCAAACCTACTGGACTGAAGCAATTAAGTTCTTTGTGATAATCCTGCTTAAAGTTTACTTTGTCCTTGTGTCAAAAATTTTCCAAAATTTGATAATTAAAAATTGTAATTGAAGTTTCACTTGTCACTGCAGTTGTTTTACGAAATTAGTATTATTGATGGCAATTTTTGGGGGGAAAAATATGTAAGATCCTTTAGTTTGTGGTATGTTAGATATATTGCCTTTGCATTCTTTGTGAGTATATCAAATGAACAAATTTTTGAAATATTTTATCTCTTTAATGTTAGTGGCTACTCTGGAGAAGGTATACAGCCACCTATGTATCAGCAGCTTGGAATTCGACTGCCAAATATGGAACAATTTCAGCAGACCTTGATGGGACTCCAGCAGGAGACATTGCAACAGCAGGTTAGAAAATGCAAAAGACTTCATTTCCGTGCAGCCTGTCTGAAATGTGGAATGATATTTGCCAGTCAAATATTTGGACATTGCATAGGATGTACACTTATGGAGAATATTAGATGTGATACTGATTGAAATTTGAATTGCACTAACCAGAATAGATATACTAACTTGTAGGTTTTCCCTGTTTTAACCTATATATAGCTCCATGTTCATGAGCTCTCATCTGACCAAAACCCACATTTTCAGTGTCTCTCCTTTTATATAATAACAACAAAGCAAATCATATAACCAATATTCAAGTCACTTGTCCAGGCCAAACTTTCCAAATCAACCTTCAACTTCTTTCAGGTTTTCATTAGCGGGGTGTGTTTATTTAACAAACTTACGATCATATTATGAAGTTGCCTTAATCTACCTATTGGATAAGTTGACAGTGTCTACCGCTTTCATTCTTAGGCACTTATAGGTTTCTGCACTGTTCACAAGGAAGATTAAATCCTTTAATACTATGGAGTTTACACAACAAATCTATTTGCTATGTTGTAGTTACTTTTTTCATATGATGTGAGTTTCATTGGCTGGGCTACTATTCAAGGGATTGACCTCGAACAGTCACCTACTTTTGTATCAGTATAACTCCAGCAATAAAGAGTTTTCCTCATTACTCCCATTAACACCAGTTTTGCTGGGGCTCTATGATGCTATATATTCAAATGCTGCCGTAATGTCGAGGGCTGTCACTCTTAGTGCACCTTTTGCGTTCAGGTCTTTTCTCAATGTTTGAACGAAGACAGTAATAAAGTCAGCAGCTGAGTGGACCTGGTGGAACCCAAGCTAAGCAGTAGTGAACAGATTATTGTCAGCAGTATTGACAACACCTTTCATCATTTTGCAAATGTTTGAGAGCAGACTAAATTTTTCCAAGCATAATGTCATCAGTCATCAAGTTTGAATGGAGATCATTGAGGGACTTCAGTGATCATCTGTTGATAAGACTCTTACGAACTTTTATAGATGCACCATAGAAAGCAACTTTTCTAGGTGCATCGCAGTGTAGTATAGCAACTACTGTTCACAGGACCGCAAGAAATACAGAGTTGTGAATGCAACCCAGTCTATCTCTCACATCAGCCTCCCATCCATTGACTTCATCTATACTTCCTGATGCAAAGGGAACACAGGCAACTTTCCCACCCTGGTTATACTCTCTTCCACCCTCTTCCATTGGGCAGAAGATGTAAAAGCTTGCATACATGTACAAACAGATTCAAGAACAGCTTCTTCCCTGCTGTTTTCAGAGTTTAGAATGGACCTCTTTAATGTTAATGTTAATCTGTCTCTTTGCACCTTCTTGGCAGCAGTAACTCTTCTGTTACCCTGATGCACTTGTATAGTATGATCTGCCTATGAAGCACATACAGCAACACTTCTCACTGTATCTCCATGTACACTTGACAGGAATAAATCAATTCAAATAAACTGAAAAGGTCTTTTAGATTTGAGGCACGTGGGTGTTGGACTGAACAATTTGATGTTGAAGGGCATTTAATGATGATGTTGTAATTTTATTCTGTTATACCATATATGAGTGGTATGGGTCTGGTGCAAGTATTTGCAAGACAGGCAACCTGATTACTGAGGAGAAAGTGAGGACTGCAGATGCTGGAGACCAGAGTTGAAAAATGTGGTGCTGGAAAAACACAGCAGGCCAGGCAGTATCCGAGGAGCAGGAGAATCGACGTTTCGGGCATAAGCCCTTCTTGGCAGGAATGAGGCTGGCATGCCAACCGGGCTGAGATAAAGGGTAGGGGGGAGGGGTGCTGGGAATACAATAGGTGGAAGGAGGTGTGGGTGAGGGTGATAGGCCTGAGAGGGGGTGGGGACGGAGAGGTCGGGAAGAAGATTGCAGGTCAAGAGGGCGGCGCTGAATCCGAGGGTTGGGACTGAGATAAAGTGGGGGGAGGGTAAATGAGGAAGCTAGAGAGATTTACATTCATCCCGTGTGGTTGGAGGGTTCCTAGGCAGAAGATGAGGGGCTCTTTCTCCAGGCGTCGTGTGGCCAGGGTCTGGCGATGGAGGAGGCCAAGGACCTGCATGTCATTGTGGAGTGGGAGGGGGAGCTAAAGTGTTCAGCCATGGGGCGGTTGGGTTGGTTGGTCCGGGTGTCCCAGAGGTGTTCCCTGAAAGATTCCGCAAGTAGGCGGCCTGTCTGCCCAATGTAGAGGAGACCACATCGGGTGCAACAGATACAGTAATATGATTAGGGTTAGTCAAGGAATGTAGTAGGAAGTTGTGCATGGAATTCAAAGAGATAGGAGAGGTGCTAAATGAATTTTTTTTGTCAGCACTCAGACAGGAAAAGGCAATGTTGTCGATGGTAAGATTGAGATACAGGTTATTAGACTAGAGGGGATTGAGATTCATAATGAGGATGTGTTAGCAATTCCGGAAAGTGTGAAAATAGATAAGTCCCCTGGGGTGGATGGGAGTTATCTGAGGATTCTCTGGGAAGGTAGCGATAAGATTGCAGAGCCTTTGACTTTGATCTTGATGTCACCATTTTCTACAGGAAAAGTGCCAGAAAACTGGAGGTTAGCTAATGGTGTCCCATTGCTCATGAAGGGGAGTAGAGACAACCCTGGTTATTATAGACCAGTGAGCCTTACTTTGGTTGTGGGTCAAATGTTATAAGAGATAGAAATATAATAATCTCAAAAGGAATACTTTGATTAGGGATAGTCACCACGGTTTTGTGAAGGGGAGGTGGAGCTTCACAAACATTATTGGTTCCTTGAGAAGGTGGTCAAATGGTGGAAGAGGGTAAAGCAGTTGCTGTGGTGTATGTGGATTTCGGTAATGCAGGGTCTGGTGATGGAGGCCAAGGACATGCATGTCCTTGACGGAGTGGGAGGGGTAGTTAAAGTGTTCAGCCACGGGGTGGTTGGGTTGGTTGGTGCGGGTGTCCCAGAGGTGTTCCCTGAAACGTTCTGCAAGTAGGCAGCCTGTCTCCCCAATGTAGAGGAGACCAGATCGGGTGCAACGGATACAGTAAATGATGTGTGTGGAGGTGCAGGTGAATTTGCGACCTGATTACTGAGGTTGATAAAGCTGTCATGGTAGTAATTCTCACATAATTTAACTGGACAGCAATTAATTTGGAAAGCAAACTTAATTGCCATGGGGGAATATAACTACTACATTGTAGAATGCACCAAGCCAAATACTATTATCAGTTTAGTGACTCTGCCATTTCTGTGCTTCCCGCTATTCATTCCTCAGTCTCATCCTCCAAGAAACCAATGTTCACTTTTGCCACTGTCTTCTCTTCTATGTACTCATAAGCTTTTGCTATAAATTTTAAAATTTTGAGCTAGTTTTCTTCCATCATTTACCCTTTTGCCTTTTTATGCCTTTTTTTTTCCCACCTTTGCAGTGTGGTCTGCCTGAGTGTTGTCTTTCTTTATCTTTAACTTACTTAGCCATGGATGTTTATTCCTCCTCTCATCTTCCTTTCTGGAATATATTTGAGTTGTGAGCGATGAGTATCTCATTAAGCATTTGCCACTGACTATCAACTGTCCTATCTTTTAGTCTTCCTGCCCAATTCACTGGGGCCAGATCTGTCCTCATGGGTACATTGGAGTGAGAAGAGATTGTAATCTTCAATTATGGAGCCTTTTCCATTTTAAAATTTTCCTCATTGTTTATCTTGCTTCTCCCATGCACATCTCTGCATTGATCATCACAAGACTACACTGTTGAATCTAATGTTAGAATTTTCTTTTAGTGTAAAGTGTTTCTTTCAGAATATTTTTCTTTCTTTCTTGTTAATATTTAGAAATACTAATTTATTTCAGGTTCCCCCACCTCCCAATGGACAATTACCAACATTTGGCATGGTTCCTGTTCATCCATATGCAGCTATGCCACAGCCTACCATGCCTCCAGCACCACCTATACAGCCTGTTTTTCAGCAAGACTACCATACTCCAAGTGAACCACCACCATCGCAACAGCAGCAGCAGCAAGTAAGCTTTCACATAATATATTTTGTAATGTGTGATCCCTTTTGTAGATCGTAATCTAATAAGCGTAATCTTTTGATTTTAAGGAAGTAGATATGGAGATTGAAAAACCTGATACACGAGAAACAAAACGTCGTAGTGTTGAAACTAGAAGATCACGCACTCGGTCTGGATCAAGGTTAGCAACACGAGAATACTGTGCATGAATTCAATCTGAATGTTTACATGAAGCATCATAAGTTCAAGTTTACTAAAAGTAGGCAATTGGTTTTATATGTATAATTTCTTATTTATTTTCCCCTCACCTAATAGTTGGTTCATTGTATCCTTGATAATCACTGTTGAACCAACAGTGATCTGCAGAACATTTGTGGTCAAATTAACCTACTTATCTCACTCTGTCATCCCATCCACCTCTCCTAAGCAATCCCTCGCATATTATTCATATCCTTACAATCTATCCATCCCATACCATCTGTATCCCCTGCCCCTCTATCTGGGGTAATTTTGTTGAGCACCCCTTCTATTGCAGTGTTTAGTTGCTCCGCTAACCCTGCTGCTACTAACCACTGGAATCCACAAATAAAACGCATGCTCCAGCCCTCTGTATGCCTTGCAAGCCTCTGGATGCCCAAGATTCTGCCCACCAACCCAACCCACTGACCAGTCTGAAAAGTGCAGGTAAATAAAAACTTACTATAGGTAGGAACTGCACCTTTTCAACAAACAGTCACATATTCAAGTCATTTGTTCCAAACATGTGGACTTTACACGTTGAGAAAGTTTTGGTTATTCACTAACATTTTCATACTTGACAGTATATCAATTGAGCGGAACAGTAATGTAACTTGGAAGAGATAATAGCATGTCTTAAAAGGTAATTTCCAGATTATTTGGAGAAATGTAATCTATGAAATTACAAATTAATTTACTTCATATTAGATATCTGAATGAAAGAAATTGTTATTACATTGAACTTCACTGTTGGAGGGTCCTAGGATAGCTGCTGGACGCATTCGTTGGCTCCAAGAAGTATAGAGCTGGAGATCACAGTCTATGCACCTAAAGATAGCAAATATGACTGTAGAAAATTAAATTAGATTAACTAGGGAACTGCTAAATTAATTCGTACTTAAAAAGTACAGTCTGTTATAAAGTTGTCACATGTTGAGAAAATAGTGCATTTCATTAATTCCGAAAAGAGTATTTCATTTCCAGAATATTTAAATTGTATATTTTTCACAGATCACCAAAGCGAAGACGTTCTCGGTCTGGATCTAGGTCAAGAAGGTCAAGACACAAGCGTTCTCGATCACGATCCAGAGAAAGACGCAGGCACTCTCCTCGTTCGCGATCTCAAGAGCGACGTGAAAGAGAGAAGGAGAGAGAACGCCGTCAAAAAGGACTTCCACCAATTAAATCAAAAATTGTTAGCGGTAGGTAGTTAGAATCTAGAATAAAATCCATCATATCATATTAGAATATGTCCTATTTTTGAAGGAGCATTTTGGCATGACCATAATTGTTTAGAATTGGCATTGTCCCATTAACAACAAAATAAATGTTGTGTATATAATTTTATGATGGAAATATTTTAAAAATTGTAAAGATGACAAACTGCTCATTCAACAAAATTCTTTGCCTAAAGAATTTACTCTCATTCCCTGATTGGAAGATAAGCAAGTCCTCTAACCCTTAAATCTGAGATTCTTACTCCATTCCTTTACCCCAAAATCTATTACTAACTATGTTTTAATTGCTACTAAAATAAAGCATCCTGATCTTAATATTTTCAACATCATGTTCACAGTTTGCAGCACAACCCTCTGGATAGGACAATTAGACAAGAGGGCAACGCAGCAGGATGTTGCAAATCTTCTGGAAGAATTTGGCCAAATCGAATCTTTGAATGTGAGTATATTTTATCCCTAGTTAAAAATTGTTTTGTGACATTGGATTAAATATTTGTCAAGTTAGTGTAGCTTGTTGTGTAAGTGTCATTGTTGTCCAGAGTTGAGACATTCAGAATTAGATTAGATTAGATTATGTTACAGTGTGGAAACAGGCCCTTCGGCCCAACAAGTCCACACCAACCCGCCAAAGCGCAACCCACCCATACCCCTACATTTACCCCTTACCTAACACTACGGGCAATTTAGCATGGCCAATTCACCTGACCTGCAGATCTTTGGACTGTGGGAGGAAACCGGAGCACTCGGAGGAAACCCACGCAGACATGGGGAGAACGTGCAAACACCGCACAGTCAGTCGCCCAGTGTTGAGCACCCAGTTTACTTCAGTACCTGTCGGTGAGGGGAAGAGTCTGAAATTCAACCATGACTTTTTTTCTTAATTTAAGTATATAGTCCTAATGGAAATAGATACGTTTGAATGTTAAGTGTGACCAAAATCTTTCTTGGTTAGCCTGTTTTGATTAAACACTGAGTGCTGCATTCACTGTAGTTCGTTTGTGTGAATTGAAGAAGTTGCTGACAGCTGTGCAACAAAGGGTTGGAAATCAATGAGCATTTAAGGGCATTTTAAAGTTTCAAAATGTTGATAATTAGCTTATATGTTTATTCTGAGCTAATTTCATTCCAAACATCATGTCTTCGTTTTATGGCACTCCAAATGCAGCAGGTGCTCTCAAGTCCAGGGCTACTCTGCCAGATGAAGAGCCCATCCCAGTATGACTTCCCGTCACCTTGGAGCACAACATACATGGAAATTGTTACAAAAGGAGAAAATGCTGGAAATATGTAATAGGTCAGGCAGCGCATATAGGGGAGAAAAGAGCAATGAATGTTTGACCTGTCATCAGAACGTGTATATTTAATTTGATTTTGTGTTACTTAGTCTGGTTCTTAATTTGTGATTCTGTGGTCTATTTTGTGTTCCATTGTAGATGATTCCTCCAAGAGGATGTGCTTACATTGTGATGGTGCATCGACAAGATGCATACAGAGCCTTACAGAAGCTTAGCAGAGGGACATTTAAGGTCAATCAAAAGTATATAAAGGTATGTCCTGTAAGGGGTGCTGAGTTTTAGAAAATTGATATTTTCCTTCTCTATGCACCAGACTATACAGCTGACTTTCCATTCACCAAACTTAATGACCTATTTTTATGTTGTGCTCCTCCTATAAACAAATTTACTGTTGGGTTACAACATTTAGAATAAAAATTGAAATAAATTTCCTTTTTTTTAACACAGATATGCTACTTGTAATTACACTTGTTTATTGAATTATAGAATTTAATACTGCGCTCTGGGAATGTATATCCATTTTGGAGAATTACTGAGAAACCCAATGCCATCTTGTTTTGTTTGTATTATTGCTTGTGCCTGAAATAGTCTTTCAAATGTTTGTGCAGAAGAAATATTAGCACACTAGTCAGGGTTACTTTGTGAGAGAGAAATTGGATGCTATAACTTGTCTAATGTGACAAATCAAGAAACTGCTTTTGGGCTAGCTTTATGCGTATCAAGTAAGGTTATTTGTTTTTCAGATTGCCTGGGCCTTAAACAAGGGAATGAAAACTGAATACAAACAGTTTTGGGATGTGGAGCTTGGAGTAACTTACATTCCTTGGGACAAAGTTAAACCAGAAGAATTGGACCGTTTGTGTGAGGGAGGAATGCTAGACAATGAAACACTTTGTCCAGGTAAGCATCGGCACCACAAACATATTTTGGTCTGTTCCTTAAATTTCTTGACGTATATGGTGTTTTTTTTTAAATCTGTGGTGGTAGACCAAAAGATGTATGAACTAAACCATTCAGCCGATTGAATCAGCTCCACCATTCAGTGAGATCATGGCTGATCTGATAACTCTCAACTACTTTGCTGCCTTTTCCTCTGACTCTTGATTCATTACTAATTAAAAAAAGATCGTCTATCTTAATGATCCAGCATAAACAATCCTCTGAGATAAAGAATTTCACAGATTTACTATCTTCAGAAGAAATACCTTTTGCTCTGTCCAACTGGGTTACCCCTTGTGCTGAGATGTTGGTCTCAGACCCTAAATCTTTCTCAAGGGGACACAACCTCTCCCCATTGACCCTGTCAGTCCCACTAAGCATGTTATGTGTTTCAGTGTGGTCTTCTGAATTCCAAACTGTACAGGCTCAACCTACAGAACTTGTACCACCCTCTGCGTGTAAATGTCTGGAATGAGCTACCAGAGGAAGTGCTGGAGGCTGGGACAATTACAACATTTAAAAGGCATCTGGATGGTTTTATGAATAGGAGGAGTTTAGAGAGAGATGGGCCAAATGTTGGCAAATGGGACTAGATTAATTTAGGATATCTGGTCAGCATGGGCGAGTTGGACCAGAGGATCTGTTTCCATGCTGTATAGCTTTATGATGCTATCTCTCCTTAGGTAAGGGGACCAAAACTGTTCACAGTATTCTTTATGCTGTCTCACTCTTGTTTTGTGTAGTTTTAACAAGACTTATGTAATTTTATATTTCATTGCCTTTGAAATAAAGGCCAAAATTCAGTTGTCTTCCCAACTCCGTTTGTATCCCTTTGCACTGGGTCATCCTCACCACTTGCCTTCTCACCTATTTTTGTGTTGTCTACAAACTTGGCATTTGCTTCCTTCATCCTGGCCAGTAATATATGCTGTAAATAAGTATGGCCATAGTATTCATCCTGTTGAAGTCCATTAGTGCTCCCCAAAGCCAGTACACCATCTGCAAGGCAGAAGTCTGTTAGAATACTCTCCATTTGACTGAATGCATGCTGCCCATTGTCATCTAAGACAAAGTAACTTGGTTGATAAACATCCAAGTTGCCACCTTAAGCATTCACTCTCTGTCACTGGTACATGGTGGTGGATACTATTCACTGAAGTAACTTGTCAAGGCTCCTTTAGCAGTACCTTCTAAACCATGACCTACTACCCAGAAGCACAAGGGCAGCAGGTGCATGGAGACACCGCCAGCAAATTCCCTTCTACGGTGTAAATCTTGGAAATAGGTGAAAGTAAATTCTGCAGATGCTGGAGATTAGAACCGAGAGTGAGGTGCTGGAAAAGCACAGCAGATGAGGCAGCATTTGAGGAGCAGGACAATAGACGTTTCAGGCAAAAGCCCATCATCAGGAATGGAGTTCCCTCCCTTAGACCATGTAAATATATCTACACTAGAGTCTGCAGTGGCTCGCAGCTCGCCATACTTTCTTGAGGGTAATAACTGGGCTTCCTAGGCATGCTCCCACGAAGGCATTTGCATTGAAATTTAAAATTTCTTATTGGCTTGGCACTGTGGAAGGTGAGAATGTTCCTGCTGACAAGGGAATCTAGAGCAAGAGGTCACAGACTCTGAAATGTGCTGATCATTCAAACTGAAGTTAAGAAATTCACTCAAATGTTTGTGAATCTTGGGAATATAGTAATCGCTCAGTGAGCATTTTAAAGACATTGATACATTTTTTTGGTATAGTACGGTGAAGTTGAGCTAGAAGATCAGCTATGAACCTGAGTAGCAGAGCAAACCTGAACAGCCATGTGGCCAGTTTCTGCTGTTTAACTTGTTGTATTCTTTATGAATTAGAATGGAAGACTATTACAAAGGCATCACCAACAGTTGTTGATACAGCTGAAAATGGTAACACTGCTGTGACACAACCAGAAGAAATGCCTCAAACGTCTTTGCCAATGCCTGCACAGGTAAGAATAAAAAAGTGAATTATATTTATCAAATAAATTAAATGATCCACAATGTTATCAGAGTGAAGAATCGACTTTGTATGAGCAGAATGCGTAGTATATTACGTTACCATAATTGCAATGTACCAAGTTATGACTGAAGTAAGTCTCCTCTTGCATCTTTATATATCTATGTCAGATAATATAACTGGTATAGGACCTGATTTAGTGCAGGCTTTTCCTCAAGAATAGTACCAGTTGTTGAATTGTTTATGACACATTTGACTGGTTGCTGTATATCACTTCAAAATATGTTTGCTGAAGAGAAGCACTCCATGTCCTTTCATGAAGCACTGGTCATCAGGGTGAGATACTGATTCAGTTCATTGTAATAAGAGCAAAATACTGCAGATTCTGGAAATCTGGAACAAACAACAAATGCTATAGAAACTCAGTAGGTCTGGCAGTATCTGTTGAGAAGGAAAAACAGAGTTAATATGTCTGAAAATGAACCTTCTAGCTCAGAGACAAAACTTACATCCAGGATCTCAACCTGAGCTACAAATCTTTTCAAAACTCACTAGAGTTAATATTACAGGTCCAGTGCAACTCTTCAGAATTCACATTCAGTATGTTGTGTTCAGAGTATCATCTTACAACAGTGCTTCACACTAGTTTGTTTTAGTGCCCTGGAAAAATCAAAAATACCCCTAGAAAAATTGTTTGGTGAAGTTCAATATGATATGCACCAACACGGCCTGCATTTTGTGCACCTCACCCTCTATTTGCCTTTTTAATTCCTGGCAGTTCTGTGCACTCTGGAACACTGAGCATTTCTTATTTCCTTTCCAGAATTCCATGTTTTAATAATCTGAATTTATTCTTTAAAACATATATTCTGTCCCAACTTTCCAATCCTCTGTAGAAAGTACCTTGATGTTTTCTATATTAAAAAAAATCGCAGTTATTTATTATGAATTTTAACTTTGCTCAGTACCAACAGTTCATCCTTTTACCCATAGTTCTTTCATTCTTTGTTTCGAATTATTCGATATTTAACCAGATTGCATTGTATTTGCTATCGTGTACCCAGTTTTAGAAAATGTCGGATTATCTCTCATTATTTGTACCACAGTAATACTGGCTCAGTAAATACATGTAAAATCAATTAAACTAATTCACTTGAATATAAGTTATCTGTTAGTAAAAGGCCTTTTTTAAATTTGAAATACAATTGAATTATACTCATTCTTATGTGAACAACAGACAAGTTGAAGAAGGTTAGCATTTACTTAAAGTTTTGTTTGAAGACAGTCAGAAAGATTGACGATATAGATATTCATCTTTTAGATCACTGCCTTCAGTGTATTTTGCAACCAAATATTCAATGAAAAGATGATTACTATAAAATTTGTTCTTGCAGATTCCTGGAGTTCAGCCAATTCCAGCTGTTAGTAGGCTCCATCCACCAAACTTTTCAACAATTCCACCACCTACTTTCAATCCTGGAGTGCCACCACCTCCACCTCCACCACCACCACCTCCCTTTATGCGACCTGGTTTCAATCCAGTACAGCCACCGCCTGGTATGTTACTTCACAGGACTTTTCATTTGTGTCATAATGTGTTAGCAATTGCAATTCCAGAAAATATTTCCATTTGACAAGACAAAGCAATAGCTTTAGGAAAATATATCTGCAACTAATACATTACTGATTTTTTTGGAATGCTTACTGTGCAATATTTTGCTATATGTAGAATAAACAGAAAAAGTAGCAATGGAAGTGGGCTAAGTGGTTACTTGGTCACTTAAAATAGCTTCACCATCCATTGGGGTTATGATGTGGAGATGCCAATGTTGGACTGGGGTGGGCAAAGTTAGAACTCTCACGACACCAGGTTATCGTCCAATAGGTTTATTTGAACTCGCAAACTTTCGGAGCATTGCTTCATTGAAAAAAGGAGCAGCGCTCCAAAAGTTTGTGATTTCAAATAAACCTGTTGGACTATAACCTGGTGTTGTGTGACTTTTTACTTAGGATTATGTCTACTTTTGGATCTTGAAATCTTGTTCTCACCTTCTTCTCATTTGCTTTGACTTCTTTTGCATGCAAAAAAAATTATTGATCTTAGGCTTGACTCAGTAAATACAAAGATCGAGAATTCTTGAGGTAGCGAATGTTGTCATATTCTCAGTTTGAATACAGAAGTTTATCCTTGGTTTAGGCTGGTATGCCTGTCCCTTTATTCAGAAACTATTCTGCCTAATTGTAGTCTCTGCGGTTCAAGGAAATGGTCTCTCAACTTGTACTCTATCAAGCCCTCAGAATTTTGTATATTTGTGAGATCCCGCTCCTCCTAACAACAGTAGGAGCTAATTCATCTCAAGTTCTCTCCGTCTCAGAATTTAGGCTAGTGAGCCTTCATCATGTACCCTGTTGATGTTGTACATCCACTCTTGGGTATGCTGACAAAGCTATTTGTGGTTTTCAGATGTCTCGCCAAACTTCTGCACATCGGAACAAGTTAACCTACCATTTGCTTTTCCACTGTTTGCTGTTCCTGGAAAGAAACTAGTGTATAAGGGCACTCAAAGCCCCCTCAGTGCATCAATATTTAATAGTTTCTCACCATTTCTTAAAAAAAATTGTCCTTTTTCTACCAATATGAATGAATGTTCTCACTGATCTGTCTTTCAAAATATAACCTGTCTGAGAAAATAAACCAAATGTTATATAAATGCGAGGAATTTTTATTACATCTTGGTTCCATCTTTGTTTCTAATACTAACTTGGAGCAATCAACTATTTAATTATTAACTTGTTTTCTTCCATGTTGTTAACTATGGAAGTTGTTAACCATGGAACTGCCTCAGGCGACTGACTGTGTGGAGTTTGCACATTCTCCCCCTGTCTGCGTGGGTTTCCTCCGGGTGCTCCGGTTTCCTCCCACAGTCCAAAAATGTGCAGGTTAAGTGAATTGGCCATGCTAAATTGCCCGTAGTGTTAGGTGCAGGGGTAAATGTAGGGGAATGGGTCTGGGTGGGTGCGCTTTGGCAGATCGGTGTGGACTTGTTGGGCCGAAGGGCCTGTTTCCACACTGTAAGTAATCTAATCTAACTAGTTCTGATTGTTGTCGAAAGGTGTGGCGCTGGAAACCACTGCAGGTCAGGCAGCATCCGAGGAACAGGAGAGTCAGTGTTTCGGGCATAAGCCCTTTATGAAGGGTGTGGTAGAGGGGGTGGTGAAAGTGGGTAGAGAGATAAATGGGAACATAGACCTACAACAAAGTCACGAAAGGAATGGTCTCTGCGGAATGGTGGTAGCATTGGGGAGGGAAGTATATCTCTGGTGGTGGGGTCTGATTGTAGGTGGCAGAAATGGCAGAGGATAGTGCACTGAATCAGGAGATTAGTGGGGTGGAAGGGGAGGACCAAGGGAGTCTGGAGATATATTTCCCTCCCCACTCCTATCTACGTTCGCAGAGACCATTCCATCCGTGACTCCCTTGTTAGGTCCATGCTCCCCACCAACCTACCCTCCACTCCCAGCATCTTCCCTTGCCACCGCAAGAGGTGTCAAATCCAGACGCATGCACGCACACAGACACACACACACACACACGCACACAGACACACACACACCTTGTTCGAGGCCCCAAAGGAGCATGAATAATAAAACCAACATCCAAAATGTAATGCAACATTCCATTTTCTGATTTGAGTTCTTGACCATTGGATTGGTGGATCAACATCACTACTCAATACCATTACCTTCACATTTAATTTTTTTGAAGTACAGCTATTTGGCGGGCTTTCTTAATTCAAACAGATCATCATTACAAAATTATCCAAGTACAAAGAATACATCATGCTAGTTAACATGTCAATATTTTGCTTAACTTGAACAAAATAGCATTTAACCATCTTTCAGTATTTCAGATTTATGTTTGTACAGAATTCTTCACAGCTTTCTATTTCATAAAATCGAGACCCTTGTAGAAATCAGAGAATGCTACACTGAGAGAGAGCCATTTAATCTGCCATTCTATTCTTTTGTATGTTCGCCAAAACTTTGTCCCCCTTTTATCTCCCTCCATTCATAAATGGAAATCAGTACTTTCTAACACAATGGTAAAGGTTTTTTATTTACCTAGACAAGTTTACTCATTGCTCATTGTTTAGCTTGTGGAGAAAATACCTTTAATTTAGCTTATTAACTACTTTGCTTCGAAGTTATAAAAGTACATGTAAAATATGCTTAATAAAACTAATTAAACTTTAAAATGCGTCTTTCAATTATTTGTGGCAGTGTTGCCAATACATTGTAATGTACATTCATCCTTAGAAATATAAACTAGGTTAGAAAAAGTGAACACTTTTTGGACTTGACAATCATCATTAAGTAATCCATTTCTGGATTATTATGCAAAGAACCTATTTTGATCCTGTAAATGTTCTATTATTTCAGGTTATCTTCCACCAGGGCCTATTCCTCCACTGAGTTCTGCAATGCCCATTGGGAGTTCAGGAACGAACATTCCAACATGCGAGTCTTCCCATCTTCCTGGTTAGTTGCTTTCTTGAATTTAATTTCATAACTTTGTGGCTTCAAGCAGATTGAAATATCTGTTGTTCAGTAAATAACTAAATGTGAATGTAAATAATAAATAATTCTAGATTTACATATACTGCCATTGTCAACCTGAAACAATATTTGTTTCTGTCTTGAATTTGCTGAGTGCTTCCAGCATTTTCTATTTTTATTTCAGATCTTGAGCATCTGCAGTGTTTAATGCCATGTAAATGTTTAAGTTAATTTGCTTTCCATTTGGAAGGTTTTCTTTTGGGGGAAAAATATCGCAAGGTTAGCTTTTTGAAGAGATTTTTGAGGCATAACGTAGTTCTTAGATAAGCATATCTCATGTCAGCAACCAGCAGACTGCACAACATGAGAAAAAAAAAGCACATAGTCGGCATCAGGAGGAATTTTCTTAAATCAGAAAAGCACTGTATGGCACTTAGCACAGTGGTTAGCACTGCTGCTTCACAAATCCAGGGAACCGCGTTTGATTCCAGTCTTGGGTGACTGGCTGTATGAAGTTTGTACATTCTCCCGGTGTCTGCATAGGTTTCCTCCTGGTGCTCTGATTTCCTCCCGGTGCTCTGATTTCCTCCCATAGTCCAAAGATGTGCAGATAAAATCAATTGGCTTTACTAAATTGTCCCATAGTGCCCAGTGATGTGCAGATTAGGTGAATTATGGGGTTATGGATTGGGTTTGGGTTGGATGCTGTTTGGTGAAACAGGTGGGCCAGGTGGCCTCTATGTGCACTGTAGGGATTCTATGATTCAGAAGTGTTGGCAGGCTGCTGTTATGTAAGGAATGTTTCTTTTCGATAGTTTTCTTCTTTGTCTTTTTAAACATCATGGCACTTTTCAAGAAACATACTAAGTGCTGTAAAAATCGTCAGTCAATATTTTTGGTATTATTCTGCTAGTTAAAATTTGCCTGGACTTAAAAATGCGAATGAAATGAAACATTTTCAGCTGCTATTAAAGGTTCAATCAGGCATACAGTTATGAAAGGAATTTGGTAAAGTAAACCACACAATTCCTTTTCTCCGTATATAGAGGTGAACTTCCATCACCCAAATATTGAATACACTATTTTAAAACAGAGCCTATGTGTATTGCATGCTTTCGTTAAGATAAAAGGAGTGCGTAGTGTGCTCTGATAAGAGGAAATTTGCAGAGGATCCAGCCAGGACAATCCACAATGGCAAGTTGGTCTGGGACTTGGTTGACTTCCTTTTTTAATCAGTTTGACTATGTGGAGACCTAGTAAGCAGTGTAAGGGAATTAGTTAAACCAGTGAAGACTGTGGCCATTTTAACTATATCCTCAAAGTTGAGGATGCTTTAGATTTTAGAGCATATTTCAAAATTTTAATAGAAGTTGTAATTTGGGAATTTTAAAATCCCTTTAAAGAAGTTTTAAAATATATATGAAAAAAGATCTCTTGAGCTTAATCAGCGTAAGAAAACAATATACTAATAGACTAGACTGGTGCTATAGAATGAGAGGTCTCTGAATAAATTCAGAAGGTAATGTACTTGATCTTATGACCGTATAGTCACTTAACACGTGCATGCTGCTGCTATGGGTGATGTATATGCCATTTGAAACAGATTTTGTAGTTAGGTTCATGGTGTTATTATATTCCTAGGCTTGAGCTTGGTGTGTAAAACTAATGTAAAAAGCAACAATGTACACTCTGCACCTGCTTTGCCTGAGCAATTATACCCTGTGATCACATTATTTAAATAATATTTGAATTAGAATTACATTTTAATATCACATACTCAATTATAGGAATACACGAGTACAAGGTTAGGAATGCATGAGTACAGTGCAAAGTTGCAGATTTTGAATAATAATTGTCATTAATTCTGCAGTTTCCTTCAGTCTGCGTTCTGCTGAATTGGCAGTATGTAGTTGAATTACAAAAACTAGGCTTTTGATGACTGGTTAGTCACTTGATTATTTTTCAAAAAGCTGATTGTAAACAAATTGAAAGGAACTACAGCGACAGGCTATTTTAAAGCCTTTTTAAAATCACCATTGTGTTGCTATGCCATATGTAAAGGCCAAAGTGTTAAAAGAATCTTCACCTTTTCTGCCTTAGGAATTCATTGTTCAAGGAAAGTGCTTGTGTCCAAAGTCCCCACAAGAGCATTAGGTAGACCCCTAATGGCAGTAATGTCTGTATCTTAAAATTTGGACGCAACAATGGAGGAATGTAGAAAATATAGATTATGCAGCTAAAAGGATGGCAGTTTGATCCAAAATGTACCTATGCTCCCTTTTTCAGCAATTGGTTGTAATTTGTCCCATCTCTCTCATAACCCTAATGTTTCTCACCTTTAAGTCCATGTGCAATTGCCTTTTAGAATTATTTATGGAATCGACTTCACAACATTTTCAATTAGAGCATTCTCATATCCCAAAAACTCTGAAAAATATTTTTCTTATTTCCTCGCGATCTCTTGCTGGTGAATTTTGACTGACCTTCGATTGTTTAACATTTTGTTGGAGGGATTATCTTCTCATCATTCTACTTGAAACTTCTCAACATTTTGGAAACCTCTAAGTTACCTTTAAATCTCCTATGTTCCGAGGAGAATAGACTTCACTTATTCAATTACTCTTCATGACTGAACTTTTCATTCCTGGATATCTAGTGAGCCTCCCCTTTGGTGCCTTTGCATTTTCTTGGTGTGATAACCCGAGTTTCCAAATGTCTGTCAATTTCATTATTCTGTCTGATGCCTAAAATTCTGTTTACCATAATGTACTACTTTGCAGTACATAGATGTACTGCAAACATTTGCTGCTCCCTACACCTGGATCTATGTCATTTATAACAAGTCGAAAAGAATAAACAATCCAAGTCGTTTTTTTCTTTCTCTTGGGGAATGAGGGCAATGCTTTTGATTGGCCTTCTTGAACTTCCAGCAAGGTTTTTGATAGATTCCTGCATTGGGTGGGGGGGAGAGGTTGGTAAGAGCCCATGGAATCCAAGGAAATTTGGCAAATTAGATGCACAGTTGGCTGAGTGGCAAAAAACAGAGGGTGATGGTTGTGGGATGTTTTTCCAACTGAAAGTATGTGTCCAGTGGAGTCCCACAGGGGTCAATATTGGGCTCTTGCTGATTCTGGTTTATATAAATGATTGGACTCGAATGTAGAAGAGTTGATCCATAAGTTCACAGATGATACAAAAAGTGGTGGCGTGATAAATAGTGAGGAAGATAGATGTAGCTTACAAGAAGATGTGAATGGGCAGGTTAGGCGGGCTATCAGTGGCAATTGGAATTGAATCTAGATAAATTGAAACTTTGCACTGGGCAGAACAAACAAGGCAAGGGAGTATGTGATGAACAGCAGAACCCTGGAAAATATACTGCCCCGTTATGGTATCAGGTCAGGTGGATAAAGTGGTTAAGAAGGCATGTGGTATACCTGCCTTTATCCGTTAATACACACAGCTTCAAGAGGAGGCAAGAGATGCTGGAACTGCATTAAAATGTTGTTTAGGCCACAGCAAGTGTATACAGTTCTGGAATCCACATTATAGGAATGCTAGCATTCAAAAAAGCACAGAGGAGATTTACTGGGGTGTTGGCTGTGCTGGTGAGTTTATGAAGAGAGATTGGAACTGAGGTGGTTTTTGGTCAAGCAGAGGTGATTGAGGTGTATAAAATTGAGTGGCATGGATAAGGTAGACATGAAAGCATTTTCCCTTGATGGCTGGACCAGTGGCATAGATTTAAGGTAAGGGGAGATGTCAGGAAAACCTTTTTCACCCGGGGGTGGTGGGAATCAGGAACTCACTGCCCATGAGAGTAGTAGAGGCAGAAACCCTCAAAACATTTAAGTATTTCAGATGCATCTTGTTGATACCAAGGCATACATGGCTTTTGAATCAAGTGCTAGAAAATGGGATTAGAATAGTTAAATTGTTGTTTTTGACTGGCTTGGACATAGACCAAAGGGCCTTTTTCCATGCTGTAGATCTCTATGACATTTGGAGGAGACCATTGTAACTCATCCTAAGTCTGAAAATTATTCATCCATTATAACTCTTGGCTCTCTTTCACAGCTAATTTTGAATCCATATTGCCAATTTTTTTCTTAATTCGTTACCCTTCTCTCTCTTTGATGAGCTTCCTATGTGGAATTTCTCAAATGCCTTCTGAAAATCCATATATACATCCACTGTATTCGCTTGATTAAACTGCGCTGTTATCACATCAAATTCAGTGAAGTTGGTCAGATTTCTCGAGAAGGTAGCAGTTGAGGTTCTACAGCCACAATCTATGCCTAGATTACATTTGTGAATGTACAAATGGTTTGTTGGAAAACTTGGCTTTTTTTCTAAGGTATAGTCAACTTTCACACAGATGTCATGATGTTCTGCAGCAATCTTTGAGGAGCAGGTTCACTGTTGACACTGAGTACCATTAGTTACAGGGAGACGGTGTGTCAGAACTGTAGCTAATGACAAGTGTTTGAAAATTAAGGCAGCACCACTGCCGCTTGTAGTCATTGTTTCCATAGCACTTTGGCTCTGCCAGCAAAAATAGTTGAGTGGATGTAATTTTAGGTTCATTTTCCAGTTTCAGGTAAATATATACTCTGTTGCACGAAATCCTCACAAACATTAGAAGTGATGCACTAAAGTACTTACCATTTTATGGTGACCATCTGTTTTCGCCTTGAAAGGCATCTGTACCATATCTACATGGAATAATTCAAACACTTTTTCACTGGGCATGAAAGCCATGCATCCAAGTCTGTTGCTGTTAGATTCAACTTGAGATTAGCTCAGTCACTTTGTGGAGGTTGGAAACCATAGTTGTAAATGATCTTGGGACCAGAATATATGTTGGGGTAAAAGAGCCAACTCCAGATTGGGTGGAAGTCCCACCACACCAGAAATATGCCACATTCCGAAAATCCAGGTTGCTATCTTATGTTTTTATATATATATATATATATATATATATATATAATATATATATTTATTGTTGGGGAATGAGACAGCAGTTTATGTAAACATGCAGTATTCAGACAGGGCTTATCACAGTGGGAGATGGGAATCCCAAGTGGAGTCACAAACAGACGTTGAGTTTGGAGGCAGTAATTGTACCATGGAGCTCTTGACCAAGTTATAACAGCTGTGTTCTTGCTGTAACCAGTCCCTGCCCTCCCAGCCTCCCTACTCAACTCTTACATTTTTCATAGAGGGAACACAATGTTTTTCAAGTCTCTGTTGGGTCATAACGGAGGGGGAGGAGGGGGATAAATTACAATGCACTGAATTAGGGACTTAAGTTTGAAAGTTATCTGATAGAAAATTCTGGGCATGTTTTATGGGTTTTATTAAAAGTTTAAGGGTGTTTTCTCATCTTTCAGAATTTGAATGGTAAAGTGCGACTGTGGTTGCAGGATGTCAGTTCACATTTTACATGATTTCGTTGAAATTAATCTGGTGATGAAGTAGAATTGTGTTGCTGTTACCTAAATGCTTAAGGTTGGAGCCATTGCATAATCATTGTTTCATAAAATGGTGATCAATGTTTCTAAGATTATTCTAGCCAGTCTAGCCATAAAATATTTAATATGAAGTATAATTTGTAAAATTTCTTAAATAATTTGATTTTTATCTTATAAATGCATACTAATAAGATGTAATTTTATCCAGCAACACCACTGGGTTCCCAGGAAGATAGTGCAAAGAATTCCTCACTGAGGAACCCGACCCCTACCTTAGTGTCTACGCTGAGAAACAGTGAGGACGTTACAGATGGTACTAAATATTTTGGACCTGTACAGGGACATAACCCTGGGCTGGGAGGTACCAACGTACCATTCTCTACAACACAAGCTATGCCTGTCATTGGTAAGCCCTTCCATCTTGGAATTTTAGAAAGGGTAGGTGGAGAATAAGGGGAATATTTATAAGCAGGTCGTATTTAAGGTTGTATGATTAGATTTGAAACATATGGATCTGATCTTGTGTTTGCTTTAAAAGACTTAAAATTAAGCAACAGATTAATTATTATTCTGAATATTCAAAGTGACAAGTTTCATTTATGTTGCATTCATATAATTATTTAGAAGTACATGCACACTACTTATCATCTGATAGATTTTCCTATTCATTTAGTGTGTCCAATAATTGTTTTGTAATGATTTTTTTGAGAAACATATGTCAGTTTGATAGATTCCTGCACTTGACAATGATAGTTATGCAAAATTCCAAATTAAATCGTAAGATTATTTTTTGAAGTACTCTTCGGAGATTGACATTGGAAAAAAATTGCATATTTTTAACGAATTGTAATGAACTTAGGTGTACTGAACTCTCAAAAATGTGGTTGTCCAGTCTGGTTATATACTTGCCTATCACATTGAAGATGCTTAAGAAGGACAGATAAGTTATGATACCAGACCAGCAACTTTGTTACAATTTAGCTAAAGATCAGTGATCTTTATTTTAAAAATAAAGCTAAGGTCAAGGGGACTGATTGAGACATTAAAGACACAAGATTTCATAGTTTAATGAGTGATACAATCTCCTGTACACCGGCAACTTATTTCTAGCATTTAGAATTAAGCATGGGTAAACACTGTGATTGAACACCTCATTGGACACATCACCTGCAAACAAAATACATTACATGCGATTTCCCCAGAGATTAGTTAACATTATTGTCTCACAGTGCCAAGGACCTGTGGGTGACTGTGGAGTTTTCACATTCTCCCCATGACTGCATGGGTTTTCGTAGTTTCCACCTGCAATCCAAAGGATGTGCATGGGAGGTAGATTTGAATGTACTAAGTTGCATTATAGTGTCCAGGGATGTGCAGGCTAGGTGGGTTAGTTATGGTGGCTGCGAGGTTATGGGAATAGGGTGGGTCTGGGTGGGATACTCTTCAGAGGGTCACAGGCTCGATGGGCCGGTTGGCCTCTTCACTGTAGGGATTCTATGATTAATGACACAATGTCATCGAATGTCATAAGTAATTACAGTTCTTACGCCGATCTGGCAACCCACCCAAGTGCAGTTCAGTGATGGATTGCTCTAATTCTAGTTAATCACCCTCTTGGCATGGGCTCATGTTCCCCTGGACTCCAAAAAGTACACTACAGTATTTAGTCACAGGCACAACTCCAACCTTTCTTTGAGACATTCCAACAGGACCCCACAAAATCATCATTGTGTGTATCATACTTCCCATTGGGATCAATGGCTGTGCATTTTGTCCAGCTTCTAGTGATGAGCATATGTTGCTTACTTATTGGAAAGTGAGGACTGTAGATGCTGGAGATCAGAGTCGAGAGTGTGGTGCTGGAAAACCACAGCAGATCAGGCAGCGTCCAAGGAGCAGGAGAATTGATGTTTTGGGCATAAGTCATGATGAAGGGTTTATGTCTGAAACATTGATTGTCCTGCTCCTCGGATGCTGCATGACCTGCTGTACTTTTCCAGCTGCACACTTTCGATGTTGTTCACTTTGTAAAGGAAATAGGCTTGTAAATAATTTTTTAGAATAGTTTAGATTTAGATAATTGAATCAAGCAAAATAAGAGGAAAGCTATTTGGCTTATCACATCCATTCTGCTATTTGATATGCTTGTGTCTGATCCAATGCCATACTCCTGTGATCTCCCAATACCCCTTGACACCTTTAGTTTCTAGAAATCCATTCCTGTCTTGAATGTATTCAGTGACTTTGCCTCCACAACGTGTGTCGAGAATTTCACAGGTTCACCACCCTCTGAGTGAAGAAATGTCTCCTTGCTTCAGTTCAAAATGGCCTACCTGGTATCCTGAAACCATGATCAATTATTCTGGATTCCTGAGCCAGGGAGCACATTATCCCTGTGTACAGTTTGTTCAGCCCTCTCAGAAGTTTATACATTTTAATGAGGTACCTTCTCGTTCTTTGAAACCTCAATAAATACAGGTGCAATTGGCCCAGTCTTTCCTCAGATGGCAAACTGGCAAATCCAAGAATCAGTCTTTTGAACACCCTATGATGCAAATATGTCCTTTCTTGGATAAGGAGACCAAACCTGCATATGATACTCTCAATGGATATTCTACGAGGATACCCAATGCCCCTTTGTATGTCAGTCTTTGGTAATCTATCATTATTCAAATAAAACTCTGCCCAATTGTGTTTTTTGCTATTGAACCACTTCACATTCCTCTTATGTTATAGTGCATCTGCCATATATTTGCCTACTCATTCAACTTCATTAAATTACCCTGGAACTACTTGGTTCTCTTTATGACTCTTAATTCCACCTAATTTTGTATCCTCAGCAAACATGGCAACTTAATACTCCATTCCCTGATCTAACTTGCTAATATATATTGTGAATAGTTGGGGCTGAAGCATTGATATCTGCAGTACCCCATTAGTCAATGCCTTCTAGTCTGAAAATGACTTATTTGTTCTTGCTGTGTTTCCTGCATGATAATTTTTAATCAGTGAAAGTGTATTACCACCAATCCTTTGTGCTTTGATTTTGCATGCAAAATGGACTTGATAAATTCAAGTTGGTAGTATCAGTTCATCAACTTGAAGTTTTGCGAGAATTTTTGTCTGTTGGTTCAACAGAGTAGGGTTTCATTATTTTGGAGGTTTCTCTTTGTAATCTGATGGTTTTTATGAATACCTTTGCTCCAGTTTATATGGCTGATATTGTTGCGTAAGCTATTTTTGTGGGATTGAGATCTTGAATCTTCAGTTTACTGTAGTTCTTAGTCATTTCAAGCTTCTGCAATGGATTACCTTTCATGAGATGATCCTTTTAGCGGAAATAACAACGCAAGTTCATTCCATTGAGCAAAAATAAGGACATTGTATTTATAAGGACATGCATTCACCGACTTAGTACTTAAATAGACAGTCATTTTTGATTCCAGTTATATTCAAGCAGAGATACCTGGCGAGCTAACTATCTTTGTTAATCTCCTTGACAGGTCGTAGTAGACTTTCAATTTATTTCCTTATTTTGTGAGCATTTATATGCCTTCATCATTCAGAGGTAAAAGTAGGTTATGATGCAAGCCCAAATGATTCAGTTGTTAAAACTGAAAGTATTGGGAATGTTCAGCAAGTCTGGCATCATCTGTGAATAGAGAAAATCTGAGAGCTTCATTTTTGTTCCACATGTTTAGCATCTATAGTCCTTTGCTTTTATTTGTTTTTTGGTGTCCAAAGATGCTGACAGAACTGCTGAGTTTCACATCTCCTCCATTTGCAGTATTTTGCTTTTATGCAAATCATTCACCAAATTACAGAATCCCATTTTATCTGAATGCTTGAAAATAAACGAAATCTAGAAAGTTTCACTTGTTAAAATTAATTTATGGACATGGATGTCACTGGCTAGGCCAGCTTATATTGCCTTGAGAAAAAGTGGTGGTGATCTGCTTCCTAGAACCACTGCTATCTCAAGATGGTTAAGGGCACACACCGCTTTCGGGAAAGAAGCTGCAGGAGTTAACTCAGCAATAATGGAGGAAAACCAGAGCTATTCTGATGTGGGTAGCATTGAGGAGAACTTGTAATGATGGTGTGCCCAGGCATCTCTTGTCTTTCTGATTGTATTTGTAAATTTAGAAGGTGCTGTCATTCTATCTTATAGATGCTAAGAATTGCTGTCGCTCTGATGGTGGAGTGAGTGGATATTCAAAGTGATAAACGGGGAGCCAGTCAAATGGACTGCTTTGTTCTGGATGCTTTGAGCTTTTTGAGTGCTGTTGGAGCTGTGCCTGTCCAGATTTGTGCAGGATATTTCTTCACACTTGTGCCTTGATAGACAGATTTTGAGAGATAGAAGATGAGTTAATTGCTAGATAATTCCTTGCTTCTGAGCCATGATAGCCATTGTATTTATATGGCTGTCCATTTCTGTTTCTGTCAGTGGTAATTCCCAGGATTTCACTAATGGGGGTTTAGCAATGATACTGCAACTGAGTGTCGTGGGGCGATAGTTAGCTTCTTTTGTTAGAGATGGGCATTGTCTGACATTTGTGTGGCATGATTTATTTGTTGCTTAATCACCCCAAGTTTGGATGATGGATAGGTCCTACTATATTTGAACATGGACTGCATTAGTATCTGAGGAGTCACAATGAAAATGGTGCATTTCAGTGAAGACTATGCTACGGTTTCCTTGACAGTTGGTTTAAAGACCAAGTTTACTAGGTGCCAGATACTTCTGTTGCTTTTCGTAAGAAAGAGATTGCCTGAGAGAGGAGAAACTGTTTAGCTGAAGGCTGTTGTGGGATCATAGGAAATTATCTTATAATGGATTCCTGGATCTTCACAAGTGTGTGGTAGATCCAGAGATTGCTAGGATAGAGGGATTTGGAGTCCTTGTGCAATATTCACAAAAAGTACAGTGGGTAAAATAAAAACAGAATAAAAGCAGGAGTAAGCCATAAGCCTTGTTCGCCATTCAGTATGATCATGACTGATAATTGCAGCTTCCATCCAATGTCCTTTGATCAATTTAGCCCCAAAAAACTATATCTAACTCTTCGAAGGCATTCATTGTTTTGGCCTTAACTACTTAAGAGAATTCCATAAGCTCACACTCACTGGATGAAGACACTTCACAGTCCAAAAAAGTCCTATCCCATTTCCATAGACAATGTCCTTGGTTCTGGACGTTCTGGTCATTGGAATATTCTTTCCTGTGTTTACCCTGTCTAGACAAATTAGAATTTTATAGGTTTCTATAAAATCACTCCCATGTTCTTCTGAACTTCAATTAATACAGTAATTCCCTCGTATCTGCAGGAGGTACATTTGAAGACCTATTGCAGAAACCTGAAACAGTGGTGTAAACCCATTTGTTTCAATGGGAAATTTACCATCCTGGCAGACCCCTGATCTGTCTCTGTGTGTGTCTTTCTCTCTCTGTCTCTCCCTCTAGGTGTGTGTCTCTCCCTCTGGGTGTCTCTGTGTGTGTGTGACTCTCTCTGTATGTCAGTCTCTCTCTCTCTCGGTGTGTCTCTCTCTGTCTCTGTGTGTGTGTCTCTCTCACGCTGTGTGTGTGTCTCACTCTCTGTGTGTGTGTGTGTCTCTCTCTCTGTCTCTTTGTATGTGTCTCGCTTTAAGTGTATCTCTCTCACTTGCTCTATATGTGTGTGTGTGTGTGTGAGAGAGAGAGAGAGAGAAAACATGTCTCTCCTGAACTGGTCTCAATCAAACTGAAGCATCTCTGCATCTTCTTAACTGCTCAATTTCCTACCCAGCGTTGTCACTTGTTCACTTCACTATATTGCTTTTAGTTCCCTCCTCTAAATCACTTATGTATATTGTGAATACCTGGGATCCAAGCACTGATCCCTGCAGTATCCCACTGGTCACTGAGAAATTGGCAGGTTTATTCCTATTCTTATCCCATGTCACAAGGAAGACAAATGGAATATTGATCTTTATTTCCAAGGGAATTGAGTATAAAAATAGGGATGTGTTGCTCAAACTGTGCAAGGTACCAGTCAGACCACAGCTGGTATACTATGAACAGTTTTTGCCCCTTGGTTTAGCTGGCATTGGGGGCAATCCAGAGAAGCTGCACTAAATGAATTCCAGGTATGGAGGGCCTGTCATATGAGGAAGGTTTAAGTATTTTCACACTCCATTGGACTTTAGAACAACAGGAAACACACGAGATTCTTGGGGAACTTGACAGGGTAAATGCTAAGAGGTTATTATCTCTTGCGGAAGAGTCTAGGACCAGAGGGTACAATCTCAGAATTAGGGGTCACATGATTAAGACATAAGGAATTTCTTCTCTGAGGGTAGTGAATCTGTGGAATTCTTTACCACAAAGGGCTGAAGAGGCTGGGTCATTAGGTGTATTCAAGACTGAGAGATTGATCCCTCATCATTTAGGGAATTGAAGATGATGCATGTAAGGCAAGAAAGTGGATTTGAGACTTACAAAATCAAAGTGGTCATTGAGTTTGGCAGCAAGATATTGCACAGTTTGAAGTTTCATATTTAAAGTATTATGATGGATGAAAATTGGAAAAAACAAACTACTGTTGTTTTTGAGTCTGCTTGCTGAGAGACTCTAAGTCTGCATTTGATAAACACGCTGTTCTTTTACATTGAAATACGTCAGCTGTATCGCTTTTCTGAGTGTGTAACTCCTGACCTACCTGAACATCGTAATTGGGGTTTGAATGGCAGGGCTAACCAGTCTGAGCCTGATCACTGCTATATTTTTCAAATATGTATTTATTTTAGTGTAGGCATTTTCAGGTTAATTAATAGCTTGTTTATGGGCTTGTTATGACTGGGTCAGAAGGGAAAACATGAATTTCAGTTTAACACATTGTCAAAAATCAGCTTTCAGGTTGTTATCTTTTGTCATGCTATTGAAGATCTAATTGATGTGGATATTTTTGTGGAAAATATATATTGTAAAAGATTGTACCATCTGTTGGTCAAAGATATTGCAGGTGAATGACCATCTTTCTGTAAAATGGAAGAAGAAACTTCTTTTAGTTTTCATCTAAAATTTGTTGCCTAGACTGATTCCCAAACGGACATTTGAAAAATTGTAGTTGCTTATCCGTTGTGTATTATCACGAGTGTTGTATGCAAGAGTCATGGATCAGCTTACTTCCAGTCAGTGACTCATCTCTCTGATATATAATCTAAATTTTCGGTAGTGTTGTTCAAAGAAGGCAACAGTTTTGAAACTGGAAAGTGAAACATCTCCCATTCTGTTAGAAATTATGATGATCTATGGCTAAAGACATGTCTTTGCAGGAATATTCCAGTTTGGTTGGGAGGAAAAACCAATCCTACAAATTTCTAAGGTACTCTCCAGACAAGGAACAAGTAAACTTCCTGTATACTATCCCTGACTGATTTTTTAAAAAGCACATTAATTTCAAAATACAAGGTTTAGTCTTCTCTAATAACAAGTCCATTATCTCAAGAAACTGTGGCATAAAAGTTATGTTTGTTACTGCATGCATCCTGACACATTTACTGGCTAGTTTGTAAAGTTCTGTGATGGTACGATCAAAGTGATGTATGTACAAAGGCAATACTTGACTTTTGTTGAAGCTTTTCCTCATGCACTTGTCAGGTCAATTTGTGAGAAAGACTTAAGGGGACATCACATTTACACTGCATTAGAACAGAGTGCTAATTTGTTGGCAAATGAACTGTAGGAAAGACCTTGTCCTTTTGTTTTAGAAATATTCAAGATCTTTGCTACCAAATAATTATAGTCCAACTATTTGTTCAGTTTAATGACAATAATTATGGTGACAAAGTTAATTCAGTTGCTATTACATCAGATTTCAGTGTGTATAGGGGCAAATATAATATGAGTCTTAGAGTACATAGGGAAGGGTGAAGAACCACAATACAAATGTAAAACTATTGGAAAGTGAACCAGAGACTGGTTGAAGAAAAACATTTTGTGTTGAGTGTGAGGTCCTGGAAAAAATAGCCTTTGAGTGTGGTGTAGCCAGATTCAGTTATAGCATAAGGTGTTCCATAATTAGCTGTTGGGGTGAGATTTGCAATTCTGTGGAGAAAAGGCAAGATGAGTGGGCCGAGATGCATTTCTTTCCAAAGAACTGACATGAATGTCATTGACTGAATGGTTTCCTTTCAGGCTTTTCTATTATTGTAATAACAGCAGCTGAATAAAGTTGTCCTGCAAAAATTCCTTAAGATGAGGGCTTTGGTACTAATGTGCTCCAAACTGCTTTCAGCATTGTCGTAGAGCCATAGAATCATACAGCATGGAAACAGACTCTTTGGTCCAACCAGTCCATGCCGATCATAATCCCAAAGTATCATTTATAAAGAAATTTGAGCTCAAATAATTTATTGTCAAGCAGTAAAATGTTTGTTATCCCACTTTTGAATTCAGTCATCCTATATTCTGTCTCCATATGCAAGGCTATTTTTTTTAAACTCAGGAAACAGTTGTGGCCGCCTTGTGTTTAGTATCTTTCTTGTATCAACATGTCTTTCCATTACCGTTTTGTGTTCCAGAAGAGCTTATCCTGAATAGAACGTGGATGGTTATGTTCAAAAAATGACAGTGGTAAATGTATTTTGTTCTGTGTCTCCTAGATATTTCTGATGTATCAGACTAACAACATTAGCAAACAAATTTTGTAAGCTTTCTTTGTTCATTCTTTGGATGTGGGCATCACTGGCTGGCTAGCATATATGCCTGTCCCTAGTTGCCTTTGAGAAGGTGATGGTGCACTGCCTTTTTAAACTACTACGGTTCATGTGCTGTAGGTTGACCCATAGAGCTGTTAGGGCATTCCAGGATTTTGACTTGGCGACAGTGAAGGAACAGCAATATAGTTCCATGTTAGGTTGCTGAGTGGCTTGGAGGGGACTTTGGTGGAGATGGTGTTCCCAAGTATCTGCTTTTAGATGGAAGTCATCATGGGTTTGGAAGATACTGTCGAGGATCATTGAATATCTGCAGTGTATCTTATGGATAGTACACACTACTATTACTGAGCGTCGATGGTAGAGGGAGTAGATGTTTGTGGATGTGGAACCAATCAAGCAGGCTATTTTGTCCTGTAAAGTTTGGCAAATGTTGTTGGAGCTGCACCCACCCAGACAAGTGGGAGTATTCCATTACATTCCTGACTTGTGCCTTGTAGATAGTCAATAGGCTTTCAGGAGTTAGGAGATAATTGCTCACTGCAGTATTCCTAGCCTCTGACCTACCCTTGCAGCCACTGTATTTATGCAGCAAGTCCATTTGATTTTCTGGTCAATGGTAACCCCAAGGTGGTTGATAGTGGGGAATTCAGTGATAACACCATTGAATGTCAAGGTGCAGTGTTGAGATGTTGTCTCACTTTTCTGTGGCACAGATGTTACTTGCCACTTGTCAGCACAAATTGGGTATTGTCTAGATATTGTTGAACATGGATTGCTTCAGTATCTGAGGAATTGTGAATGATGCTGAACATTGTGCAATCGTCCCCACTTTTGATCTTATGATGGATGGAAGGTCATTATTGAAACACCTTAAGATGTTTGGGCCTAGGACACTACCCTGATGAAATCCTGCAAGCATGTCCTGAAAATGGCCTCCAACAAGTACAAACGTCTTCCCCACGTGCCAGGTATGACTCAAACCAGCGGAGAGTTTGTTTCCTGGTCACTATTGATTCCAGTTCTGTTCAGGCTCCTTGATGGCATTGTCAAGTGGAATGCAGCCTTGATATCAAGGGCTGTTACTCTCACCTCCCCTCTGGAATTCAGCCTGTTCTGTCCATGTTTGAAGCAAAGCTGTAATGAGCTGAGTGGCCCTGACTGAACCCAAACTGGGTGTTGCTGAGCAGGTGCTGCTTGATAGCACTGTTGATGAGACCTTCCATCACTTTACTGATGATTAAGAGTAGACTGATGAGGTGGTGATTGTCCTGCTTTTTGTGTACAGGACATACTTGGGAAACTTTCCACATTGTTGGCTAGATATTGTTATAGCTGTGCTGGAAGAGCTTGGCTACGGGAGCTGCATGTTTTGGCGCAGAAGTCTTCAGTGCTTTTGCTAGAATGTTGTCAGTGCCCATAGCCTTTGTCTCATCCAGTGCCTCCAACCATTTCTTGATATCACGAGGAGTGATTCAAATTGGCTGACGACTGGTATCTGTATTGCTAGGGACCACTGGAGGAGACCGAGATGGACCATCCCACTCTACACTTCTGGCTGAAGATTGCCTGAAATGCTTCAGCCTTTTCTTTTAGCCTTATCATTGAGGATGGTGATATTTGTGGAGCCACCACCTCCCGTGAGGCGTTCAGTTGACCACCACTATTCACAATTAAATGTAGCTGGACTGCAGAACTGAGATCTCATCTTTTGGTTGTGCGATATCTTAGCTCTATCACTTGCTGCTTGTAATGTTTGGTGTGCAGATTGTCCACCAATTGACATGTCACTTTTAGGTATGCCTGGTGCTGCTGCAGGCATGCCCTCCTGCATTGTCCATTGAATCAGAGTTGGTCACCTGGCTTGATGGTAATGATTGAATGGGATATTTAACTGGCCATGAGTTTGCAGGTTGTGCTGGGGTAAAATTCTGCTGCTGTTGATGGTCCACAATGCCTGATAGATACCCAGTCTAGAGTTGCTAGATCTGTTCAAAGTCTGTCCCATTTAGTGCAGTGATAGTGCCACACAACATGATGCAGGTTATATTTATTGTGAAGGTGGAACTTTGTGCTGGTCACTCTTACTAGTACGTTCATGAACAGGTGCATCTGCAGCTGGCAGATTTGTGAGGATGAGATCAAATACATTTTTTCTCTTGTCGATTCCGTAAACACCTGCAGACCTAGTTGAGCAGCTATGTCCTTTCGGACCCACCAGCTCAATCAGTAGGGCTGGTAACAAGCCATTCTTGGTTGTAGACATTGAAATACTGCACCTGGAGTACATTTCCACCCTCACAACCCTCTGTGTTCCTGCAACTGTTGTTCAAAATGAAGGGGTACTGATTCATTAGCTGAGGGAGGGCAATATGTGGTAACCAGCAGGAGGGCATGCCGGGAACGGCACCAGGCATACCTAAAACCATCTCTAATCTGCAGTCATCAGACTTCATGGGATCCAGAGTCAATGTTAAAGGCAACTTGGCTCCAAGAGTAACTCCATCGTGACTGTATTTCACTCTGCCACCAACTCTGGTGGGGTCTGCCTTGCCAGTGGGGTAGAACATATACAGGGAAAGTGATGGTTGTGCCTAGGACATTATCTCCAAAGTATGATTTCATGACTATTACTATCAAGCTGTTGCATGACTAGTCTGTGAGCCTCTTCTCATTTTGGCACTAGCTCCCAGATTTTAGTAAGGAATGCTCTGCAGAGTTGACATGGCTGCTTCTGCCATTCTCTTCTCTGGTGCCTAAGTTGATGCCAGCTGGTCCATTTGGTTTCATTTCTCTGAGACTGCATAGCGATTGATATAACTGGGTGGCTTGTTAGGCCATTTCAGAGGTCAGTTGAGGATCAACCACATTGCCATGGGGTCTCTGGTTACATATAGCCCAGACCAGGTGTGGATGACAGATTTCCTTTCCTGAAGAACATTAGTGAGAGAGATGGGTTTTCTGGCAATGGACAATAGTTTTCAGGAGATTCTTAATACCAGATGTTTATTGAATTGAATTCAAATTCCATGACATGACAGGTCTTGAACTGGGGTCCCCAGAACAATAATAGTATATTAATAATGGATTTAATAATAGATGAATAACATCTAGCGGTAATATCACAAGGCAATCGCCACCTTATTTCTTCCATGTTTTGGGCAGCACGGTGGCTCAGTGGTTAGTATTGATGCCTAACAGCACCAAGATCTCAGATTCGATTCCAGCCTCGGGCGACTATCTGTATGGTGTTTGCACATTCTCCGTGTCTGCATGGGTTTCCTCCAGGTACTCCAGTTTCCTCCCACAGTCCAAAGATGTGCAGGTCAGGTGAATTGGCCATGGTAAATTGCCCATAGTATTCAGGGATGTGTAGGTTACGTGTATCAGTCAGGAGAAATGTAAAATAATATGGTAGGGGAATGGGTCTGGGTGAGATACTCTTCGGAGGGTCAGTATGGACTTGTTGGGCTGTATCTACATTGTAGGGATTAAATGAAAATGTATTGATGTAATTATTTTTTAAACAGGTAGTGTGGATTTTGTATCTCAAGGTGGAAAACTTAGATGTTTTCACCTTGCAAATTGCACAGTAATAATGTATGAGCCATTATTACTGTTCAGTTTTTTTGTGTTCTACTGAATGTAGTACTCCATTTGGATGGCAAAATAGCTCTATATAATACTGAATGTTTGGTATTAGAGTATTAATATCCCATCAAATAATTTTACTTTTGTTTTCCACTACAAGTAAGTTAATGATTTTGCTTAACATACATCTTTGTGTTTATTCTTCAGGAAGTCAAAGTGGAACTGCAGCACACACTCCCTTAATGAGTGTACAGCCACCAAGCCCTGGTCTCTTGGGTGCGCGGCCTGGTTTAATACCGCTACAGCGGCCGCCTGGAGTTCCACCACCTCATCTGCAAAGGTTTCCTGTTGCTCCACCACGTCCTCTGCTACCACATTTATTACATAGGGGCCCACCACCTCCAGGGCCAGGAGGATATGGAGTTCCTCCACCTCATGCCATGCGTGGTCCGTTTCCACCTCAAAATGTTTTTGGTCGCCCTGGTGTGGCTGAGGATAGAGATGGAAGGCAATTTAGGAATGACCGACATGGATTTCCTCCAGGAAGGGATCGCGACCAGGATCAACGCTTTGGCAGATCAGATTTCAGAAATCGTCCTTTTGGTGGAAACCGAAATGAAAATGATCGTTATGGAAATCGTCATGAAGATAGAGATCATGATCGCCATAGTGGTGGACGTGATAGAAGGGAATGGGGGAGAAGAAGCTCTGAACGTGAGAGACACAGAGACTCGGAAGAAAGGAATAGACGATCAAGTGGACATAGGGATCGTGATTCACGAGACAAAGAATCTCGCAGGGATAGAGATATGGATCAACGTGGAAAAGAAAAGCCTGAAGAAACTGATGAAAGCATTGAAGAGCATCACAGATCTAATGGCGATACACAGGAAGAAATAATGAAACAGTCCGACGTGATCCCAGGTCCTGAATCTGCTAAAGGAGAATCTGATTCACCAAACATGAATTTGAAAGCTGCAGGAATGGTAGGATTGGAGCCTACCTCAAGTAATCAACCTGATACAAAAAATTCAGGTGCAGCTGATGAGGCTCAGTGATAGGAACTAATTGTAATAAAACACATGATGTGGTAGTAATTGATGTATACACCACATTATTGTGCTGTGAAGCTTTAGAGTTGTATAAAAAAATGATGTATAAAGTATTGCTTCTGCTATCCTACAGTCCTGTCTAGTTTTAAAGTTTTAAGCAAATTGTTTGCTTTCCCCAGTATTCAGAATGACCATATGATTTACTCCGAAGGCTGAACACCCAACAACCAGGGAAAAAAAAAATCAAATTTTTGCTGTACGTTTTTAAAACTTTGACATAAGGTAGAAGTGCTTTCTATTCTTTTTTAATTTAAAAAGATAACAAGCGATGAAAGCTCCTCCAAAAGTTGAGCTTAGGGATTTGTTTTTAATAAACTCTATTTTCTTAACAAACTTTAGAGCGTGTGATATTCTTCCTCGGACTTGTGGAGAAAAGAATGTCATGGGATGGAAGAATAAGGCTGATAAACACCCTAAAGTTTGATATTTTCTATATGGGAAGCAAGTCTAAATTAGACTCTCAGTATGCATTCTTTTAAAAAAAAAAATTGGAAATTGTTTTTCAACAACCAACTAGAACCCAAAACAGATTGCTTTGCAAAGTGTATTATAAAAATATTAGTGTATTTCACTGGTGATGTATAGAAAACTTATAAAGTTGCCCACTCAAGATCAGGAAACAAATGGTCTGAACAGTACTTTGTTTTAGAATGTTTCTTGAAAGTTTATTTGTTCTTTTCCCTTAAATACAGACTGTTTCTTAAAAGTAACAGTTATCCTGTTTTCTTCTGTTTTGGATGCTAATGTAGTTGTAAAAAGAGTATCACATGTTCACTATTCTAGCAGACATCAATATTATAGCTGGGTTAATGAATGTTGTTTAGATTTAATATATGGCTGTGTAACTTGCTTTAACCATAAAAAAAATCATGGAAATTATTCACCCACTTGTTTACGCAAAACAGCATTTTGGCTCACTTAAAGTTTCATGTTATTTCCACCTAATCTCAGGACATTCCCAAAAGTAAGATTTTGCATAGATTCTGTTTGAATTGTTAATGCTCCATTCATTGTGGGAAAATAAGTGCGTTTTTTTCTCAATGAAATGCTTTTGACATAAACAATTCTACTTTTAGTCAATTTAATCGTGTTCATGCAGTGGAATATGTGGATGATAATGGGTTTAGGTCTTCATGCTTGTTTTGAATACGAAGTTAGAAAATGGGAGTTTCACATATTCAAATTCAGTAAGCATCAGTTACCTACCTGATGATGAAAATCCATGGCAACTTAATACCTTGGAGGTTAGTATTACACTGTTTCATTTACATGCAGAATATTATCTTGGATTATAGTATTTTCTTATGTTGTTAGCAAGATCTTTCTTTTTGTGATATTACAATTGAGTTGGAAACTCCTTTCAAGGGAACCAAAACCATCATTGCAATAAGATACAGAGCAATACTCTGTCTGCTTTGCTCCATTCATGGAGGAATATTTCTGTTGCTTGATATTTTCATGAAAGAACATTTGCAAAAGATTATGAATACAGTAGGATATATTGGAACTCCTTTGGTTCCAGTCTCAAACATATTTATTCAATGCATATTGGAACTTGACTGATGGTACTCATGCTCCGAAGTTGAAGTTGTGGGTTGAAGCACCACTTCAAATCCTGATTATGGAATCTATAGTAACTTTCAGTGCAGCATGAGTGCTGGCTAGGGATTAGACCTGGTGTACTGTACAGGCCATCAGTTTTGCAGCAACCTCCACCAAAAATGGATTGTAATTCATGTACAAAATGGTTCTCGTTTCAAAACAGCAGTCATAATTTATATTACTTTGGGAACTCCCAAATATGAAAGACAATATATGAATGGAACTTCTATTAGGCATAGTGTGGCATCTGAGAATGTTGAGCATATGTTTGGTTCCATGTTTAGGTGGTATTCAAGGTAATTTCAAGCTAATATCTTTGCACTTTTAATCTGCCAGAGATAAAAGGCTGATATTGATCTTATGTATGTACTCCTAAGAATAGTTGTTACAGGGAAAAGAGACATACATGAATTTATTTAAATTTTGCATGTTTTACTCAACACTACAACTTGTGATTTTATTGCCTTATATAATCACTTTCAAAACATTGTGACTTTGTATGATTTTCATTGTGTTTTGGGTTTATTTGTAGGACTTTGCATGATTCAACATTCTGTAGGATAGGACACTTTAATTTGAATCAGAGAACATTTGGTACCAACTTCTGCAACAGATCATCCTGTTTGTAGACTTTAAATCTGGCCATGGCTTTTCAAACATGTTCAGGAGACATGGTTACAGATAAGCCACGAGGTAATCCCAGGTTAAGTTCAGCAAAGAGATGCTCTTCTATTCAATTTAGTCTGATATTCCCTGACAAGTAGTTTTGATTAGTCTGAAGCATTCTGAATAAAGTTTATCTCTATGACTGAGTCCACTGTCCACTGAATAATCCTAATCTTATTAATCATTCTGACAATATATTTCGATCCTTTGCCAAAATAGTTCAAGATTTCCATGGATTTCCCTTTTAATTCCTTCTCCATTTTGATCAAGTTGATAATTATTCTTGGAATTATAACCTTTATATTTGTCCTCTGTTTTACTTTGTGGATATCACTGCCGAGGTCAATATTTATTGAATTGAGGTGATAGCTTGGCCCTCTTGAAGCAGTTTAATACAAAGATATACTTACTCAGTACCAACAACATGGGCTTTCTAAAAAGGTCCTGCAGCAGGAACTGAAGTGGTAGATTAAAGAGAAACACTACTAAAATTGTAATCTCCAGATTACTTCTAGTGCCATGTGCTACTGAGTATAAGAATAGGAAGATAGGCCAGTTAAAAACAGATGACTAAAGGGATGGTGTAGAATGGAAGGCTTTCGATTCTTGGATCATTGAAGCTTGTACAAGCTGAATGGATGCATCTGAACCAGAATGGGTCTAGTATATCCTTGTGGGAGGTTTGCTTGTGCTGCCAGGGAGGTTTTAAGCTGATATGGCAGGGGGAGGAGGCAGAGTAGATGTGAAGGTAGGAGCAAGGTTCAATCTGATGGAAGGAATGCTAGTATGCTGAGGTACTGTATTATTGATTTAAGGAAACTATCATAATGAGGGAGGACATCCTCAAAGGCTCTTCAAATGGGTATAACTTAGAAATAAAAAGGCCAATTCGGTCTTCCAATATTTGAGGGAATTAGAGGAGCAGATGTGTGTGCAAATCAGAAGACGGTGTGAGACAAATAAAGTTATAGGTGTAGGGGACTGCAAGTTTGCTAATGTTAACTGGGATTGCCTAAGTGTAAAAGGATTAGATGGAGTGGAATTTTTAAAGAACACCCAAGAGAGCTTTTTTTTTGTGCCAGTATTTAGATAGTCATGCTAGACCTAATCCTAGGGAATAAAGCTGGTCAGGTGATTTGTCTCAATGGAGGAGCATTTTGCAGATAGTGACCATAATAGGTTTTAAAAGTCATTATGGAAAGGGATAAAGTTAATGCAGAGTTAAATGTCGAAATTGGGGAAGGCCACTTTCAAAATCATGTGACAGGATCTGGCAAACATGGACTGGAAGCAGCTACCTGCAGGTAAGTCTGCATTTGGAAAGTTCCAGTATAGTGAGAATTTAGGGCCAGTGTGTTCCTCTTACAGGTGAGGGCAGCAAGTCCAGGGAACCCTGGATGGCAAGGGATATGGTGAGTTTTATAAAGAATAAGGAGGAAACAAATGGTAGGTAGAGCACATTAAGGGGGCCCTTCAAAAGTTTGAAGATTGCTTAAGAAGGAAATTAGGAGAACAAAGTGGGGTCACAAAATATCTTTTGGCAAATGCGATCAAAGAAAACCCCAAGGCTTTTTATAAGTATATTAAGAGAAAGAGGATTACCAAGGAAAGAATGAGACTTATTAGAGACCAAATATGTGTGGAGCCAGGGGATATAGGTGAGGACATAAATGATTATATCTCATCTGTATTGGTAGAGGAGAAAGACCATGTAGCTGAGGATTTCATTTGGGATGGTGAGTTTCTAAAACACTTTTAAGATTAATGAGGTATTCAATATTTTAGGGGCCGTAACAGGTACTTAAATCCCCATGGTCTGATAAGAAGTCTCCCAGACTAATGGGAAACATGGGAGGAGATTGCTGCAGCCTTGGCAGATAACTTTTAACACTTGGTTGGCCACAGGCGAAGTGACCAATGACTGCAGAATAGCTAATATGCTTCCTTTATAGAAGGGCAGCAGGGGTAAACCAGGCAAGTAAGAACCAGTTAGTCTGACATCAGTGGTAGAGAAATTATTGGAAAAAATTCTGAAGGATGTAATTAACCAATTTTTGGAAGGCAAGGGGACTATGGATAGTCAACAGATTTGTTAAGAGGGAAATCCTATCTAGTTGATTTTTCTTTTTGAAAAGGTGACTATATTGATGAGGATTGTGCAGTTGATGTGGTTTACATGGACTTAAGGCCTCACTTAACTAAACCCTTGTGAAGGTCCCACATGGAAGACTGATCCCAAAGGTACGAGCCCATGCAATTTGAGTAAGTTGGTAAACTGGATCTAAAATTGGTTTACGAATACGAGGCAAAATTATGGTGGGCGGTTGGTTTTGAAAATTGGAAGCCTGTGACCAGCAGTTTCCGCAGGATGCAGAGTGGAACCTTTGCTGTCATTAACAAATTAAGCTTTGAATGCACAGGTAAATTAGCAAGTGACGCAAAAATTGCTGGTGATAGTGAGGAGGATCGTATCAGGCTACAATCTGATATTGATTGGCTGGTAAACTGGACACAACAATGGCAGTTGGAATTTAATCTTGACAAACGTGACATGATATATTTTGGGAGATCCAACAAACAAGGATGTACACAATGTATGGTGGGTCCTAGGGAGTACTGAGGAACAAAGATCCCTAAAGGTGTGAGCACAGGTGGACAGGGTGGTGAAGGAAGCATCCGTTTGCCAGGGCATAGAAAATAGAAGCAATAACTTTATAAAACATTGGTTAGGCCACAGATGGAACACTCTGCAGTTCTTGTTGTGGTTCTGTTCGCTGAGTTGGGAATTTGTGTTGCAGACGTTTCGTCCCCTGTCTAGGTGACATCCTCTGTGCTTGGGAGCCTCCTGTGAAGCGCTTCTGTGATGTTTCCTCTGGCATTTATAGTGATTTGTATCTGCCGCTTCCGGTTGTCAGTTCCAGCTGTCCGCTGCAGTGGCCGGTATATTGGGTCCAGGTCGATGTGCTTATTGGTTCACCAGAATGTTGCCTGGGAAGAAAAAGCTATTAAGAGGACAGACTCGATAGGCTAGGTTTGTTTTCCTTGGGGCAGAGGAGATTGAGGGGATCTGATTTGAGATATACGGAATTATGAGAAGCATAGACATGGCAGATGAGTCTAAGGCCGAATGAGTTGAATGTTAGTAGTACATGGTTTAGAAGAGATCTAGGAATGTTTCTTTCACCCACATGCTACCTGAGAAAGTGGTGTAAACAAGTACTCTAGTGACATTTCAGAAGCATTTAGATGTGTACTTAAAATACCAGAATATGAACCAAGTGCAGGTAAATGGGATTTATACAGTTTGCTGTTTCTGGTGTAGGAAGGGTGAATGGAAGGGTCTGTTTCTACACAGTATGACATTGATCAGACTGCATTATGATTGCTTTTACCATTCCTAACTAACATTTTAAAAAGAAACTGAACTCATTCATGAACAGGCATGACAAGGTTTAATCTGTTTCCTGGATTGTTAGTCCAGTAATGGGACAGCTAATCTATCATATGGCAAAATAAATGTTAAAAGTTGATTTTGCCAAGTTCTCCTCTCTTTGGGTATCAAATAAGGCTTTCTATACTTATGGTGCTATATTCATCTTGCATCTACAGGATGATAGCATTTTTTGGTGTGCTGTTCAATTTCTGTAAAGGAATGCATTGTTTCTTATTTGCTGTGTTTATATCCCAAGAAAAATGATCACTCTTCAATCTAAGATTACTGTTAAAAAGTTACAGAAATCACATCATTATCCTCATCATGAAAACACATCCATGATCACCAATACAGCTTCATACAACATGAAATGATGTAACTGTGGAACTTGGGCTTGAACACAGGTTTGTTCTTGTTCTTGATGTGTTAAAGTCACTGAATACACATGAACAATTATAGATGTTTTCCTTTTCCTAAAGCTATGTCTATGGACTCCCAATTGAAGATTTATTGACTAAATGCCAGTATACTTCTCTTCCTCTAACTACCCCTTTTCTAATTCATTTTTAATTGGTCTGATTTCAAATTGAAATTTTAACTGTTGCAGTTATGTTATTATAGATGTTGATATTTTTTAAAAGCATTTGTGGAAGTTTTCTTTTGTCCTCATGACAGTAATTGTATGAAAGTATGTTTTAAGTTCTTCAATCTTGTGAGCAAGCATTTTGAGATTTTTCTCCCAAACACTTTACAAGAATTCAAAGTTTGTGAGAAGATTTGTAGCTCAGGTGCTCGTTGTTATGGTTCTGTTCGCTGAGCTGGGAATTTGTGTTGCAGATGTTTCATCCCCTGTCTAGGTGACACCCTCAGTGCTTGGGAGCCTTCTGTGAAGTGCTTCTGTGATGTTTCCTCTGGCATTTATAGTGATTTGTATCTGCCACTTCTGGTTGTTAGTTCCAGCTGTCTGCTGCAGTGGCCGGTATATTGGGTCCAGGTCAATGTGCTTATTGATTGAATCTGTGGATGAATGCCATGCCTCTAGGAATTCCCTGGCTGTTCTCTGTTTGGCTTGTCCTATAATAGTAGTGTTGTCCCAGTCGAACTCAGACAACAACTCACCAGGACGAAGGACCCGATACCCAGCATGAGCAAAACCAATGTAGTGTACAAAATACCATGCAAGGACTGCACAAAACACTGCATAGGACAAACAGGAAGACAACTAATGATCCGCATCCATGAACACCAACTAGCCACGAAAGAACACGACCAGCTATCCTTAGTAGCCACACACTCAGATGACAAGCAACATGAGTTCGATTGGGACAACATTACTCTGTTTGGCTTGTCCTATAATAGAACAGCCAGGGAATTCCTAGCATGGCATTCATCCACAGATTCAATCAATAAGCACATCGACCTGGACCCAATATACCTGCCACTGCAGCGGACAGCTGGAACTGACAACCGGAAGCGGCAGATACAAATCACTATAAATGCCAGAGGAAACATCACAGAAGTGCTTCACAGGAGGCTCCCAAGCACTGAGGATGTCACCAGACAGGGGACGAAACGTCTGCAACACAAATTCCCAGCTCGGCGAACAGAACCACAACAACTTTACAAGAATTGCAACTAGAATAGCTAATTTAAAATTTGGTCAAAGGTCTTGGTCTGTTTTAGGAAAGTGTATGCTTTGTATTTTGCATGAGTCCCCTTGCTGGATTTAAATAGGTTGCTGTTTTTGCCTTATCCTGTTGATATACAAGCATTACTCTTATAGGGGAGGAAGAATAAATTGGATTGGGAGATGGGGAAGGGATTGGGATTGAATGATCAAAAACTTAATCCTGTTTAGAATTTGAAATTGAACAATGTCACATTTTCTAATCATATTTTGTAACTCAGCCATTTTTGCTCAAGAGTTTTGTCCAGTATACAGTTGAGATTTATGTTCTTCCGTATCATGTCCTCAAGCTAGAAGTGACATTTCAGTTGCAGATTATTTATTTTGTGGGAGAATCAAAGGTTGTCTGTTTCCACCTACATAGTATTGCGTGACTTTTCCCGTCTTAGCTCAACTACTCTAACATATTTAATACTGCTAGACTCGACTCTTATAGCATAGCTCTTAATTTCCCACATTCTGTCTTCCATAAACTTGATGTGGGAGTGCCAGTGTTGGTCTCGGTGGACAAATTTAGAAGTTATGTGACATCAGATTAGAGTCCAACAACTTTATTTGAAATCACAAGCTTTCAGAGCACCAATCCTTCGTCAGATGAAGGGGAGGGAAACAGGTCTATGGGCGATCAAAAGTTTTTGGTCAATTTTTGACTCTTGATCATGTGCAAAGACAAGGAATTTTCTTGCAATGATGTCTCCAACTATAAATTCTGTGCCTGTGTGCTACCCTCCACTTCACCTTCTGAAGGAGCAGTACTTTGAAAGCTTGTGATTTCAAATAAATCTGTTAAACCATAATCTGGTGTTGTCACTTCTGACTTTGTAAAGTTGAGATATTCACAAATGCTTGAGTTAAACTGCATCAAGTGCCATTCATCTACTGCATTACTTGCTGACTTGCATTGGCTCCCAGTTGATATCTTCAAAATTCTTAGCTGTTTACATATCCTTCTATGCTTTATTGCTTTACATCTGTAATTGCTATAAGTCCTGTAGTCCTCTATTTTTAGCCTTTTGTGCATTCCCAATTATCATTTCACCATTCATGGCTGTACCTTTAATTGCCTAAGCACCAAGTTCTGGAATTTCCCTCCTTTATTTCTCTGCTTTTTCACTTTCATTGTCCAACCTTTTGGTCATCTGATTGATCTCCTTTTATGGCCTGGTGTCAGTTGTTTTTATAATTATCCTCTGAATCATCTTGAGATTTTAGTTATATAATGTTTCCAATATACAGTATTGCTGAATGACCAAGAACTCTTATGATTACAGTTGCCTGGTTAGGACAATGTATGATTTAAGTACAAAGCATTTTTTGTGTTTCTGATTCCATTCTTCCTTCACTACCTTGGCACATGCTGACGTGATTTGTTGCTGTATGAGAATGAAACTCTTGAATTCGGGAAAAACTAAAAGACCTGAAGTAGCATCACTGGACCCAAATGTTAAATCTGATGTCTCTCCACAGATATTCTAGACCTGACATTTTGCAGCAATTTCCATTTTTGTTTTGGATAAGGAAATTTTGTAATTTCTAGGCAATTGTAGGGTTAATAATTTTGTGCTTGCAAGGTGAAATCTAATGTGAGAATATCATGAGTTATAAATCGGTCTTTGTTGAAATTATGTTAACTGAGACTTTCTTGAGTGATTGGCAAATAGGAGCCAGTTTGACTAAGTTGTTGCTACTAGAATTCTAATTTTTAATGGCAATTTATTGCTTTGGAGTTTTCTTAATGATACAATGTATTGAACTTGTGAAATTGCATGACTTTGCAAAATTTTTCCCATATGATTAAATATATATTAACTCCACTTAATTTAAGCTTGACCAAACCCAAGTTATCTGCATTTCTAATCTTGGCTCAATTTGAAAACTGTAGGTTCAAGTCTCACCCTAAAACGTAAGCACAGAGTGAAGGTTTGCACTACCACTGAGGAAGTAGTTAAGTGAGTGTTGCACAGTTAGAGGTGCTAAGTTATGGGTGATATGTTAAATGGAAGCACAACCTACCATCTGAGGTAGAGGTCAAGACATATTTTAAGTCATGTTTCTATTGTGCGAAAATTAGCTGCAATATTTCTTATTACTGTTGTGGCACTTAAGTGCTTCATTGGCTTTGGAATGACTTTTGAAATGGAAGGTATTATCTAAATGAATCTTTTATGTCAAACCTTTAGTGTTTTACCTTCATTTGCTAAAGATACCATAGCATATGGATGGTTAGCAGTATCAAATAATGATCCTGATAATTTAAAATTACTTTGTAAAAATGTGAGAACTAAGTAGGGCCCAGCTTGTTTTCAAGAATTTAAGATTAATGGTCTCAAATAATTTTAAGTCACCAGCCTGCTTTACAATTCTTTGAGAAATATTCTGTCAATTTTTATGACAAACAAACTATTTTCAGGACATAGCCATTCACTAGAAGATGTATGCCTTTAAGAGCAAACCAGAATTACTTTCCTTTTGTGGTACTACAAAACCTGAGTCCAAAAGATCTAACAGGAAGGATTGCAGAGTCCTAGAAAATATTCTTGCCCCAAAGGTCAAAAGTCATTGATTCACACCATACTTTATATATAACCTAAATTAACACTTCAGTGTAGTTCTTGGAGGGCTGCTCTGTTGGATTGGCATCTTAAAGGAGATGTGCATTTTCAGGTGTACAAAGCCAAAAAGCATAGAAATTCTGATGAGTCCTTAAAAAAAAAGATTTTAATTAACCTGTTCAAAGATACACTGCTAGAGGGGGTGGGACTTGTACCCAGGCATCCTGATTCAAATGTCAGGCCACTATCACAAAACTGCTCACATCCTCAAAATGGACATTACATTTCCAACAATATGATGAGAGATGAGGTAATTACATAATTTTTTTAAGTCAACATATTTTATCTATAGGATATTTTAAAAATGGTGACTATATTCAGAAGTACATATATCTGATTAGTTTGGAAAAACAGCTGACCAGTTCCACCTGCTTTCAATTCTGATGCAGGGCTAATAGTTGCATGTGTTCAGATCATCCCAAATAGAACAGGACCTGGGGAGCTAGGTAATGAAAAAGGAGGAAGGTGTTCATGCTCTGAATTCTGTGTCAAGCCCTGAAGGCTGTAAGGTTCCCAAGCAGGAGATTAGGTGGTGTTCCTCCAACTTCCACTGAGCTTCACTGAAACAGGTCTGAGACAAATTCTGGCATGGCAAGCAACTGGAAACATGGGTCATTTTTAGAGATAGGTCAGGTGTACAGGGTCAGCCAGTCTGCATTTTGTCGTCAGTCAACATAATGACTGCACTCCTTTATCTGTTTTCCTTTTCTCTCCTGGCATGTCTCCATCTATTCTACTCATGTCACCACTATTTCCCAGATGCTTTCAATTCTAATGAAAGGTTACTAGCCTTGAAACATTAACTGTTTTTCCCTCCACAGTTGTTGCCATTTCTGCTGAATTTCTCCACCTTCTAAGGAAAAGTCACTCAATCCTAGTCTCAAAGCTCTCAAGAAATTCAACCTTCCAGGACAAAACTGCCTATTTCCCATCCTCTGTGTTTGCTTTCTACCAAGGCTGCAATATGTACCATCCACACTATGTTCTGCAACAACACCTTCCAAATCCAAGATCTCTACTGCATAGAAGGAAAAGGACAGCAAGTATGTGGAAACATCACCATTTGGAAGATTCCTGACAAGTAGATTTTCCAAAAGTTGACAGGATTATGTCACATCCAGAGGAAACCTATTAAAAAGGAAAAGATCTAGATGTCTGATATCAAAATGGTTTCATACACCATATTAACCAGTGCTTTGCAATGGGGGGGAAATTAATGTAATTAATAACTATTGGATATGTTTAAATCTTGAAATTAGCATTCAAGAGAACAAAGCACTAAAAAACTTAATGAGGTGAAGAATGACAGATTTCACTCCATTTTCAGCTAAAGTGAGGATATTAAAATTAGTTGTTCCAAAAGAAAATAAACTGCCCTGGATAATTTCCTCCTGCCAAAACCTTGCAATTTACTTGTGCTTAACTCCAGCCAAGCAATTTCAAATATGCAATCTGTAGGACTGTATTAAGATCTCCATTAGCAATTAATGCCAGCATATTCCAAAGCAGCTTTCATATAGATGGCAGGAATGATGAAGGGTGACAAATTCTGAAATTAGTAATATCTTTGTAGTGTAATCTATTGAAATTGCTGACTAGCTACTACTTTCAGTACTGAATTTCATTTTTGCTGTTTCCACTTTGCTTCAAACATTTAGTATTATTGGATGAATATGAAAAAAGGTTGTAGGTTACTTATACACTAACGGATGAAGCCCAAAATTGCCAGTCTCTAATACACTACTGAAGGATTGCTACATGATCAACAATGCTTTCTTTTGGAGGCAACGTTAAGTCCTGTCAAGTTTACATAAAACAAAAGAATCCACAGCAGTATTTTGAAGATGAGCAAAGGGGTTTTCCTTTTACCTGTTTAATCAGTGCTAAAAACAGATTCTCAAGTTATCTTAAGGGTATGTTACATTTCAACAGGGATTGCCTATCAGTGGGACTTCAAGGTTAATGGAAAGCACTTTACATTTCTGCAAATTATTCACTAAGAAAATGTTTTATCTATACCAGTCTATTCTAAAGTAGACTGGTTATTAACTCAGTTTTAATGACAGACTGAATACACATTCTTTTGCAACAATATAAAAACTTAAAGGAAGTTCAAGTCCCATCTGCCCCGGAGGTATATAACAACATTCCTGAAGAGGCTGATTAGAAAATACCTAGAAATGTTAGAGAAGTTAAGAGAACAAAATGCGAGAGAATACCAAAGTTAATTGTTTCAAAAGAAAATCAGCAGCCCTTTTGACTGAACAACAAACTATATGCGTAAGTACACGCAGTGCGCTGACCAGATGAAATGCAATCTGCAGTTTAAAGCTTTGATTTTTTTTTAATCCATATCTTAACTGAAAGGGAAAACTAAAGCTGAATTCTTGACTTCACAACTGCAAAGAAAGTGCCCTAGACTTTCTAGTTTTTTTTTGGGGGGGGGGGGGGGTGTGTGGTGGTGATGATGGAGTGTTACAGGGGTTAGGTCTGTAAATATAGCAAAGCAAACCATTGACCAAATTACTTTCTGCATTTGCATGTTAACTTTTTGTGACTTGTGTACATGGATTGGTATTCTGAAATGCTCTCTTTCAATGTTTTTTCTTCCTCACACTGAAGTAGATAGATGTCAAGAAATGAGGTTGACTATCTATCTCTTTGTAGCTGCTTTGTTTCTTCTGACAATTTCCTTTCCTATCTACCTTTATATCAGAAACAAACTTCACAAGTATTTGTTGTCTCTTGTTTTACAGAGATATGCAGCGGCTAATCTTTTCAAAATTTTACAAATAATAATGAAATAAGAGATTATAGCAGAATTGTAACAGGTGACAATATTCCACAAGTCCTACCTTTTGCATCTGGAGCTCATCATTAACCATCAGACCACCTTCACCGGAAATTCTACTTTAAGTTCATATTTTACCAAGTTATCACCTAGCCAGATGGTCCCCAGATCCAACAGTTATGTAAAAGTAATGTACCAGAATGTAAAATAATTGCATTAAGCTTTGTTGATTAACATAATTTATGACAAAGGCAGGAAGAAAGTATTCAAATTGACAACAGTCATCAAAACTAAAAAGTAATTTATGTTCACTTCACAGCCCAGTAAAAGGTTTGGAAACAAAAGTTGCAGGGAAAGCTAATAATCTGAGAAAAGAATTGTTACAATCACACATCTAAATTACTGTCATGTGGCTTGAAGTCTATTGATGAACTTTAATTTTGGCTTATATGGGGAAATAGTAGGCACTGTTGAACTTTCACTTTTAAAAAAGTTTACATTTTTAAATACAATACTGTTAAATGCTTGGTAAACACTGTAATATTAGTTTAAGAAATACAATGAATTATACATGGCTTTTCCAAATTGATTTAATAGGATGTATCACCACCTCTTAAAAATAATTAGAAATAATTATGATTAAACTGTGTTGACTTTTTATTTTCCAGTGAATCCTCAATGCTGAGCGACTGGTTTGGAAGTCACTTATTTCTGACAGTATATTTAAATTACTCATTGATACCATTATTAACCTAGGTCACTTCAGTTTTAGAAATATATCAATTCAGATCTCTTGAAGTGCTGGACTCAATAACTCATCCAAGTCATCCTTTGATATCAGTATTCAATGTTTAAAGAAAAAAATTAAAAATGCTCAAAGCAACAAAAAGCATGTTCAAGTTAGCCCCAACTTTAGAGGTAACATTTGGACTTTTAAAAACAGGCCCTAAAGATTAAGTTCCTGACATACAGTTTATAAGTGCATGCACGTTGTTGGAAACAATACAAAATTATGCAATTGCGATCTATAACAATGACTAGAGTTTTAGGTCTATGAGATCAGTATCGTGTCTCTAACCAGAATTCTTTGCTAAATATTTACTTGGGGTCTTCATCTATTCCAATTATACCCCAGGCTACACCTGCTCCATGGTTTCCTGATTCAAGACTTTCGTTGTCACCACCTTTGCCCAGATCATCTTCCTTTTCATTAACCTTAAAAGGAAAATATACATCACAATCAGTCCACACTAGTAAACACACAAGACTTAATGCAAGTAAGCTGCTTTACAAGATATTAATTGCTCTCATGGTCCCAAATACCTAAAGAGTTATTGAAAATTCAATTAAAACATGTACTTCAATTAAAACAAAAGTACAATTTTGGTTACAAGTTAATCTGAAGTATGTTTATGAATGTGCAAAAAGTACACTTCTGTTGTATAGAAATGTAGTAAGGTTTGAGGGCATGTTAAGTTATAGATTTTACATACAAGCTACATTACATTTCAAGACTATGGATGACTACCCTTTATATCTTTGAAAGAAATCTAATTTTCACATCAAAGTTCAAAATGATCTATATCAACTGAATTTTTAAAAAATTCTAAGTGGTACTATTTGAAACTTTACAGTTCCACTCCATCTAACTTTCACAGAGCCCTGAATGACAGTGGGTTATAGTAAAATCATGCCAAGTTGTCTGGTGAGACCTACCTTGATGTTGAGAAAAAGTTGTTGCATCTGCAGTGTGGCAGTTTCTTGCTAAGCAGTGGTCTGTTGTCAATTAAGGAGAATTACTGTTCATTAAAGATGCCACAAAAATGCTACAACTCACTCACCTCCATTATTCTGCTTCCTAAAACGTACCAAACAAATTCAAAGTCAAACACTGTCAACATGGAAGTTACAGTGGGTATCCAGAAACTTCCGTTCAAAAGGACTCAGTGTTGCACACTCAGCACCCACACCTCAGGTAATATTCCACAGGCACCAGCCATATGCACATCTCCCATATGCTTACAGTCAACCTCTGCACTTCAAAGTGGCATCTCAGGCTGAACCAACAACTATCATTGTATTGTTGCTGCAAGGACACTACACTTAGGGATAAGCGCCACTTTGTGGTTTGGATCAGACTGCATATCCAGCCTGTTTGCTTTCTGTTAGTGCTCACTCACTCTGACCTATCTGGATGCTCTCAGCATCCTTATTTTGACACCTCAGCTGCACACAATTCAGTACTGCTGACCAAGAAGCTTGTCGTGGGTGTCAGTTGTCTTCAGTGAAGCCAAGGGGGATAACTTTCAATCAATTACAATGTTCAAAAGACATTTGGATAAGTACATCAGTAGGATAGGTTTGGAGGGATATGGGCCAAGAGCAGGCAGGTGGGACTAGTTTAGTTTGGGATTATGTTCAGCATGGACTGCTTGGGCCGAAGGGTCTGTTTCCGTGTTGTATGTCTCTGACTTTATAACAAACTAAGGATGGCACAGCCTATTAATCCTGGTTGAGAGGTGACTAAGCGAGTAGACAGCACAGATGGCATACAGAGTTAGTGATGTCAGGCAATTTGGGTGGGTAAGGTTGCAAGGGAAGACTTTGGAGGCAACCATGAGCATAGTAGAACACGACTTAGTGGGTGGTGGATTTAGTAGTACAAGATATCAGAGAGAAGATGGTGGCACTTAAGATGGTAGAAAAGGCCACTGGCTTTCTTTCTACATAGCTGAGACTGCACTGGGTCACACATTGGCTCAGGCTCGCAAAGTCTAGTGTCATGGACACTGCTCAAAAATTGGGCCACCATATTTCACTTCTCTGCACAGTGCAATACTTTAGCATTTTAAAGATGGATGCTAGTCAATTCTGGGATATCCTGGAAGTGATAAGTTGTTCATGGGACTGCTTATGGTAAGATGGGTCCAGAATCCTGTAAGATAGAGGTATCATAACAGCAGAGTAGATAATTAACAAGATATAGTAAAGATTGATAAGATATAGTGACAAAATTGGCTCAGGCTCGTGGTGGAAAAACACTCCAAAAATTCATCGCAACTAGCACTTATTCAAACAAATGTATAATTCAGCCCATGATCTTTCCTTCGCTTTGCTGACCATCTTATTTTAAGGTTTTGCCCACAGAATGAACCAATGATAATTAAACCTAGTAGCAGCACTGCAAAACAGCCTGTCAAGTTTCCACTAAATTCATTGACTAGTAACAATATAAATAAAGCAACAGTTATGCATGTAGTAAAAGAGGTGCATAAAATGCAAGTTCTTCAATATTAAAAAATCTTTACAGGAATATTAATCTTTACATTCAAAGAATCCCAGTAAGCTACAGCTCCAAAGATTTGCCAGATTATAAAAGGTTGCTGGTCCTGTGGAAAGAGATGATTATTTTATGGAAATTTAACAGCACTGGATGACATGAAGAAGGTTACCTCATGCAACAAAGCTACCATGAACTTAAATTTCACAAATAATGTGAATACATCCCAGTTACATAAACACTGGTGGTATTTGTCTTAAGAACTTGTACATTCAGACAAGTTTAATTACTCTGGGCAAGAAAAGATAATAGCACTGAAGATTAATAAATGCTAAGCATATGATGATTTCTACAAAGGACTTAAAGCTATTAGATGAGGAAATTGCAAATGATTTTGCTATTACCTTCCAAGCTCAAACTATCCCTTTGGATTGGAAAACTACAACTGTCATTAAGAATGGTAACAAAAAGGAACCAAGCCGTACAGTCCTGTTTCTCTACTATATGGAAATTATTGCAATCTAATTAGGAACACAAGGTGCACTTAAAATTGACATGATCAGAAAGGCAATATGAATTTGTCACATCTAACAAGACTATTTTTTTGAGCAAGTCAGTCATAACACATAGAAACTGACCCTTCAATACAACTCATCACGCTGACCATGTTTCCCAAGCTGAACTAGACCCACTTGCCTGCATTTGGCCCATACCCCTCTAACTCTTTCCTATTCATGTACCTGTCCAAATGTCTTTTAAATGTTGTAACTGTACCTGCATCTACCATTTCATCTGCAGTTCATTCCATATACAAACCACCCCTCTGTGTGAATAAGTTGCCCCAGCGTTTCTTTTAAATCTTTCTCCTCTCAACTTAAAAATAGCCCCCCTAGCTTAGAAATCACTCACCTACCCGAGGGAAAAGACCTTTGCTATTCACCTTATCAATGCCCCTCATGATTTTATAAACCTGTATAAGGTCACCTCCAACGTCCTACACTCCAATGCAAAAGTCTCAGCCCATCTTTACAACTCAAAACTCTCCAATATGGCAACATCCTGGTAACTCTTTTCTGAACCATTTCCAATTTAATATCCTTCCTTTAGTAAGGCGACCAGTATAGCACTCCAAAAATGGCCTCACCAAAGTCCTGTCCAACCTCAACATGACATCCCAACTCCAATACTCAATGATCTGAGCAATGAAGGCAAGTGTACTAAATGCCTTCTTAACCACCCTGTCCACTTGTGATACAACTTTCAAAGAACTATGTACCTGAACCTCTAGGTCTCTGTTTGACACTACTACTCAGGGTCCTATCATTGACTGTACAAGTCCTGTTCTTGTTTTTTTTTAAAACCAAAATGCAATCCCTCACATTTAACCAAACTAACAAGAAGCACAGAAATGGGAATGTCTATGGAAATGATGATTGTGCATAGATTTATACAAGGCAATTCAATTTTTTAAAAAATCAAACCATGAAAATGGTTACAGCACAGAGGAACCATTTAGAATAGACTAGAATACCCTTTATTGTCACATAACCCACTGTGTGTTGGCTCTCTGATGCAACAACTCGGAGTGTCATTTCTTCAATTTTTCCATTTAGCCTGCAGATTTACAAAACAAAAATCCAAATTCCTCTTGAGTGCCTTGATTAAACCATACTCATTACATTCTGAATCTTAAACACTTGCTTATGAAAAAAGATTTTCATTGTGTCACCTCTATCTTTTACTTTAAATCTTTTGACTATGTTTGAATATTTGTATCAATCTCTCAATCTTCTGTTCTCCAAGGAAAAGAATGACAATCTGTACATGTATCTGAAGTCCCCCCCCCTTTAGAGGACCATTCTTGCAATTGTTTTTTCTGCACCATCTCTAATGTCTTCACATCTTTCTTAAGTTGCAATGCCAGAACTGCCTGAAGAACTTCAGTTGAGGCCAAACCAGTGCTTAGGATAAGATTAACATAAATTCCTTGCTTTTCCTTCAAGACATAGAATCAGTCTGGGTAGAAGAAAGAAACAGCAAGGGAAAAAGGTCCCTGAACAGGGTAATTTTTAGGTTCCTAAACAGTAGTCCTGCAGTGGAGTGGAAATACTGGGGGGTTGTAACAAAGGTACAGCAGTGATGATTGATGATTTTAATCTGTATTTAGACTGGATTAATCAAATTGACAAGAGTTGTCTTGAGGGAGAGTTCATTGAAAGTATTAGCTATTGTTTCTTGGAGCAATATGTTGTAGAATCAATCAAACAGGTTATTCTGGATTGGCTATTGTGTAACAATGTGAGACGAATGAATAATCTCATTGTAAAAGAATCTTCGAGGAAAAAGTAACCATGGCATGCTCAAATTTCAAACTTAGTCGAAAGACAAGAAACTGGAGACTCACACTAACATTCTGGAATCAAATAAAGGTCGTTATATAGTATGAGGACAGATCTGGCACTGATAGATTGGGCTGGAAGACAAGAAAAGTAGGAGAGTTAATGAACAGTGGCATGTATTTGAGGAAACACTCAATTTCTCCAAAGTAAAATATATTCCAAAAAGGAAGGAATATTGTAAGAGGGGAAACAAACATCCAAGGCTTAGCAAGCAAGTTAAAGATAACGTAAAGATAAAAACTAAGGCATGTCATATTGCAAAGGCGAGTGGCAGACTGGAAGGTAGTTGATCTTGAAAAGTTTCCCAAATGGTTACTAAAAATTCAAAAAGAGTAAAGGCAAATTATGAAATAAACTAGCACAAAGCAATAACTCATAATAAAAACTCATACAAGTATATAAAAGGGAAGAGAGTAGCGAAAGTGGGAAGAGAGTAGCGAAAGTGAACACTGGGCCCTTAGTGGATGAGACTGGGGATTAATCATAGGGAATACATAAACGTTGGAATCACTAATTCAATATTTTGCCTCAGTTTTCATGAAGGACACTAATATTATCCCAACAATAACAGGTAAAACAAAAATTATAGAAATGGACGAACTTAGAGCAACCATCATCACTAGGGAAAATTCACTGTGGTATGAAGGTGGACAAGACTTGATAACCTACATCCTAGGGAAAATTCTGGGTTTCTGCCCCTTATCTATTACTTTCACCCTTCTCTTTGCATAAAACCTATCTATAGGCGCATTCATGTTACCTATTTCAAGCACTTGGTATGGTAGTGAATTACATTATTATTCTGTATTTCACTCAATGTTTTTATCTGATCTTTGTTATATACACAAACTATAAACTCACAAGTTGGGATTTTAATTTTGGAGTTAAAGAATGGTGGGTGTCTTAAATGACATAATATCCATTATTGCCTGTGATGAGTTTTCATCATCTGTTTTTCAGCTTGTTTTGAATGCAAGCAGGTTCCATCAAGACAAACAAAGTCATCGTCCCAGCTGGTGCACTTACTACACATTCAGTTCCTTTCTGATATTGAATAAGGTCCAGTGAACTTGTTTTCAATGATTCCCCAGGACAGGTAACAGCACTAACACCTTATCTCTTGTCACAATATTTCAAGCTTTGGCCTTTCCATCTGCTTTATTTTATTTGGTTATGTACCTTTTAAAAACTTTTTAGCCAATTTACATTATATGATCAAATTGTCTCCAAACTTTGAAACATCAGCTAGAAGCATAGTTTGAGCTTCAGTTTACTAACTTCTCCTTAACTAATTAAGTGGTCCTTTTTTATTCACTCTTGGGATGTCACTGGCTGGCCATCCCTCGGTGCTCTTGAAAGGTGGTGGTCAGCTGCCTTCTTGACCTGCTACAGCCTATGAACTGTAGGTATGATCCTTAGGGAGGGAATTCCAGGATTTTGACCCTGTGACAGTGAAGGAACAGCAATACATTTCCAAGCCAGAATGACGAGTGGCTTGGAGAGGAAGTTGTAGGTAGTAGTATTCTCAAATATCTGCTGTATGTCCAACATAGAAGTGGTTGTGGGTTTGGAAAGTGTGGAGAAGGATATTTAATGAATTTCTGCAGTGCACCTTGTAGACATTACACATTGCTGCTGAGTATCATAGGGATGTTTGTGTATGTGGTGCCAATTATGTGAGCTGCTTTGTCCTTCATGGTGTCAGGCTTCTTGAGTGTTGTTGGAGCTGTATTTCTTCAAGCAAGTACATCACACTCCTGACTTGTGCCTTTAGATGGTGGACAGGCTTTGGCGAGTTACTCACTGCAGTATTTATAGCTTCTGAGCTGCTCTTGTAGCCACTGTTTTTACATGGCAAGTCTAGTTGTGTTTCTGGTCAAAAGTAATCGCCAGGATATTGGTAGTGGGAGATTTAGTGATGGTAACACATTGAATGTCAAGGGATAGTGATTAGACTAGCACTTATTCATGAAAGTCATTTCCTGGCATTTGTGTTGTGCAAATGTTACTTGCTGCTTTTTACCCAGTTCTGAAAATTATCTAGATCTTGTTGCATTTGAACATGGATTGCTTCAGTATCTGAGGAGCCATGAATGTTGCTGAACCTTGTGCAAACATCAATAAACATCCCAACTTCTGACGTTCTGATGGAGGGAAGGTCATTGATGAAGCAGCTGAAGATGGCTGGATATAAGACACTACTCTGAGAAACTCCTGCAGAGTCATCTTGGACCTGAGGTGACTACCTCCAATAACCACAACCATTTTCGAATATGCCCAGCATGACTCCAACTAGTAGAGAATTTGCCCCTTGATTCCATTTTTGCTAGGGCTCCTTGGTGCCACATTCAGTAAAATGCAGCTTTAATATCAAGGGCTGTCACTCTCATCTCACTTCTGGAATGAAACTCTTTGTCCAACTCTGCATGAGTTACCTCAAGTCCAGATATTAGTTCAAAATCACATCCCATGGATTAATTTGGGCAAATAGTGACAGAAAAATTCCAAATCAATTAGAATGTTCTTGGCAATAAGCTCGAATGATATCTTCTTTCAAATGCACCTTGTAATAATGGGTGATGAGCAGATATAAATTATTCCAAACTATTCATAATTTCTTTAAATATTTAAATCTTCATCTGATTGCATGTCTTTAAATAATCCATATTCTTGTTTAAAAAGAAACTTTGAACTAACTTTTTCACCACGACTTTTGCAATAATTTTCCCTGAAGGCTCTGCTTCAGGAAATCTGTGGAAACATTCATAATTGTTCAAAAATGCTGGTTCCCTTCCTAGTTATAGGCAGGGGTCTAGACAAACTATTACATGGTTCTTCAAAAATTGGAATTAAAGTTAAGGTCACAGTTTTAATTGAGAGCTGGGTTTTCCCCATTATCTGAGCTGTAAGTATGTCTGAAAATGTAACTACATTGTTATGTAGTCCAGACTAGTAAGTAGGTTTTAACATTTTAGCCTGTGTTTTGCTAATACCTAAGTGATCAACCATCAGAATTTTGAGAGCCACGTGTAAAATTTCAATACACTACTCTGAACAACACTGTCCATTCATTATCAGGGTCGTTGAGGTGATCTCCACTTAATCATTAACACTTCATTTTTCAAATATTAACACACCACCAGTATTGTCTCTGATCCAACTTCCAAGGATCCTCAATTATCAGAAGAACACGAGCAATGCGTATTTCATTCGGTTAATCGAATTCCAGATAATTGAATGCTGGATAACATAATTTAGCCAAGGATCAGGACTTTGCGATCTTGCCAGATAATCAAGGTTCCTTTTTTTTAATTTGACATCCATTTGATGGATTACTATCAAAACACATGGGCTAAATACATCAGTCTCATTTTTTTGCTTTCAGTCATTTTGGTTAAATTTCCAAATCCACTGTTTGTTTAATAGACTTTTCTTCCTGTTTAATTCTATGGGCCTGAGATCCGGTCACAACAGAGTCTGAAAACAATCCAATACGTTCCTCTTATAACAGTTCAGCATCTACTAGCTGTTCCATCATTCTTGGTGAAGCCAATATTCTTGAACCTACAGGTTGTTTCCCAAAATAAAGGCAATTTCTACTATATGAATTTATTTTAATACTCATTTAATTTAATTAACTTTAATTCAACTGTACAACAAGACTGGTTTGTAAACGTCTTGTGAACCTCCAGTTAATATTACCTTCATTAATCTATCTAGAAGACAAGTATCATTAAGCCAGTTCAGTGACTGATTGCTTAATTCTCTCTCAATATAGGATTACCTCCTTGATTCAAATTATTAGGAATGGGTTCCCTTTTTGAGATCTCTTTTAAAACAATCCTCAATCTCCAATTGCCTGATTATCCCTGTCAATACTTTACAGAAGAATTTTCATGCCTGTCTTGAACCATTTCTACCTCCTTAGTATACCATAAGTAAGCACATTCATACAATCCCTACAGTACAGTTCGGGCTATTCAGCCCATCAAGCCTACATCCCACCTGACCCCATACTTACCATGACTAACCCACCTAGCTGACACATCCCTGGGCAGTATAGGGCAATTTAGCATGGCCAATTCATCTAACATGCAGATCTTTGGGCTGTGGGAGGAAACCAGAGCACCCAATGGAAACCTGTGCAGACATGGAGAGAACGTGCAAACTCCACACAGACAGTCACTCAAGGCTGGAATTGAACCTGGGTCCTTGGTGCTGAGGCAGTAATGCTAACCACTGAGACACAGTACTATATTCTTTGTTCTACTGCTAATGTTCTATATCTATTTCCTTTCCTATGTCCCTTCTGAAGATTCCTTAATTATTTCTACTACTCCAATTGACCTCCCATTTAAATTCCAGCAATTGGCTTTGATATGTATGATATGTCCAGTCTTATCAAAATGGAAACATATCAACTTCTATTACATTTCTATAGCCTTTTTCCTTTACAACTGAGGCATTCTTTTTTCTGTTCTCTAAAATGTGTACCTCTTCTCTTCTTTGCTCTAAGCTTTTTCATATCCAAATCACTTTCCTTAATTCACCATCCCTTTTAAGGCACAAGGTTTGTTTTTGAAATTCCATCTCCTTTTCCATTTATCTTCGTTTTTCTGTGTCTTCATTTTCCTCCTCTGGTTATTGCTCTTAACAGTCTGTTTAGCTCTCTTCTAATCCAATTTTTTTTCATTTCTAACTGTATCTTAGCTAATTCCAGTTTATGACATTGCAATTTCAGGTTTCATTTCTTCCAATTCTAAATACTTTAAAAAGGAAGGCACATATCCCGCTCAAGAACAATGAATTCAAAAATCCTAAGATTCAGCTGATGTGCCTCTTCACCTGCTTGTGAACCGACACCCTTTTCATTGCTTCAAGTCAGATTCCTCTTTCTGCCTCTTCAGACCCAAACCCCTCCAGCTCCCCAGGAGACGAGCCACCTTTCCCCTTCCAGACTCTGATCAGTCTTCAACATTTCTCACCCCCAAGATTGGGTCTCCACTTCACCTCTTCCAGAACCAACTCCCCTTCAACCCAACCTCCTCTCCTTGAAAACTGTCCCAATTTCATCCACTTGAACTGTTGTCCCTTAATTCCCCAAGGAGTTGACTTCCCTTCATCCACTCTGGACCAGATTCCCATGCTATCCTGCTCCCGCTTTAGACTTGGTTCTCCCTTACACACTCTGAAACTGCTTCCCCCAGACCATCATCCCGTCCAGATCCAAATCTGCCTCCCACCTTGTCCTCGGGTAAAGTGATTCTTTTCTCTGTTAATAAATGGAAATAGTCAGGCTCTGGAATTTAGTCTGCATGTTTGGACAAGGCATTAAACATAACTGATTTTCTGAGACATTTTATTGAGAGGTACCAACAATTTAACAAATCATCCTGAACATTAATGGCTGCTATTATCCAAACAGTTATTAATACTAGTTCATAATAGACATTCAGATTTCATGGCTTTGGAATTGGATTCTAAAGAATGGTTGTGAGATGAATTTGAATATATCATAAGTACATTTAAATGGAGGAAACTTAAACACCACTGTATGTCATGGCCAAAGCATCAGAGACCATTAGTGCAGGCAATGACACAACGATCATGAGAGAGGAACCAGATTTCTGATGTTTTAAGAAAAGTGGTCAGAGACAAAGAAACAGAATGCCAGAAAAGCAAAAGGAACTGAATGCAGCTTAAAATCCAATGACACAAAATTCATGCTGGCTTTCATCTACTGATCGACTATACTTCATCTGGATTGAAACCCAAGAAACCAGTCTTTACAAGCAGTAAGTTACTACAAATCTTCATAACTGTCTTTTATTTCCTTAAAGAAGGGAATCAAAAAGATTTCAAGACCTCATCTCAAAACAAGCAAATATGCTAGTGAATGGTTATACTTTTAAGTGCATGCTACTTCTTTTCTCATACCTCTTCCTGTATATGGACGTGCACGCTATCGCATTTGTTGAGCTATTTTAAAAAATCCTTTCGAGAACAAAGCAGAAACATTGTAATTTGTCTATTCTTAAGTTACAGCACTCAGTGTTAGAACACTTTTTCAAAAACACACCTGCCTTCAGTCAGTCAGAGGTCATAAAACCAGGGACTATTCTATCATCTCTCCACATCTGTAATATTAACTTTGGTTATATCTATTTTGCTAACATAAGAAACTGTGGGAAGAAGGCTGCTTCTTCAAACTGCGCTATAACCCAGTGTACTGGTACACTACTTGACAGTACAGCATTAACACTTACCACCAAAGTACGTCCAATAACAGAATACTTTCCAGCTAGGCGAATAAGTCGGTCTTCCATTTCAACACAGGCTACTCCATTTTCATCAGCTTCTATGTTGCCCAGGTCGCCTACATGTCTATATGGATTTAAGAATTGGGATTTAATCAGAATTAAACATATTATTATTTAAGCCATGTAGCTACCAAGGCCTTTACTTCAATTCAGCAAAGCATCACAACTAATGTCAATGACAAAATGTCAGAATTTTCCAATTTAATTGCTTCTAGACTCAAAGTATGAAAAAAGTGATAAAATTCAGTAAATAATGTATAAATAGTTCACCTTTCACATCTTTATCTTGCCATTATGGACACAATTTTATCTAGTCTAATGCAGTAGCAGCTCCTTTCAAGCTGAATCTAGTTGTTCAGTGGTTATGGTGAGAGTCTAAATTTATTCATGACAAGTTTCAAAACTAAATTTGATACACCTGGTTCACATTCAATGTCAGTTGCCCACGATGTGATTGACTTCCAATGGTCCCAAATTGGCTTACAAGTTATTCAGTGGGCCTGCCATTGAAGATTTGTGTTTGGGTTTAAAGGTGACGTACAGTCACACTCTTCCTCCTCCTTGATTATCTGTGCAGTCCTCCGCATGAGCAGCCATAGACATTGAGTAACCAAATGTCCTCCAAACTAGACAGTTCTCATACATCCGAAGGCAAAACAGTAACAAATGATGATTTATCTTGACAGCCGTAATCCCTCTAAGAAATAGTTGTTAGAATCACAAAGTACAGTGCTGTCCCTGGAATCCAAACGCCCTATTGTTCGAACAAATTGGAATCCAAACAATTATTTCGGGAAAATTTTGCCCTAAAATCCAAACATATTTTCAGAATCCGAACACCATGTACAGTTCAGGTCGCACATTGTTTGTTCAGTTTGTCCCAGGAAGTAGTCGTGAAAGCATCTCTCGTGTGTCCATCACTAGTTTACCTCGTGTTTTCACCTTGATTTGTGCTGAGTTTTTTTTTTAAATTATCACCCTTGTGCATTCACCATGGCACCCAAGAAGAGCAGTGAAGCAAATAAGAGTAAGAGGAAGTCCTTCCTCCTCTCCAGCTTCCACATGCACCATTAGCACTCCTCACTAAGGTAAATTAAGTTATTTTCATGTTAATACATTTATTTCTTGTTTTTATTATTATTACTAGATATTTAGGTCATTTACTCATCTTATTTTACCTTAACCATGTGTATTTGCAGTCAACAGTGTCTTGAAAATGTTTTTTTTGGGTCCAGAAATGGATTAATTCACTTTCCATTATTTCTTATGGGAAAATAGTTTCAGAATCCGAACTTTTCGCAATCAGAACAACCTCCTGGAACGAATTAAAGTCAGATTCCGAGGCGTCACTTTGTATTAATTTGTATTGGTAATAATATGGAGAATTAATTGCTGCGATTCACAAACCCGACCATGCAGTCCCATTTGATTGTGATAATTTGATGGACTTACAGAGAGGGTGGTTGGTGAAATGTGGATCTCATATTGCCCTCTGAATTCTGAGGAAAATAATAACATGATGGAAATGAACAGTTCTTTCATGCTTCTATTATATCAGAATGGTTACTTGTCCTAGCTCTCCTAAACACAGCACTGACTGCCTTGGGAATGTTGGACAGGATAGCACTCTAACTGCTGTTATAGAAGGTCTACATACAATATCAAACGAATCAGTGGCATGAAAAATTAGATCTGTACCCAGCTTTGCTATAAGTTGTCAACATGTTTGACTATTAAATCAGGCATGGAAGTTTAACATGTAGAAACTAGGTTAGCTGAGGATTCCTTTGTGAACCTAAATATGCAAAACAGTTCCTCACTTAGAATCTCATGGGCCTGAGAGACAGTTTGATTTAATCCATTGGCAACACTGCCACATTTAGCTCCCTTTTTCTCTCCTTTTCCTCTTTCATCAATATCTCAAAAGGGGAATATCCACTAAAACCTCTGTGCCTAAAAAAACCCTCTGTGGTTATTACTTGTAAATTAGTCGAGGGGCAGTTTCCTTGAATATGGCAATATAATTCACTGGACCTCCAATATAAAAATAAATATAATCAAACCAGAAAGACGAGCAAACATTGTCCAAATAGCATCTTTAGATGTGAAACCTCTGCCAAGTTCAGCTGAAACTATTAAAGCATATCACCTGATTTATCTGGTCATAAGTTAATTTGATGTATTGCAGAACAAGTCTCAGGTTATTACAGAAAGGGAAAAAAAAATAAGCCAACCATAATTAGAGGAACTAACTGCAAAACAAACCTACTGCCAAATGAGCCATTATGCCGATCAATACATTTCTACTCCAACAAGTTTTCAGCAAAGTAAAGGTCCGTGAGGAAATCCTCAAAATTTCAACTCTTCTGCTGTCAAGGGGATACAGTCTAATTTTATATTTTAAAAGAACCGCACTTATGTTGAACTGTCATGTCCAAAAAAGATGGTCATCATTAAACCTTTGGAAGAAGAGAACTAATGTAGAGGGGTTAATATGAAAATCATCAGTCATCAAGGTAGAATCTTAGAAGTGGAAGGAACAGTCAACATGGAACATTCCATTTAGGGAATTTCAAAGGTCAGGAATATAGTGACTGAATGAATATTTAACAATAGTAACAACTAAGAAATGCAAGCTGAAGAGAAATCTACTGTGAGAGTGAAAAGTATAGTTAGGGAGGTAAAGCAGGAAAACATTAAGATCATAAGCCACTGGAAAACAAGTATAAAGTTTTAAGCTTCTACTCATTAGGACACAACAGCCGAGGGAGCTTGGAGGTGATGGGGCTCACAGAATTGTATACAGTAGACAGCAGAAATTTGAATGAATCAGAACTGTCATTAGTCAAAACACCGACCATTTCAATCCAGGGGATTCGCCACAGTCAGTCAAGTATTGGTTCTACTGTGGTCTGGTAATCAATGTGTTTGCAGCCTGGGAATAAGGCACGATCAGTTCTGCAGGTAAAGTGCAAGAGATTACAGGTACATGTCTCAATTGGGATGAGACATCAGTATGGGAGGTGAGCCATGATCTCAGGGCATTCTGCTGAGTCAATCCTGGGGTGGAGCACGGTCGATCATTGGATTTAGGTCAACAATGGTCAGGGGGTTTATAGAGGCAGGACTTGGAAGTCCTGGAGAAAGTGTCAATTCATGTCTGGGATAAATTTCATTGTTGGAAATGTGTTGCTGGAAAAGCGCAGCAGGTCAGGCAGCATCCAGGGAACAGGAGAATCGACATTTCGGGCATAAGCCCTTCTTCAGGAACCTTCTTCCTGAAGAAGGGCTTATGCCCGAAACGTCGATTCTCCTGTTCCCTGGATGCTGCCTGACCTGCTGCGCTTTTCCAGCAACACATTTCCAGCTCTGATCTCCAGCATCTGCAGACCTCACTTTCTCCTCATAAATTTCATTGTAATGGGTGAGAGAAACAGGAGTGGACTGGGAGCGAAGGTGATGATCGTGGTGCCGTTTAAGCAGGTCACAGTAATTCTTGTGCCTACATGATGTAGATGTGTAGGGCCAGTAAGTGCATAAAAATTTCAAGGCATATTTATAGTGATGCAAAAGGGCTCGACCAAAACTGGGGGTTTGCTGAAAAGTCATATGACCATAGGTACAGCAATAGGAAAAGGGAACATAAAGGATTTTAGGAAAACAGTGCATCACAGGTGGACCCTGCAAATCACTCTCACTAATACAACATCATAATACTATTATGCTAGATTCAAAAGCTAACTACACAATAACTTTACAAAGAATGGCCAGGTGGTTGACGGTGAGGAAGGAGGTTGTCTTTGTTACAGGATTATATAGATAGATTGGCCATGGGCAGATCAATAGCAGATGAAACTTAAACCTAAGCAAGAGTCACAGTCATAACAGCACAGAAATAGACCCTTTGGTCCAACTCATCCATGTCAACCAGGTATCCTAAATTGAACTAGTCCCATTTGACTGCATTTGGTCAATATCCCTCTTAACATTTCCTACCACGTATCTATCCAAATATCTTTTGAATATTGTAATTTTACCCACGTCTACCATTTCCTTTGGCAGCTCATTCCACAGATGCACACCATGTATGTAAAAAAAGGTGATGCACTTTGCAAGATGTAATAAGAAAGAATTCAATGAATGGCAGGACACTAGGAAGCTCAGAGAAACATAAGGATCTTGGGGTGCTCATCCACAGATTCCTGAAGGCAGTAGGACAGGTTAATAGGGTAGTTAAGAAAGTGTTTGGGATGCTGTCATGATTAGTCATGGCATAGATTTTAAGAAGAGAGAAGTTATGCTGAAGCTGTACAAAAGCCACAGTTGGAGTACTCTGTGCAGGTCTGGTCTCTGCACTATAAGTAACATATGATTGCACTGGAGAGGGTGCAAAAGAGATTCACCTGGATGTTGCACAATTTAGTTCAGGTTGTTTTGTTGAGAGCAAAGATGGCTTACAGGAGGTCTGATTGGAGGTATGTAAGATGATGAATGGCATGGAGAGGTGGACAGAAAGCAGCTGTTATCCTTAGTTGAAGTGTCAATAGCAAGAGGTCATAAACATGTGGAAGACTTAGAGGGGATTTCAGGAAAATAAATCTCACCCAGAGGGTACCGGGAATGTGAATACACTGCCTAGGAGGGTAGTTGAAGTGCAGAACCTTGAAACTTTTAAAAAGTACTTGGATGAATACTTGAAATGTCATGCCATCCAAAGCTATGGATGTAAATGTACATTTAAAATAGATTTAATTGGTGCGGACTTGATAGGCTGAAGAAGTGCCTCTCCTGTACTGTATGATTTATGACACCACAGAAAGTTCTGGAATTCAATACATTTCATCTGCCAGACCGTCACACCGATTTATAAATAGGGTACAGCAAGGGTTATGATGCGGAAGGGAACCTTTTCTTTCTTGGGGAGGTGTGTCTTTCGTGGTGAATAATTGAATAAAGAACTCTATTCCCAATTTGACATTGAAAACTTTTGTTGTCAGACATAACTATTATTGAAGCTTAGTTTTTACTGAGGCTTAAGTATGATCTCTTTGGAATGCCTCAGTGCTGTTCATTTTTATAGATGTGAGAACTCAAAAGTTCTTTATTTGAAATTGCAAATATTCCTGACATTTCCCACAAATTCTATGCTCACAGAGCTCACGTGGATAACTCCATCATTGGAGTCATTGCAGCTTTGCTGATTCTGAGAAGAATACAATACAAGACAACAATTAGAATATATTTAATACACCAGCAATAACAGCAGCTGTAACACAGCCACCAGAGGGGGAAATAGCAGCACAGTATCAGGAATGATGTGGAGAAGCTGATGTTGGACTGGGATGAACAAAATTGAAAATCACACCACCAGGTTAAGATCACATAACATCAGGTTATAGTCCAACAGGTTTATTTGGAAGCACTAGCTTTCATAGTGCTGCTCCTTCATCGGTAGCTTCATCAGCTAGTGCTGCCAAATGAACCTGTTGGACTATAACCTGATGTTGTGTGACCTCAGCCCAGGAAGCACAGGTAAATTAGATCCCTCATAAAAGACCTCAATGTCACTTTCTTCAACTGTTTGACATTGCAAGTGCAAATTGAGAGTGCCTCACCCCCATTATCTCTGAACTATACCAGCTTTCGCAGGGGGACTTCTGCTCAGAATAACTGGCAATCCCACCCTATGACTGCTAATTATTACAGCAGTCCTGAACTTTTATGGACAGGGCTCATTACAGGGAGCACTAGGGGATTTGTGTGGCATTTTCCAATCCACAAAATTACTCTGGGAAGTTACTGATGACAAGATTCATTTTTGCCATACACCACCTCTTCATATCCTTTCTCCTTGCCAATGGTAGTGAAGCAGCTATGGCATTCGTATTCCCCAAAGTGCAGGGTGCTATTTACTGCACCCATGTTGCTCTAAGAGTGCCCTACAGCACTATAAATAGAAAAGTTGAAACGGTTGAATTGCATGTGATTGTTGTGTGGTGTACACTATAGCTGTGTTACAGTACGAGAAGAAAGGAGGGAGGCAGAAGTATATAAGCTGTGTACTCTTACCGTGTGCTTTTTTCAGAAAAATATTTATTCATAAAACTGGTAAAAGTAGATTACAAACTAATTCCATTTGAAAATTTACAGACTTTACATAAGAAGCTCAACTTGTCTCTAGATATCTCGTTGCACTCTTAGGTGCCTTACTATAATTGTAATAGCCTTAATACTTACAATATATATTCAATGACTGGTATAGTCCTCCCAGCTGTACCTAAGTGACAGGAACATACAAGGTAAATGTCTGCTATATTCAATGTAATCCTCTTGGGTACTGAATTTGGTATGCTTCACAGCACACATCTTGTAGTTGAACAGGCATTTGTATTCTGAAATTCTTGTGGTATTCACCCACGATTGGTGACTAACTATATTTGTGTACTTGTATTTCATTAATGCCCCAAATCCCCCTATTTACATCCACTTGCAATTTTTCTCTCCTCCTGTATGAAATTAAATAGTGCAAAAACTGTGTTTGACAGATCAGACACAGCTGCAGCTTGTTAAATGCCTCACCCAGACTTCATACAACTGGTTCATCTGCATAATGCACCTACGTGCTCCATGGCCACCATCCTCCTCAACCCTTCATCCATGCAGCTCATCATCAGCAAGTCATCAGTCTCACCACACTGAGCTTTGCTCGTGGAACAACTCAGCCAACACTTCATGCCTACAACACTTTACTTTGGATCTGGAGCTGACTTGTGTGCTTCCTCCAGGTTGCAATGTGTGCAGGGATAGTCATGCATTTCATGTGTCTACACAAGAAGCTTTTACACTGACATAGTCACAAGTATCTTATGCCATTTAGCTTGCTTTCTTAGCACTCACTGACTCTATTGTGGAGTTACAGGCTGCCAGTTTCTACACTGCTTTGCTGGAGCTCTCGGAGTTCAGCACTTATTTGGAGGCTCCCAGCCTTATTGCCTTCTTAGTTCACAATGTCTTGAGCACATATTTACAGGCTGTCAGCTTTTGCAGTTTATCTTGATTTTCAGCATAGAAGCAGCAGGCAACTGATAACAGTGGGAAGTAGGTCAAAGGACGTGTCCTATTCCAGTTCTTTGGATTGGCCTTGGTCAGTCAGTCACTTGGTCCCATGCAAGTCTCTGGATCCAGATCCTGATCCTAGACACTGTCAGTCAGGTTATCATTGTGATATAAGTCTAGGGGATGGCATGATTACTCATGGCTGTCCTGTTAGGTTAGTCCTGGGGTTTGGTCAATAATGGTCAGGGTTCATCAGAAGACAGTTCAATTGGTCCTAGAGAAAGCAAGTCTGGGGAGGGCCTCATTCTGGCATAGTTTGTCCTTCATAACTAGAGCTGAGAAAGTTGGGAAATGTCTTGGATGCAGAAAGAATCGTGGAATGAACAGCAATATTCTGAGCATGAAGATAAGGATCAGGATCAGGATCATGATATTCACCAGGTCAGCCATCCATTGAGTACATAAAAGGCCAAGAAGCCATCAAGCCAGAAGATCAGAGACAGCCTTACCTCCAGGATGAATAAGTTGGGCTTTAACTTTGTTTAACTAATTGCAATTATTTTGTTATACTAGCAAGCGGCCCTTGCTTAGTAAAATTAGTGATCGTGTATGAGCAGGAAAGACAGTGAGGTGTCCCCACTGAGTAAGTAGAATGTGTAGAATGCAATATGGATTGAGTTTGGAAGGATACTGGAAAGTGTAGTTCATCTAACTTGATGAGATGCCAATCGAGTGGTAGAGTAATAATGTGAGCAATACATTCGAGGATGAGAAAATGGTGGCACTTACCCTCTTGTGACACTACTTTTGGCATACTGAAACGTTCGTCAGGCTGGCTGGGTGTATTGATTTGGCCGTCTGTGATGGTCAGCAAAGACGTTGGCTGCTTCTTCCCTATGACCTGTCTCCCAGCAACTTAGGAACTCTGTCTTGGAAGTAGGAAGTAGGCTTGGCCTTCTTTGGCACAATATGCTGAGATTTCAGAAATGAACACCACAGTGTGAAAGGTTGATCCTTGCTGCAGCATTGAAATGGTGTGCAGCTGTGCTTTAAATAGTTAGAAGGTCCTGACAATGGCAAGCATTACCACCTCACTTGCCATGAGATTCCCCAAGAAATGTGCTCAACATCGGTTGCATAATCAAGAAAAAGTGAAGGTGTAAGCTCGTATGAGAAAATTTCAAAGTTTGTGAGAAAGAATTTGACTGGGAGCACTGCTCCTTTGTCAGGGGATTTGATGAGGGAGCAGTGCTCTGAAAGCTTATGATTTCAAATAAAACTCTGGTGTAGTGTGACTTCTGACTTTATTAAAATATAGGCTAACTTTGAAGTTCAGTATTAGGGTTATAGTTGACTGAATCCATCCCTAGACTCCAAAACGTCACTCAACAGGCATTTTTGTTTATCAACTGAAATGATTTGCTTTTTAAAAAACATTACAGTGGAATATAATATGACTTAAAAATACTCTGAAAACCTGATGTGATCAGAAACTAATCAAACTTAGACATCACCCTCATGCTTCCTAAATTCCAGTGAATGTGGTCCTAACCGATCCAGACTTGCACCAAATGTCAGTCCTACCATCCCAGGAATCAGCCGGGTAAACCTTTGTTACACATTCTCCATAGATACTAAAATTGTATACGATACTCCAAATGTGGCCTCATCAGAGCTCAATGCAATTGTAGTAAGACATCCTTGCTTCACTGTTCGAATCCTCTCACAATAAAAGCCAACATACCATTTGCCTTCTTCACCAACTGTTACACTTGCATGCTCACCTTCAGCAACTGGTGCGCAAGGACACCCAGATCAAACTGCACCTCCCCTTTTCCAAATCTATAGACATTCAACTAATTTTCTTCCTTTCCGATTTTGCTACTGAAGTGGATAACCCCTACTTGTATCCACATTATACTTCATCTGCCATACAGATGAAAAGCCAAAGTGTACTTAGTCAAAATAATTAACATGGTAACAAAGTTTTTCATAAACTTTTCCATAAACTTTCAGCATTTCAAACTTTGCTGTTTAGATAAAACTCACCTTTTTTTGTCTTCTGGTGCTCCATGAGTTTCATTACAGGGGTTGTAATGAGGTCCAGCACTGCCACAGCCTTAAAAAAAAATTGATTGTTTTAAAATTTTTGAAGGACTAGTCCACTTTTATGTAATACCACATATATATTTGCAATAAATGAAAATTCAAGTCAACATCATCCTTCTGTTTTCTTGTGGTGCGTGTTCTCAGAAATAGCAGTATCTGGTTCAGATACTGAAGGGTGCACTTTGGAGTCTTTCATTAGATATCTGTACCTGTCTTCACCTCACCATGCTCGAGGGACACCAATTTAAACTGGGCTATGTTTAAGTTCTTGAGGATGGACCTTGATACATCAGCATTTTCCATTACATTTCATATAGTAAGTTTAATCACGCTCAATTGGTAGTAATAGGTGTGATAGACAATGCAATATAAGGTAAAAACACCGCAATTTCCCTTCCCACGTGGTTAAAGATGCCCTCCAACACATCTCATCCACATCCCGCACCTCCGCCCTCAGACCCAACCCCTCCAACCGCAACAAGGACAGAACGCCCCTGGTGCTCACCTTCCACCCTACCAACCTTCGCATAAACCAAATCATCCGCCGACATTTCCGCCACCTCCAAACAGACCCCACCACCAGGGATATATTTCCCTCCCCACCCCTCTCCGCCTCCCGCAAAGACCGTTCCCTCCGTGACTACCTGGTCAGGTCCACGCCCCCCTACGACCCACCCTCCCATCCTGGCACTTTCCCCTGCCACCGCAGGAACTGTAAAACCTGCGCCCACACCTCCTCCCTCACCTCCATCCAAGGCCCCAAAGGAGCTTTCCACATCCATCAAAGTTTTACCTGCAAATCCACTAATATCATTTATTGTATCCGTTGCTCCCGATGCAGTCTCCTCTACATTGGGGAAACTGGACGCCTCCTAGCAGAGC
>NC_057721.1:21797136-21827843 GCF_004010195.1 Chiloscyllium plagiosum | reverse complement strand
ACTCTCTCCCCACCCCCCCCCTCCTCTAGCTTATCTCTCCACGCTTCAGGCTCTCTGCCTTTATTCCTGATGAAGGGCTTTTGCCCGAAACGTCGATTTTGCCTGTCCTCGGATGCTGCCTGAATTGCTGTGCTCTTCCAGCACCACTGATCCAGAATGCAATATAAGGGACTACTGGTAATGGAAACAGTATACATTTGTGCAGACTATACATAAAATAAACAGATCCTCGGGTTATTCAGTTTTATTTATTTGCATAAGTAACTTTGCAAATTAGAATGTTTGTGCCAGTTTCAAGCTTCAGTTCAGAAGTATGGTGTAACAGAAGATGATCTGACTCAGTCTGCTCTGTAATTTTCAGAAGTTAAAAATCACACAACACCAGGTTATAGTCCTACAGGTTTAATTGGAAGCACACTAGCTTTCGGAGCACACTAGCTTTTGTGATTTTTAACTTTGTACACCCCAGTCTAACACCGGCATCTCCAAATCATGACTGTAATTTTCAAGTCTATCTTTTAAATTTTAAGCCCTTGCTTTTTCTCTTAATACACGAACAACTTTATTTCCCATTAATATTTATTTTGCTTTTGAATATTCCAACTGAGATTGTGACATTTTGGGATGGTCAGAACCTTAAACTGATTTCAGATTATAAAGTATTAAAATTGCCTTATATACTGAACAGTGTCTGCACAGAGAGATTACCACTTAATGTTCTACTTAAAGTAGGACAAACATGTAAGAAAATCTTAGATCATCCATGTTGCTGCTGCAAGTGAATTAAATAGTATGCTGTGGTTAATTATGGTAATATACAATGTATCACTATAAAACAAATACTGCTGGACTCATACTCCAAGAGAAAAGTTTACTTAAAATCTAGAAAATAACACATTACAATTTCTGATCTGGAATTCCTGCCATTCATTTTTGTTCTACTTCAATAATTTAATGTCACGTGTATAAAAGATCTGATTTTTTTCTTCTCACAAGTATAACTGATTTTAGGATAGTGCCATAATAATGTTAATAGATATGTAATGTTAATATACAAAAGCCTGACAATGTAAATCATGATCGAATTAATAATGAACCAGGACATGTCGCAGAAGTTTTAGAGAGTAGCTGATGCCCATTGAATATAGTTAAGGGTTGTTTTTCTCCACTGATGCCTTCAAAGTCTTTAGAGAGATATGAAACTGCAGGGGCTGGAATGTATTACTTCCTCCTCCAATTTCATTTTAATTTAGTTCTCTCTTTCTTGTTCTCTCCTATGTTCATTATTATTGTACTGCCCTGGTAGATTATTGCTCCTTTAATGAGAAACACAGGCAGGTTATTAGAGGTAAAAAAACATTTAGAGGTATGTAATAACATCTGTAAACTGAAAAAAAAAACCCGATATCCTATACAGCAGTGCAAGTCTTCCTACCTCAGGGACAACAGGCCTGAATCCAGGTGCCACCTGCTGCGGAAGTGTGTCATAACAGATTAAGGGCTCCGGTACCGCTGACCCAGAAAGCCAAAGTCCCAACTGCACTGGAAATGCGTCAAACTATATTGAACAGACTGATTATAAACAAAAAGACTGGTTTTTGAATGATCTCCTGTGGTGAAGTTGTATCGTCCATACCTCTGAGGCAGGAAGCCTGGGTTCAAGTGTAACATCTCTGAACAGGTTGATTTTAAAAAAAATCCATGGATTGATCTTTTCAGACTCTTGTGGTACAGTGGCAGTGTTCCTATGCCTAGCTCAGAAGGTCTTAGTTTAAGTCACACCTGCTCCAGAAGCATGATAGAACATGTCTGAACAAGTTAATGAAAAAGATGAGCTAGTTTTCCATTAGTAAATGGTGTTGGTTAGGAAGGGGAAAGGCAGATTTGCATTTGTTATGAACTATAATATGCAAATAAACCATTGTGGAACACAAAACGATATTTGCTTCAATAAGCAGTTGACTGCAGTCCACTGTTTAAAATGGATAAAAAATACCAGAGGATAAACCATGGTCCCTTCAGACAGGAAGATAAATAAAGAAATTTCTTTCCAACAAAAGGACTGCTTCTCGAAGCTTCTGGAAACAAGGTATGGTCTTGGCTTTTTCTTTACCAGGGAAAAATAAGGTTTAAATTATATTCAGAACCATAAGTACGTAATTGACTTAGATACCGAAAAAGGATTGCAGATTCTGTTACAATTTACGGGCAAAATTTCCAAGAGAAATCTGCTGCAATCCCTCGAGGCATGGTTGACTTTTAATAACTCTAAGATGATGGACAGCTAATCCTTCAAGGAACATATCATGGATTTTGACAGGTTACACAAAATACTAAAAAAAAAAGAGAGAAATTCCTGACTCTGTGCTTCCATTCAAGTTATGATTTTAAGCACAAATCTCACATGGAATGACTTTTGATTTTGATAGTGGATTAAATTTTATGTAGAGATTCTTTTCTAGATCAAATGACTTCTGCCCTCACGAAACTTTTGGATAAATAATTGTTTCCAGCTACCTACATGTCACAAATTGCAAATTCTGTAGGTTCAAACAGAATGAATGAAGAGCTCTGTCAGGACTGACATTTAAAATTATTGAGGTCTGGTCACAGATCTTTGTACAAGGTGGGAGTTGCTGAAAGACATGGTTTCAGTACAGGAGAACTGATTGCATGCATATCTTTCCTCCTTTGTCCTTGAGTGGGCCACCCTTTCCCTCGTTACTCTCTTGCTCCTTATAAATGAATAAAAGGCTTTCCTTAACCCTGCTCATGACCTCTTTCAACCCTCCTAAATTCCTCATTTCAGACTGGTCCTACATTTCCAATATTCTTCCAAAGCTTGGTCTATCTTCAGTCGCCTAAACCTGATGGATGCATCCTTTCTCTTCTTAGCTAGTCTCACAATTTCACCTGTCATCCATGGTTCCCTAATCTTGCCAGTTGTATCCATCATTTTCATAGGGAAATGCCTGTCCTGTACTGTAATCAACCTCTCTTAAAAAGCCTCCCATATATCGAATGTGGATTTACCTTCAAACAGCTGCTCCCAATCTACATTCCCCACCTCCTGCAGAATTTTGATATTGTTGGCCTTCCCCCAATTTAGCAGTCTTCCTTTAGGACCACTCTCGTCTTTGTCCATGAGTATCCTAAAACCTATGGAATTGTGATCACTATTTGCAAAGTAATCCCCCACTGAAACTTCAATCACTTGGTCTGGCTCATTTCCTAACACCAGGTCCAGTTTGGCCCCTTCCCGAGTTGGACTCCTAACATACTACTCTAGAAAACCCTCTTGGATGCTCCTTACAGGTTCTGCTCCATCCAGACCTCTAACACTAAATGAATCCCAGTCAATGTTGGGAAAATTAAAATCTCCTATCACCACCTCCCTGTTGCTCCTAAATCTTTCTATGATCACTCTACATATATGCACCTCTATGACATCGCTGATGGGAGGCCTCTAGTACAATCTCAACACTGTTACCGCATCCTTCCTATTTCTGAGCTCTGCCCAGATTGCCTCACTGCTCGAGTCTTCCCTTGTGCCCTCCTTCAGCACAGCTGTTATATCTTCTTTGACCAGTAATGCAACTCCTCCAGCATGAGCATAGCTGTCTGAGCACTTCAGTATATTGTACCCGTTGGTATATCAGAAATATATTAACCATTATGTTAAAAATACTCAAAGACTAAGCCTCCACAGTACTTTGTTAGAGAGAATTCCAAAGTTTCATAACTCTGAGTTAAAAACATTTCATTTCAAAACCAAGTAGCATCCCCATTATTTTTAAATGATGCCTCTTCCTAGCTTCCTCTTGTGGTGATACTATGGCTTTCAGATGTGGCATTTTGTCATTTCTCTTATTAATTAAAAAAAGATTGTGACAGAAATGTCAGACAGTCTGCTCCAAAGCCAATAAAGTCAACAGCTCGTGAGACTTTTAAAAAAAAAACATTGGAACAACAGAAGCAATCTGAATGGGTGGGGTCAACCTCCCACAGGACCATGACTTTTAGTTTAAGTTGCTGAGGTCTTGAAGTTGCAGTGTATCTATCCCAGATGCGGAGTCTTCTCTTGATGTTTGTCCCCCTTGGACTGGGGAATTGCATGAGAGGCAATCTATGTTACAGAATTTGCCTTTGCCAAGGGTGTGTTTATTAGATGTTACCATATTTGAACAGTTACTGTTGAGTAGTCAAATAAACTATCACTCTGTTTTTTCCAATAGTTAAGTTATACCAGTTTATTCTTTCTTATGTTGTATTTTAACTATAGTACATGAATAAAATGTGTTTTGCTTCAAGATGAGTAGTTTGACCAATCAAATTGCATCCAGAATACAACATCTGGCACTTGCCTTGAAAATAAGAAAAGATTAGGGTCTAGGCTATCATCTTAAAATATTTTGAGGGGCTTTGGCCTAATCCATAACACACACACTAAAATGAGAAACATTTTACCAGCATCTACCCCGTCTATCCCTTTAAGTTTCTGTAAGTTTCAATGAGATAACCTCTCATTCATAAAAATTGTGCAGAAGATGGTCCCTACTTTGCCCAATCTCTCCTCATGAGACTGTCATACATCCCGGAACAAGTCTGATGAACCTTTGTTGCACCCCTCAGTGGCAATAACATCTTTGAGATAAGGAGACCAAAACTATACACACCTTTTGGTGCAGTCTAACCAAGCTCCTATATAACTAAAGCAAGCCTTCACTATTCCTGTACTCAAATTCTCCTGCAATATAGGTTTACAGTCCTGCACAAGAGACACTTTCATAAAAGACACCGAGGTCACACTGTACATGTACAATTGCCAACCTCTTACCATTCAAGCTCTTTAATTTCTCTTGTGTAATCTTCTTACTAATGCTGTTTTCCTTCAACTCCTTATTCTCCCTACCATTTGGATCTCTGATTCTATGATATTTCTGGGATCTTCCTCAGTGAAAACAATCTTTCAGCTTCTTTGTCATTTCTCTATTCCCTTTAATAAATTCTTCTGACTGTGATGGTAATGAATTAGGGGAGCAACAACCTAATGGTATTATCGCTGGACTGTCAATCCAGAGAACCACATGATGTTCTGGGGTCCCAGGTCCAAATCCCACTTTTCAAATTCCACCATCTGCCATTCAAAAAATCAATGATTAATTATCATCTCTGCCTGCCAGGCGAAAGCGAGGACTGCCGATGCTGGAGATCAGAGTCAAGATTAGAATGGTGCTGGAAAAGCACAGGTCAGGCAGCATCTGAGGAACAGGAAAATCGACGTTTTTGGCAAAAGCCCTTCATTGGGAATGAAGGGCTTTTGCCCGAAACATCAATTTTCCTGCTTCTCAGATGCTGCCTGACCTGCTTTGCTTTTCCAGCACCACTCTAATCTTGACTCATCTCTGCCTGCCTCCTATCCATTGCCTATGTACAGTTATAGCCAGCTAATGCATTTTTACAATTTACCTTAGCCATTTTGAGCCTTATGCCTTCATAATTTCCCTTATTCAAATTTAACACACTTGCTTCTGAATAAATTAACTCCTGTCAAACCAAATGTAAAATTATATCATATTGTAATTACTTATCCCTAAAGATTCTTTGATAATTGTATTAGTAATTAGTCCTTTTCATTACATAAAACTAGATGTAAATGCATGTCCTCTAGTTGGCTCCTCAATATACTGATCTAGAAAACATTCTTAACACATTTCAGAAAATCAACCTCTATAGCTTTAGTGCTCAGTTTACGTAGTCTATATGCAGATGGAATTCAGTGATAATTATGTTGCTTACGCATAGGTAATTAATACTATGCCCCTCACTGTCACTACTATTTGGTGGCCTATAAATAATACAACCAATGTCTGCTGCCCCTTACTATTTCTTAGTTCCAACCAGATTCCACAATTTATTTGTCTGATCTGAGATCCTTCCTTATTAAATGTATTGATTCTCATAATCAGCACAGCTCCACCTCCTTTTTCACTTGTGTCCTTTCATATGTCAAGCATCCTTGAATATTTAGTTCCCAGTTCTGGTCATCATACAGCAATACTTCAGTAATGCAACTAGATCATACCCATGTATGTCTATTTGTGCCTTTAGGTCGTCCACCTTGTTTCAACTGCCGTGTGCATTCAGCTAGAATTACAACTCACTGGGGTAGCATGCCATAAATCGAGCCGTGCTGTTTCTGGAGTCATACCAAATATTAGACTTTTGTTTTAAAAATATGCACAGAACCCCAATTTATTTGACTTTCAGACCAAGGTTGACAGAAAGCACGGACCAGACTTTTTTAAATAAGTAATTAGACAATAGCTACAGGTAAACTAATTAAAGCCCTTGTAAACTCTCCTTGAAAGACATATAAATAGGGAAAATAGATTATTGGTGGAGGTGGAGAACTAGAAAGTTAGTTCAGTTGGCTTTGCTTACCTGAAACGATACTTCTTTACTAACCAGGCACTTGTCTTGCTCTGGAAACTTCACTGGTTTGTAAGAAGTACAGAGTGACTGAGTCATTTGGAAAATCTCTTATTTATTTTTCCAAAAGTCATAGCTTACGGCAACTCCTGCCGCAAAGTTAATTGGTTTTGTTCAAGTTTAAACCGAGTTTTTTAAAAAAACTACAGAGAACAGACACCTTCTTCTGGGGAGAAGAACTGCACACATTTCTGTGTCTTTGTGTGTCTCTCTCTCCCTCTCTGCTTGCATTTCTAATGTTTAGCTAAGAACCAGCTTCCCTTTAAACAATTCCTCTGCTCCTAATCATCTGTGCATTGCAAGAACCCAGTCACAAAAACAAAATTCACAACCACCCTCGTAAAGCTGTTTTTAAAAACATTGCTTTCTCACTGCAGTCCACAATTTTAAGGAGACAAAAATAACAAGACATTGTCCTTACAGTACAGTGCCCTTGGTTCTTTTTTGACATCATTCTGCTTTTGAACCATACCCAATGCTCAGATTTGTTTCTCCTGTTTTCTCATCTCCCTCACATCTTTTTGACTTCATTTTATAAACTTTTACTTTCTTCCAATTTGGGTTTCCCCCTCAGGTTCTCATCCCCCAGCAAGTTAGTCTAAACAGACCCCAATAGAACTTGCAAATTTCTGTGAGGCTCCAGTCCCAGTCCCATTAAGACATAAACTGTCCAGCTTTTAGACCAACCCCAGAATTGGTCTTAGCTTCTCAGAAAAATTATGCCTTTTCTCCGACACTAGTTCTCTAGCCAAGTGTCCAATCAATGCCCCATTTTTACCCTTACAGCACGTAGCACCGTGAATAATCCTTTCCTTTCCCTGAAATCTGCCTTCAGGACCTCACCCCTCATCCCTATGTCATTAGTATCAATGTAGACCATTCTTTGGGGACAGGAATATCAGCCAGAAGTCATGTCTTGTAGCAGCTCTGCGACATCCTTGCCTGGCACCAGGGATGCAACACGCTAGAGTTACATTTACTGCTATTGAAATGCCTATTTGATTCATGACTATGAAATCACCTATATCTACAGTTCTTCCATTTTACTTCCTCTCCCTGTGTCACTAAGGGATTGGCTTTGACTGCATTACCCTGAGGAATCACTGCATCAACAGTTTCCAAGATAGAATACCAATTAGAAAACACAATTGATTGAGGGGCTCCTAAACTACCTAACAGATTTTTTGAAACTGCCTAGTAGGCACCCATTTCCTCTCTGTCTGAGTGCTTCTCATCTGTGGTAGGACCACCAGTTTGCACAACTGTGACTCCAGCCATTGCTCTGGTTCTGCAACTCAAAGTTCAGGCTTGTGCAGCTTGTGACACTTCCTGTGAATCTGTTTGTCTGGACACGTGGTGGGTTCATGACTTCAAACATCGGATGCACAGTCCATTTGGTCCTTCTACTATAAAACTTACTCTGAAAATACACAAGCTATTTCTCAGAAAGAGAGAAAAAAAACACATTCAGAGACTTAAACAGAAATTAAACACCCAACTTTCACTAAAGATTGGATGTATTCACCAAACCTGCATCCTGGCTTTCCTTGTACTCATGTCTCACCACCATGGTCTCAGTATAAATAGACCTTTCAATCATGCCTTATTTCACATTCCACTAAAAGGCTTTAGTTCTTGAGGTAAACCTTCATTAAACAATCACTTTCTCACTCTGACCCAAGTTCACACTCGCTCTGGCAGAGTCGCTCTCACTCTCACTGTGACTATATGCTTTGAAAAAGGTCTTAGGTAGACCTCTAATGAATTAGTTGTTTTTCTTAACTTTCTGCTAGACTAGTTGACACGTAATTCACATGAAAAATTGCTGGCATTTGACAAATAACTGCCAATATAATGTAGTTGCCTGTTGAATTAGGCTATTGGTTCTTGGTCTTATCGTGACTTTTACTCTTATAATTAGATTCATCAGTTGAATTCCCACTTGGACCCAAATTCCAAATTACTCACTCAATCTGTCTCAACGTCCTTCGTTCTGAATTCTCTATCTGTAAGCCTATAGCCCACTATGTCTCTCATACTTCCATTATCATCAAATGACAGGGCATATGTGAACCAAGTTTGAAGTGTAAGACAGCTGAAACTTTATTGCTGGAACAGCACAGCAGGTCAGGCAGCATCTAGGGAACAGAAGATTTGACGTTTCGGGCACACGCCCTTCTTCAGGAATGAAGTGTAAGACAGCACCAAGCAGACCCAAAAATCTATGAAGCTACAATACAAGACAATGTGCACGATAAAAGAAGTAGCATGCTACAGACAGTGCTGAATGGTCCCACAACCAACTGCTCAATTCAAAGCTGTATTACATATTGTTAAAATCAAATTTGTATATCTGCAGGAAAGTCACTGGGAATAAAGCAACAGATTTATATTTCTAGATTCTGCTTTTAGTATTTAAATTATTTTGTGATATCCACTTGTCACTTCGAGTTGTAAATGGCGATAGACAATTAAACAGTAATGAGAAGGCGAAAGTTCCACAATCACCCATATCCTCAATGATGGCACAGCCCAATACAAAAACAAGGTCATATGGCCTTTCCAGTCAGTTCTGTTATTTTTGATCATGGCTAAATCTTCTTTGTCAACTCCAGTTTTCTGACCACTTGTATGGCCCTCAATTTCTACAAACAGCCCATGAAGCCCAAGATTCTCCATGTGCCAGAACAAAGCCCTGGCCTTTTCAATTCACTACTTAACCATGCAACAGATTCCAGTTCCAGACGAATTGTAAACATTCATGATTGTCAAAGCTGTCTCCAGAAAGGGGAAGAAGCCAGAATTCATCAACTCCAGCAAGGGATTTAAGTCGAAAGCTATAGAAACAGGGTCTTCTCAATAATGACCAGCAGGACCAGGCACAAGGTTGGGAAGGCAGGCGTGCATTCAGAATGAAGTGTACATGAAGCAAGCAGTAGGTTACATTTCTCTTCTATACATTAAAACCTGATTTTCTTGAACAATTTAAAATATGTGAAAAAGAAAAGCAAATGGATCTTCAAGTTCTTGAAAAAGGAAACCCAGTGCACATTTCAAAAGGGAATGGCTTTCTAAGGTCATCATAGCCAAAATGCTATTTTCAATACAAAGGATGTATGAATGGTTGACATTTTCACTAATGATGATATAGACAATCTTGAAATGTTGAATGTCACACTTGCAGTAAAGCTGAAAGCATCTCTGCTTTGTGCTACATTCATGATCATGTGAAGTATACAGTAATTACTGAAAATTGACATAGCAAGAAATACACCTTTAAATTTGTACTGTATCGGCTTCATCATACAGATACTTTCTGGACGAACTGAATAAACCTGAACTTTCAAAATTCCTGTTTCCTACAGTGCTTTCATTGTGACAGGAATCACACACAATTTTATGTTCACAGTAATCTTGAATTATGGAAGATGGTGGTGATTACACCAGGTAGAGCTTATGTTATGCTGGGCAAGAAAAGGGGCTAGCTGCAATCTTGTGACATGAAATCAAACATTTGTCTGTACAGGATTGCGATGATCAGAGATGATCTGGGAATAGATGATGCTTGGAAGCACGTGCCAATTATGCAAGACATTGAAACTACTCTAAGGATAGCGTATAGTGTTCAACAGGTCAACTGTCCAAAAAGGACAATTTGAAGATCCAGGCAAAGTTACACAGTGTGATACAGTGGCCTTCCAACCACTGAATGAAGTGAAGTGGCTGCCACGACACTGTGAATGTTCTCATGCAAAGCTACCCTCACTTACCTGGATGAGTACAGTTCTAAAACCATTCATGAAGCTCGACACTTCAGGATAAAACAACCAATTCATTTGCACCTCAATGAACACTCAGTATCAGTAAGAGATGCACTTTAGAAATTCATCCATGTTTCTCAAAGTTCCTTACAAATCCATGACCATTACAATTCAGTAGGATCAGGGCCCCAGATACACAGGTCACTACTACCTGCACAAACACTTCAAAGCCACTCACCATCCTGACTTGAAGTGTATCACTATTTCTTCAGTGATGCTGGTCGAAATCCTAGATCTCCCTCTCTAATGATATTGTAGATCTACTGACAGCAAATGGACAGTACAGTCCAAGGCAGCAGCTCACTACCACTGATTACGTCAGATGGAGCTTCTGTTATCCTGGGAAAGAAAAATGGGGTAGCCGCAATCTTGCAACAGGAAATCAAACGTTTGTCAGAACATTACTGCATTAATCTCAAAGGCAACAAAGAATGGACAATAAATGGTTGTCTAGACAGTGATGCTGACATCCCAGAAATGAAACAAAATTACCAACAACTTGTCTGCATATCTTTGCAGTCTTTTCATCCTCACAGTTTATAATCTCAACAAAGTTAGTGTCATCAACAAACTTAGATGCATTTCGTTGGTCTTTTTAAATACCCAAAACTCTTGCGTTGATCTTTTTAATACATCACTCATCATCAGCTGCCAACGTGAAAAGGTTATTCCATCCTTTTGTGGTATTTTCTGTACTTTAACAAAGTCAGACAAATTAACCATCTTAGTAATTCAATTGGTTATTTATATATTTGTGAACAGTTGTCAACAGTTTATGGGTCAAATGTGGGATTTCTGAAAGTAGACAATTGAGCATGGACATGGCAGAAAATAAACTGATCATGGATAAGAGGGCTAATACCAGGTTTCTCATATTATAAAACTGGATGAAGCGAAAGTTGTTCTTCTTTTCAAGAAGGGGAATAGGGAATCTCTGGCAATTACAGACCAGTCAGTCTTATGTTTCTGGTCAGCAAAATTTTGGAAAGAATTTTGAGGGATAGGATTTATGACTATTTGGAAAAGCATAGCGTGATTAAAGGCAGTCAGCGTGGCTTTAGAAGGGGCAGGTCATGCCTCATAAATCTTATTGAGTTCTTTGAGGAGGTGACGAGACAGGTCGATGAAGGTGGAGTAGTGGATGTGGTGTATATGGACTTCAGCAAAGCATTTGATAAGGTCCTCCGTGGTAGGCTCATTCATAAAGTCAGGAGGTATGGGATACAGGGACTGTTGGCTGTCTGGATTCAGAATTGGTTGGCTGACAGAAGGCAGAAAGTAGTTGTAAATGGAAAGTATTCTGCCTGGAAGTCAGTGGTGAGTGGTATTCTGCAGGGCTCTGTTCTTGGGCCTCTGCTCTTTGTAGTTTTTATAAATGACTTGGATGAAGAGGTTGAGGGATGGGTTAGTAAATTTGCCAATGACACAAAGGTTGGAGGTGCCATTGATAATATCGAGGGCTGCTGCAGGCTGCAGCGCGACACAGACAGGATGAAGAGCTACGCTGAGAAATGACAGATGAAGTTCAACCTGGATAAATGCGGTGATTAATCTTGCAAGGTCAAACTTGAATGCTGAATATAGGATTAAAGACAGTGTCTTGGCAGTGTGGAGGAAGAGGGATCTTGGTGTTCAAGTGCATAGATCCCTCAAGTTGCCAGCCAAGTGGATAGGGTTGTTAAGAAAGCACATGGTTTTTTGGCTTTCATTAACAAGGGGATCATGGTTAAGAGCCGCGAGGTTTTGCTGTGGCTCTACAAGACCCTGGTGAGACTGCACTAGTTCTGGTCACCCTATTAGAGGAAAGATAAGGAGGCTTTGGAGAGGGTGCAAAGAAGGTTTACCAGGATGCTGCCTGGACTGGAGGTCCTGTCTTACAAAGAGAGGTTGACTAAGCTCAGACTTTTCCCTCTGGAGAGGTGATGGAAAAGAGGTGACTTCATTGAGGTATACAGGGTAATGAGAGGCATGGATACAGTCAATAGCCAGAGACTTTTCCACAGGGCAGGATTGACTGGCACGGGGGGGGGGGGGGGGGGGGTCATCGTTTTAAGATATTAAGAGGAAGGTATAGAGGAGATGTCAGAGGTAGGTTCTTTACGCAGAAAGTTGTGAATGCATGGAATGCTTTGTCGGCGGTGGTGGTAGAAGTATAGTCAGTAGGGACATTTAAGCAATGGACAGCGTGAATTCAGGTGTGCGTAGGTTACGTTATTTTATTTTAGATTAGGGCCCATTCTGTGCTGTACTTTTCTATGTTCTATATAAAGTGGCCAAAATCATCCTGCAAACTGAGAAGGTATCCTTGACTGTTTCAGTGGACTGAACTAAGGCTAAGGCAACAGAATTGACAAAGGAATTAAAAACAGAATTTCCTGAAAAGCTAGGTAAGCAAAGATAAATAAAATACCAGCACAGCATTTTGGACAGATGGAAATATAGCAGTGATGAAATACACCATCTAACAAGTCAGCAGAGTTCACGAGAATTCAACTGCGGCTAAAGCAGCTTGAACATGAGAAAGAACTAAAGCAATCTGAAAAGGAAATTGAATTTAAAAGACTTGAGTTTGAGGAAGACGACAAAGGAGAAGAATTTAAAGATGGTGGCTCCAGGATGTCTCAGAGAGGGTGTAGAACATTCTCAAGGGGGAGGGTGAGTAGCCAGAAGTCAGAGTGCACATTGGCACAAATGACAAAGGTAGAAATAGGGATGAGGTCCTGTGGAGTGATTAGAGAGAGCTGGAAAAAAAAGTTTAAAACCAGGACTTCGTCGGTGATAATTTCCAGATAACTTCCAGTGCTAGTGAGTGTAAGAACAGGAGGATATGGCAGATGAATGCACAGCTAAAGAACTGGTGCAGGGGGCAGGGATTCAGATTTTTAGATCATTGGGATCTTTTCTGGGGCAGAGATGATCTGTTCAAGAGGGACAGGTTGCATCTGAAGTGGAGGGGGATCAATACCTTAGTGGCCAGATTTGCTAGTGCTAAAAGGGAGGGTTTAAACTAGATTGAAAGGGATGAGATCCTCAACTGCAAGGAGGCAAGTGTAAGGCTAGAAGGAAATACAGTAATCACAGATCGTAAAATGAAGACAGGGCTCAGGTTGGAACATGACAGGGAGCTGCCTGTTAGATAAAACTGCATCTATTTCAATGAAAGAGGACTGACAGGTAAGGTAGCGGAACTCACGGCGTGGCTAAGTACATGGGACTGGGATATCACAGCCATTACAGAAACAGGACTAAAGGAGATAAAGGACTGGCAGCTTAACGTACAGGTGTTTTAGGCAGGACAGAGGTGGTGAAAAGAGGGGAGGGGGGAGTTGCATTTTTGATCAAGGCAAGTATCACAGCAGTAATCAGATGAAATAATTGAAGAATCATGACGAAAGAACTGAAGAGGCTTTGTGGGTGGAGGTAAGAAATAAGAAGGGGATGGTGACATTATTGGGGTTGTACTATAGGCCCCCAAATAGTCACGGAATTAGAGGAACGAATATGCAGGGAGACTGGGGAGACTTGCAGGAGCAATAGGACTGTCATAGTCGGGGATTTTAATTTTCCTAACATTGATTGGGACTACATAGCATTAAAGACTTAAATGGATGGAAGTTTTAAGTGCATTCAGAAATAGAGGTGTACAGCACGGATGTTTCCTCAGGCAGTATTTAGAGGGTCCTACTCGGGAAGGACAAAACTCAACCTACTCTTGGGAAATAGGGTAGGACAGGTGACAGTGGGAGCACTTTGGGATCAGTGGCCATAATTCTATTAATTTTAAAATAGTTATTGAGAGAGATAAAACTGGTCCACATGTACACATACTAAATTGGGGCAAGGGGAATTTTGATGGAATTAGACAGAAGCTTGCAGAAGTTGGTCGAAGTAGTGTTTGCAGGCAAAGTAACCTCTGGCAAGTGGGAGGTCTTTAAAGGTGAGATAGCTAGAGTTCAAGGTCTATATGTTCCTGTGAGGGTGAAAGGCAAAGTTGACAGGAATAGGGAGCCCTGGATGACCAGAGATATTGAGACTTTGACCAGAAAAGAGGAGGAGGTATGGCTCAGGTACAGATAGCTGGGATCAAGTGAGTCCCTGGTAGTATACAGGGAAACCTCGATTATCCAAATGAGATGGGCAGACACTATTTCGTTCGGATAATCGATTATTCAGTTAATCGATTAAATGCCTTTCCTCTGGGGCTTGGAGTTTTTAAAAGTCTGCTCTCCGTTTAGGAGACAAGGCAGCAGCACATTGAGGGCGAGGCCCTACCCCAACCCCGTCCAACACTGCCTCTCTGCCCCGATCCCATCCAACACCACCCCCCGCACCCCTGCCCCGACCCTGTACAACACCGCCCCCGCCCGCCCCTCAACCCCGTCCAACACCACCCTCCAAACCCGGCCAACACCGCTACCCCCGCCCCTCCAACTGCTCAACCCCAAACCCTATCCAACACTGCTCCCACCCGTGCAGAACCCCTATCCACTCCCGCCCCCTCTCCGGGGTAGTCAGACTATACACCAACCTTTGTGGAGTAAGTCTCCATATAGCGTGTACAAATACACACACATACCTTTTTACTGCAACTTTTCGACAGTTTCCACCTCTGCCCCGTATAGGACAATGTTGGAGAGATTATCTGGGGAAGGGAGATTTAGAGTTCACCCCGATGTAGAACTTCAGAGAAAGTGTGTGGTGTGTGTGTGTGCGAATGCGTGTGCACGTGTATGTGTGTATGTGTGTGTGTGTGTGTTTGTGTGTGGGTGGGGGGGGAGGGGGGGTTAGTCATTTGGAGACGGTGCTTGTTTAATTACTGTAAACAAAAGACGCGATCACTGTTGGAAACACGTCTATGATGTAATGTTTCTATCAGGACCTCAAGATCTCCTTCGGATAATCCAATTTTCAGATAATTGGTATTCGGATAATCGAGGTTCTTCTGTATATGGGACACAGGAGTTTACTGAAGAAATCAGGAGGGCAAAAACAGGGAAATGCGATAGCCATTCACTGAGAAGATTAGGGTGAATCCAAAGAGGTTCTTTAAATATATTAAAGGAAAAAGAATAGCTAGAGAATAGGACCCCCAAGGACTAAATCTGGACATGTGTGTGTGGAACTGCAGGAGATGGGCGAGGTCCTCAACGATTATTTCTCCTTTATGTTTACTGTGGACAAAGACCAGATGACTTGGGGACATTAGTGGTCATACCTTGGGGACAGTCCATACCACAGTAGAGGATGTGTTCGATATATTTGAATGTATGAAGTTGGATAAATCTCCTGGTCCTGACCAGACATATCCAAGAACATTGCAAAAAGCTAGAGATGAAATTGCAGAGACCCTGGCTGATATTTTTGCATCATCGTTAGCCATGGGTGAGATCCCAGAAGACTGGAAGGTAGCAAATACTGTGCCTTTGTTCAAAGAAATGCTGCAAAGAAAATCCTAGGAACTATAGACCAGGAAGCCTAACATCTGTGGTAGGTAAGTTATTTCAGAAGATTATGAAAGATGAGATATACATGCATTTGGAAAGACAAGGTTTGATTTGGAAAGACAAGGTTTGATTAGGAACAGTCAGCATGGCTTTGTGTATGGGAGATCATGTCTTATAGACTTGTTAGAGTTCTTTCATGAAGTGACTGGGAAGGTTGACAAGGGCAGGGTGGTAGATGTAGTCTATATGGATTTTAGTAAGGCCTTTGTTAAGGTTCAATATGTCAGGCTTCTCTGGAAGGTTAGATTGCAGGGAATCAAGGGGGAGCTGGCAAATTGGATACCCAATTGGCTTGATGGTAGGAAACAAAGGATTATAGTGGAAGGATGCTTGTCAGACTGGAAGTCTGTGACTAACAGAATGCCTCGGGGTTGCTACTGGATCCACTACTGTTTGTTACCTATATCAATGAGTTGGATGAGAATGAAGTGGAGGAGCCAGTGTTTGACTGGGGTGGACAAAGTTAAAAATCATACAATGCCAAGTTATAACCCAACAGGTTTATTTAGAAGTACTAGCTTTCAGAGCACTGCTCATTCAGCTCCACAACCATCTGATGAAGGAGCAGCGCTCTGAAAGCTAATACTTCCAAATAAACCTGTTGGACTATAACCTGGTGTTGTGTGATTTTAACTTGGATGAGAATGTATAAGGCATGATTAATATATTTGCAAATGTCATGAAAGTAGGCAGTATCATGGACAGTGAGGAAGTTTATCAGAAATTGCAGCAAGACCTTGAGCAGCTAGGGAAGTGCACTGAGAAATGGCAAATAGAGTTTAATATAGATAAGTGAGAGATCTTGCATTTTGGAAAGTCAAATCAAGGCAGGAGTTTCATGGTGAATGGTAGGGCCTTAAGGAACAGAGGGACCATGGAGTTCACGTGCATGGTTCTATGCAAGTGGGGTCACAGATAGACAGAGCAGTGATGAAGGCTTTTGGCACACCAGCCTTCATCGGTTAGGACAATAACTATAGAAGTTGGGAAGTTATCTTGCAGTTGTATACGAGACATCGGCGAGGCCGCACTTGGAGTAGTGTATTCAGGTTTGGTTACCTTGCTATAGTAAGGATGTAATTAAACTGGAAAGAGTGCAGAACAAATTTACAAGGATATTGCCAAAACTCAACAATCTGAATTAAAAGGAGGTTGGACAAGCCAGGACTTTTTTCTTTAGAGTATAGAAGGCTGAGGGGGGATCTTATAGAAGTGTATAAGATCATGAGAAGCATGAATAGAGTGAATGCACTCAGTCTGTTTCCTAGGGTTGGGGAATTTGAGGACTAGAGGACATCAGTTTAAGGATAGAGGGGTAAGAATAAAAGAGAACCTGAGGAGCAACTTTTCTTTTTACACAGGGGTGGTATGCATATGGAATGAGCTGTCAGCAGAAGTGGTTGAAGCAGGTACATTAACAACATTTTAAAGGCATTTGGACAAATACATGGATAGGAAAGGTTTAGAAGGATATGGGCCAAGTGCAGGGAAATGGGGTTAGCAAGGATGGACATTATGGATGGCATGGACCAGTTTAGGCTAAAGGGCCTGTCTCCATGTTGCCGGACTCTATGACTCCATAACTAGAGATTCAGTAGAAAGAAAAGGAATTGAGAAAAGAGTAACAGCTTAGGATGTTGGAACATTTTTAGAACAGAACCATGGCAAATAGGAACAGGAGTACATCATGCATCCGAGTGAGCTTACACCGTCATTTAATATAATCCTGGCTGATTGAAGACTTCAATGCATTTTACTCACACTATCCCCATAATTATTATGTCATTGTATCAACGTCGACAGTAAATATATCGAAACACTTCCACAGTCTTCCATAGAGGTCACGCTTTCAAGGTGAGAGGTAGAAAGTTTAAGGGGGATACACGCGGCAAGTACTTCACACAGAGGGTGATGGGTGTTTGGAACACGTTGCCAGCATAGGTGGTAGAGGCAGGCACGGTAGATTCATTTAAGATGCATCTGGATAAATGCATGAGTAGGTGGGGAGTAGTGGGATACAGATGCTCAGGAATTGACCGACAGGTTTAGACTGTACATTTGGATTGGCTCAGGCTTGGAGGGCCGAAGGGCCCATTCCTGGGCTGTAAATTTTCTTTGTTCTTTGTGTTCTGCAATACTAAATTCTAAAGACAACCTTCTAATAAACAAAATTCTCATCTCAGTACTAACTAGAATCCCCCTTATTCTTAAATTGTATTCCTGGTTCTAGACTCCCCAACCAGGAAACATCTTACCTTATATCTACACTACTTACCTTCCCAAATATTCTGTAAATTATAATGAGTTCACTTCTCATTCTCAGAAACTCGAGAGAATACAGGCCCAATTTGCCCAACTTCTCTTCACTGGATAGTCCTTCCAACACGGAAAAAGTCTGGTCAACCTTTATTGCACTTCCTCTTTAGCAACGATACATCTCCTGACATAATGAGACTAAACTTGCACAGACTGCTCCAGGTGCTATCTAACCAAGCTACAATGAGTTTGAAACAAGACTTCACGACTACTTTCCTCAAATCCTCTTACAACCAAGGCCATCAGTCATTAGCTTTTCTCATAGCTTGCTGCACTTGTAAGATATTCTTCAGTGACTTATTGATAGTGACATCCAAGTCCCTATGCAAATCTACACTTTCCAACCTCTTACCATTTAAGAGATACTCTGCACACCTTTTCTTCCTACCAAAGTGGATAACTTCACATTTTTCCACATTTTATTCCATCTGCATCTTCTTGCCCAATTACTAAGCCTGTCCAAATCTTAAGTGAAATAATTTTACATTCTTCCTTACAACACAAAACTGTTTAGCGTTATATTATAAAAGACAATGAAAATATTAAATTTGCCACATAGAACACACCCCTCCAGCCCCCACATCTGCTGTGAACAGTTGGACCCAAGGGGCTGAATACTGTTAAGTCCCTTGGATCTGACGGGATGCACCATAAGATATTACAGCCAATGCACTGGTAGTAATCTTCCAAGAATTGTTAGATTCTGGGAAAGTCTCAGAGGATTGTAAAACTGCCAATTTAAAATATTTAAAAGAGGCGAGACAGAAACAGACAACTATTGGCCAATTATCTTAACCCGTTATTGGAAACAATTTAGAGTCTATTATGAAGAATGTTATAGCAGATCATTTAAAAATACAGAATATGATCAAACAGAGTCAGCATAGTTTCACTAAGGGGAAATCAGACACGACAAATTTACCAGAATTCCTTGAGAAAGAACAAGCAGGACAGATAAAGGGGAAGCTGTCATGTTTTGATTTTTAGAAGGCATTTGATAGGGTACTGCATATTAGTCCACTTAAGAGCCCAGAATGTTGATGTTAGTTTATTAGTATAGTTAAAAGATTGGCTAACTCACCAAAGAAAGAAAGTTGGGATTACGGGGAACATTTTGAGGATGGCAGCTTGTAACTAGCAGAGTGCCACAGGGATCAGTTCTGGGGTAACAAGGGGGTCATTCTTTTAAAACAGGAATGAGGAAGAAGTTCTTCTATAGGGGGCAGTTAATTTGTGGAATCGTTTACCACAGAGGCTGGGTCGTCTAGCTTATTCAAGTTTGAAATAGACAGATTTTTAATCAGCAATAGAATCAAGCGTTATGGGAAAAAGGCAGGAAGGTTCTGTTGAGGATTATCAGATCAGCAATGATCTGAATGGCAGAACAGACTCAATGGACTGAATGGACTTTTACTGCTCCTACATCTTACTGTCTTAAGCACTGATGCTTGTCGTAGCCCATTAGTCATATTCTGTAGCATGAAAATTACCCATTTATTCCTACCATTTTCTAACTATTCCAAAAACTGATGCTAGGTTTACTGGCTCGTACTTTCAAGTTTTCTTCGTCGCTTTTTTCTTCAGGCATGGTGTTACATGACTTGCAGTCAGCTAGAATCTAGAGAATTTTTCAAAATCAAACACCTCTGCAGAACCTTATTTTAGAAGGCCATTAGGTCCAATACTTATCAGATTTTAGTCCCTTAGGCTTTCCTTTTTTTCTGATATTAATTTCCTTAATCTTATCACCCGCTTGATTATGTTCTGTTTCTAACCCCTACCAAGTAGAAGATCAAGGACAGTAGTAGACTGAAACATCGATTTTCCGTTCCTCGGATGCTGCTTGACCTGCTGTGCTTTTCCAACACCACTCTAATCTAGACTCTGATTTCCAGCATCTGTAGTACTCACTTCTGCACAGTAGAAACATGGCGACACCTCAAGTTTCATTCCAAGTCACACATCATCCTGACTTGGAAATATGTCTTTTCTACTGTTAAAACAGACAAACGCTGTGTTTGATGTCTTTGCCATTTCTTCGTTCCTTTGTCAACATCTCTGACTCTAAGAAAGAAACCTCTACTTTACTCTCCTCCTCTGTTTTACTCTCATGCTATTTCTGAAATGTTTCAGTTGAGTTTTTGCTGACTGTTTGTTGATTTCAAAACACCCAAGATCCTCTGGCATATTACTTTTATTTGTAACATAACAATCGCTTAGTCATAGATAGAGTCATAGTAATGTACGGCATGGAAACAGACCCTTCGGTCCAACCTGTCCATGCCGACCAGATATCCCAACCCAATCTAGTCCCACCTGCCAGCAGCCGACCCATATCCTTCCAAGCTCTTCCTATTCATATACCCATCCAAATGCCTTTTAAATGTTGCAATTGTACCAGCCTCCACCACATCCTCTGGCAGCTCATTCCATACACGTAACACCCTCTGCATGAAAAAGTTGCCTCTTAGGTCTCTTCTATATCTTTCCCCTCTCACTCCAAACATATGCCCTCTAGTTTTGGACTCCACAACCCCAGGGAAAAGACTTTGCCTATTTATCCTATCCATGCCCCTCACTTTTGTAAACCTCTATAAGGTCACCCCTCAGCCTCCGATGCTGCAGGGAAAACAGCCCCAGCCTATTCAGTCTCTCCCTACAGCTCAAATCCTCCAACCCTGGCAACATCCTTGTAAATCTTTTCTGAACCCTTTCAAGTTTCACAACATCTTTCTGATAAGAAGGAGACCAGAATTGCACGCAATATTCCAACAGTGGCCTAACCAATGTCCTGTACAGCCGCAACATGACCTTCCAACTCCTGTACTCAATACTCTGACCAATAAAGGAAAGCATACCAAACACCTTCTTCACTATCCTATCTACCTGTGACTCCACTTTCAAGGAGCTATGAACCTGCACTCCAAGGTCTCTTTGTTCAGCAATACACCCTCGGACCTTACCATTAAGTGTATAAGTCCTGCTAAGATTTGCTTTCCCAAAATGCAGCACCTCGTATTTATCGGAATTAAACTCCATCTGCCACTTCTCAGGCCATTGGCCCATCTGGTCCAGATCCTGTTGTAATCCGAGGTAACCCTCTTTGCTGTCCACTACATCTCCAATTTTGGTGTCATCTGCAAACTTACTAACTGTACCTCTTATGTTCGCACCCAAATCATTTATGTAAGTGAAAAAAAGTAGAGGACCCAACTGTAATAATTCTACCCTTAACTTTTCAAATAAGGCAGGGATAGGCCTTTCTTCCCAAGTTTTGTTATTTTTAATAGAACACATCTTTGTTGAACATTTTAAAACTGTTTCTTCAAATATTTCCTGTTATTTATTACCCCACTTTTTAATATATTTGATTAACTTTAGATAGGTATGAGGGGAGAATGATGTTAGGTTTGTTTAAAATTTTTACTTAAGACTGTAAAAGTAAAGGTGGAAGCATTTGCAGCCATTTTTAGACAGAAGTGTTGTGTGGATGATCAAACTAGGCCTCAGGGTGATGAACTGGCTTGATGGAGAAGTTCCAGAGGGCGGTTGGGAAGAGTGCATGTAAGTGGAAACATTATGAATTGCAAGAAACAAAATTATCAGACAAACCGTATCCTGGTAGAAGTCAAACCAGTACAAAGACAACAAATCCTAGATACCTGATCACCCCAGTTTAGCCTCCTAAGGTCCCAGAATCACAAATCTTAGTCTTTAGCCTACTGGATTCACATAATTTGATATGAACAAGCAGTTGAAGGAAACGTACACAGCAAAGGTTATTGGCCCCAATAAAACTCTTATTATACTGATGGAGACTTTTGGCTTCAGACTTAACCATTCCATGCTTTGGCAGACAGTTGCAGAACAATTACAGCAATGGCAATCGGGAAATTCGAACAGATATATTCTGCTCACTAAAGTCAGGATAAATTCAATCCAGTCAACTACTGCCCATCAGTAAACATCAGTAAAGGGATGGAAGATGTCATGAACAACCACATCTACCAACAGTTACTCAGCAATAAACTGCTCACCATCTGGTTCAATGTCTTTTAAGGAATGAAATCTCTTACTGGAAATCACACATTGGAAATTTCTGGCCTGTGTGTGATTCCAGACCCTCAGTAAGCTATTCCGTTCAAGGGCACGAGAGTTAGGCACAAACTGTTCTAAGAGATGAACTCAAAACGTTAAATGGGACAGTCTTTGACATCAAGGCAGCATCTGAGTGTAGCACAAATAAAACTTCGCAAAATTGAAGTCAATGGGAATTGGGGTTACAGTTATTCAGTGATTGGAGTTATACCTAGATCAAATGATGATAGCTGAGTTGGAGATCAATCATCTAATCCCGAAGTCATTTGAAGGAATTTCTCAGTTTAGTGCCCTAGATCCGGGAGTGTAGAACGGCTTTATTCAGGACATTCACTCTGACATAAATCGGATGTGGAGATGTTTGCTGAAGATTCAACACTGTTCATTGAGTACCATTCACAATTTCAGATGCTGAAGATATCTATGCCAAGATGCAGCAAACCCTGGACAAAATTCAAGTTTCTGATAAAGGATCACTTAAAACATTAACTCTTTTCTCTGTGCAGATGCTGCCAGATCTGCTGCATTTCTGCAAAACTGTTTTTTGTTCAGACTTGGATTCAAAACTAGGAATTAACGTTCAAACCACTTAAAGAAATGGTTATCTACAAACTCTCACTTAACGTTCAACAACATTGCCGTGGCTAACTTCACCACTATAAACAAAGTGATCACTAGTGACTAGAAATTTAATTGCAGCATAATATACACATGCACCTTATGGCATTATGGCCACAACAGCAGGTCAGAAGCTGGGGATTCTACAGGAAATAACTTGTTTCTTTAGTTCTTAAAGAGTGACCATCATCCACAAAGGACTATTCAGGAACATCATGGAATATTCCTTTCCTACCTAGATGCATTCAGTTCCAAACACTGCAAGAAACCCAACATCATCCAAGACCAAATAGCCCACTTAACTGTCATTCCATCCAACATATTAAACTTTTACTCCTTCCACTAGACAACTCACGGTGGCAGCAGAGTATACCACAGATAAAATAAACTGCAACAATGCACCAAGTATCCTCCAATTCCATCTTTCAAATCTACAACCCCTATCAGGTAGAAGAACAAGGGCAGTAGATGCATGGCAACACCTCAAGTTTCATTCCAAGCCACACATCATTCTGACTTGGAACTATGTCACTGTTCCCTCAATGGTTTGGGTTAAAATCCTGGAATTCCCTTCCCAACAGGATTCTGGATGTACACACACCACATGGATCGTAGTTGTTCAAGATGCCAGTTTACTGACACCTATTCAGACATTTCAGGATGTGCAATAAATGCCCAAAACCCATGAACGGATTAAAAAAATGTAGGTAGGCGGAAACAGAGATGATGGTCGAAATAGATGTAGCTCATGTTAAGACATGAGTAGTACTAATGCTCGAGTTCAGGTTTGTGGAGGCCGAAAGGTGTAAATTTCAACAGAAAGGCATGCCAGGTGGAGCATCAGAAATACCTAAAAATGAGATGTTAACCTGGTGAAGCTACAACATAAAACTATGTGCATGCCAAAGAAAGAGGCAGCATGCAAGAAACAGGTGAGGCTATCCACAATCAATGAATCGGTTATAAGCTTTGTAGGAGAAAGTGAGGACTGCAGATGCTGGAGTACCAGAGTTGAAAAATGTGGTGCTGGAAAAACACAGCAGGCCAGGCAGCATCCGAGGAGCAGGAGAATCGACGTTTCGGGCATAAGCCCTTCTTCTGAGGCGCTCTTCCTCCAGGCATCGTGTGGCCAGGGTCAGGCGATGGAGGAGGCCAAGGACCTGCATGTCATTGGCGGAGTGGGAGATGGAGTTAAACCGTTCAGCCACGGGGCGGTTGGGTTGGTTGGTGTGCGTGTCCCAGACGTGTTCCCTGAAACGTTCCACAAGTAGGCAGCTGGTCTCCCCAATGTACAGGAGACCACATCGGGTGCAGTGGATAGAATAAATGATGTGTGTGGAGGTGCAGGTGAATTTGCGACAGATATGGAAAGATCCATTGGGGCCTTGGAGGGAGGTGAGGGGGGAGGTGTGAGCGCAAGTTTTGTACTTCTCGCTGTTGCAGGGGAAGGTGCCGGGAGTGGAGGTTGGGTTGGTGGGGGGTGTGGACTTGACGAGGGAGTCACGGAGGGAGTGGTCTCTCCTGAATGCTGATAGGGGTGGAGAGGGAACTATATCCTTGGTGGTGGGGTCTGTCTGGAGGTGGCGGAAATGATGGAGGATGATACGATGTATCCGGAGGTTGGTGGGGTGGAAGGCGAGGACCGTGAGGTTCTGTCCTGGTGGCGATTGGAGGGGCGGGGTTCAAGGGCGGAGGTGCAGGAGGTGGAGGAGAGCGTTGTCGACCACATCGGAGGGGAAATTGTGGTCTTTGAAGAAGGAGGCCATTTAAGTTGTTCGGTAGTGGGACTGGTCCTCCTGGGAGCCGATGTGGCGGAGGAACTGGGAACATGGGATGGCGTTTTTACAGGGCGCAGGGTGGGAGGAGGGGTAAACTAGGTAGCTGTGGAAGTCAGTTGGTTTGTAGTAAATGTCGGTGTTGAATCGGTCACCCGAGATAGAAATGGAGAGGTCTAGGAAGGGGAAGGAGGAGTCTGAGATGGTCCAGGTAACTTTGAGGTCGGGGTTAAAGGTGTTAGTAAAGTGGATGAACTGTTCAATCTCCTCATGGGAGCACGAGGTAGAGCCAATACAATCATCGATGTTGCGGAGGAAAAGGTGGGGGGTGGTGCCAGTGTAGCTGCGGAAGATGGACTGTTCCACATATCTGATGAAGAGGCAGGCATAGCTGGGGGCCCATGTGGGTGCCCATGGCTACTCCTTTGGTTTCGAGGAGGTGGGAGGATTGGAAGGAGAAGTTGTTAAGAGTGAGGACCAGTTCAGTCAGTCGAAGGAGGGTGTCAGTGGAAGGGTACTGGTTGGTTCGGCAGGAGAGGAAGAAGCAGAGGACTTGGAGGCCTTTGTGATGGGGGATGGAAGTGTATGGGGACTGGATGTCCACCATGAAGATAAGGTGTTGGGGGCCAGGGAAGCGAAAGTCATGGAGGAGGTGGAGGGCGTGGGTGGAGTCCCGAACATAGGTGGGGAGTTCTTGGACTAAGGGGGATAGGACAGTGTCGAGGTATGCAGAGATGAGTTCGGTGGGGCAGGAGAAGGCTGAGACAATGGGTCGGCTGGGGCAACCGGGTTTGTGGATTTTGGGTAGGAGGTAGAAACGGGCAGTGCGGCGTTGTGGGACTAGGAGGTTGGAGGCAGTGGATGGGAGATCTCCTGAGGTGATGAGGTTATGGATGGTCTGGGAGATGATGGTTTGATGGTGGGAGGTGGGGTCATGGTCAAGTGGGCAGTAGGAGAAGGTGTCTGCGAGTTGGCATCTAGCTTCAGCGGTGTAAAGATCGGTGCGCCAAACTACCACTGCGCCTCCCTTGTCTGCCTGTTTGATGGTGAGGTTGGGGTTGGAGCAGAGGGAGTGGAGGGCTGCGTGTTGTGAGGGTAAGAGGTTGGAGTGGGTGAGGGGGTGGACAGGTTGAGGCGGTCGATGTCGCGGTGGCAGTTGGATATGAAGAGATCAAGGGCGGGTAAGAGGCCAGCACGGGGTGTCCAGGTGGATGGGGTGTGTTGGAGGTGGGAGAAGGGGTCGTCAGAGGGTGGGCGAGAGTCCTTGTTGAAGAAGTAGGCGCGGAGGCGAAGGCGACGGAAAAAATGCTCGATATCTAGCCATGTGTCAAACTCATTGATCCGGGAGCGTAGGGGGATGAAGGTGAGGCCTCTGCTGAGGACTGATCGTTCATCCTCAGAGAGGGGGAGGTCTGGAGGGATAGTGAAAATACGGCAGGGCTGGGAGCTAGGACCTGGTGTGGGCAGAATTAGTCGCGGGGGCGGAGTGGTCCTTGATCAGGTGAGTGACGTCACTGGGGGTGGAAGTGGCTGTGGCGACGGCCACTCCAGGGGCAGAAGTGGCGCACCAAGCAGAAATAGCGCTGGTCCCGGTGGCCTTGGTTACCGCAGCAGCCGCACATCTGTCGGCGATGGTCTTCCTGGCTATCATGGAGGCGTTGTCTGGGCGGCGATTGCGGAGGATATATGGCCAGTGGTGGCTGTTGTCCGAGCAGCGGTGGGGCAGGAGGTGACATCACCATTCGCCGCAGCGGTGGTGGCTGCAGTGGCCACGTGGGCAATGGCACCCGCGCGGTTCTGAAGGTCACAAGAAGGATCTGGAACGGTCAAGGAATTCGGAGTGTGGGGGTGAGTACATGAAAGTTTTTTGTATTTACTTTCTTTGATGTTCGATATGGCTAGGAAAAAATCCTACCACTTCCTCCAAACCAAAGGAGAAGCCATGGGCACCCGCATGGGCCCCAGCTATGCTTACCTCTTCGTCGGATATGTGGAACAGTCCATCTTCCACATCTACACTGGCATCACCCCCCACCTTTTCCTCTGCTACATCGATGATTGTATTGGCACTACCTCGTGCTCCCACAAGAAGGTTGAACAGTTCATCCACTTTACTAACACCTTCCACCCCGACCTCAAATTTACCTGGACTGTCTCGGACTCCTCCCTCCTCTTCCTAGACCTTTCCATTTATATCTCGGGGGACCGACTCAACACAGACATTTACTACAAACCGACCGACTCCCACTCTGCCCCCTGTAAAAACGCCATCCCATATTCCCAATTCCTCCCCCTCTGCCGCATCTGCTCCCAGGAGGACCAATTCCACTACCAAACAACTCAAATGGCCTCCATCTTCAAAGACCGCAATTTCCCCTCCGACGTGGTCAACAATGCTCTCCACCGCATCTCCTCCACTTCCTGTACCTCCAATCGCCACCAGGACAGAACCCCACTGGTCCTCACCTTCCACCCCACCAATCTCCGGATACATCGTATCATCCTCCGTCATTTCCGCCACCTCCAGACAGACCCCACCACCAGGGATATATTTCCCTCTCCACCCCTATCAGCATTCAGGAGAGACCACTCCCTTAGCGACTCCCTCGTAAAGTCCACACCCCCCACCAACCCAACCTCCACTCCCGGCACCTTCCCCTGCAATCGTAAGAAGTGCAAAACTTGCGCCCACACCTCCCTCCAAGGCCCCAATGGATCCTTCTATATCCATCGCAAATTCACCTGCACCTCCACACACATCATTTACTGTATCTGCTGCACGCGATGTGGTCTCCTGTACATTGGGGAGACCAGCTGCCTACTTGTGGAATGTTTCAGGGAACACCTCTGGGACACGCGCACCAACCAACCCAACCGCCCTGTGGCTGAACACTAACTCCCCCTCCCACTCCACCAATGACATGCAGGTCCTTGACCTCCTCCATCGCCAGACCCTGGCCACACGACGCCTGGAGGAACAGCGCCTCATCTTCCGCCTAGGAACCCTCCAACCACACGGGATGAATGTAGATTTCTCCAGCTTCCTCATTTCCCCTCCCCTCCACCTTATCTCAGTCCCAACCTCCACATTTTTCGACTATAAACCTTGTAGTCCTGCCACAGTTAGTCGTGAATGACAGCTGACAACTAACATAATGAAGAGCTCCACAAAAATCTCCATCTTCAAATGATGTGTAAACCCATCACCAGGCAGAAGTATTTACATCCATCTTCAACTATAAAACTGGATATTCCAACTTTTTCTCCTCAAGTCCCCAGCAGTTTTCATCCAATTTGATTCACTCCATGTGACAAGAAATAGCCACCAGCCAAGAAAACATTCCAGCAACAGGACTGAGGACTTGTGCCCCAGAACTAGCCATGCCCTAGTCAAGCTTTTCTAGTGTAGATGCAACACTGATATCTATTCAGCAATGTGAAAACTTATATAGAAATGGCCAGTCAACAAAAGGCAGGACAAATCTAACCTGGCTGATTTCCATCCTACTTCTGTATTCTTGATCATCAAATTGACTGGAATCTCATCCATCAACAATCACGCCTTTTACCACTAATTCACAGTGGCAGCAGTGTGTACCATTTACAAGATTTACTGTACTGCAAAAACTTATGAAGACTCCTTCAGTATAAAATTCCAGTCTTGAACTCTACCACCTAGAAGGACAAGGGCAGCACATAGATCGAAACACCATCACATCCAAGTTCCCCTCCAAAACACACTGACTTGGAATTGTATCAACATTCCTTACTTATTTCTGGGTCAAAAACCTTGATCTCCCTAACGTCACTGTGGATGTCTCTACAGCGCAAAGTTTAAGGAGGCACCTCAACAGTATCTTCTCCAGGGCAATTAGGAATGGGCAGTAAACGCGGGCCTGACCAGCAATTCCCATAAGCCGAGAAAGAATTTTAAAAACTCATAATAGGAATGACTTTTCATATAGATTCAGATAAACTTTCATTCTAAGCCACAATTTTATATCCTAAATTGGCTAAGACTTTTAACTTAAACTGTGTTAAAATAAAGTCACTGTCTCTTTTTAAAGCATATTAAATGCCTATTCATTACCTTGGATTAAAGTTGGCAAACAGTTCACTAAGTTGTGCTTGGCCTCTTCAGCGCAATTAGAGTCATAGAGATGTACAGCACGGAAACAGACCCATCGGTCCAACTTGTCTATACCGACCAGATATCCCAGCCCAATCAAGTCCCACCTGCCAGCACCTCGCCCATATCCTTCCAAACTCTTCCTATTCATATACCCATCCAGATGCCTTTTAAATGCTGCAATTGTACCAGCCTCCACCACTTCCTCGGACAGCTCATTCCATACACGTACAACCCTCTGCGTGAAAAAGTTGCCCCTTAGGTCTCTTTTATATCTTTCTCCTCTCACTCTAAACCTATGCCCTCTAGTTCTGGACTCCCTTACCCCAGGGAAAAGACTTTGTCTATTTATCCTACCATGTCCCTCATGATTTTATAAAACCTCTATAAGGTCACTCCTTAGCCTCCGATACTCCACGGAAAGCAGCCCCAGCCTATTCAGCCTCTCCCTATAACTCAAATCCTCCAACCCTGGCAAAATCCTTGTAAATCTTTTCTGAACCATTTCAAGTTTCACAATACCTTTCAGATAAGAAGGAGACCAGAATTGCACGCGATATTCCAACAGTGGCCTAACCAACGTCCTGTATAGCCACAACACGACCTCCCAACTCCTGTATTCAATACTCTGACCAATAAAAAACATTCCAAACACCTTCACTAGTTGATAATGGGTTGATTTCTGGTAATCATATGATATTGTCTAATGATAATTCTTGTCAAGCACATGACTCCAATCTCTGTGGAGGTTAAAGAAAGCCCCTGTGAAAGACAGGATTGGCCTTTCAAAATGACTGACATCCCAGGAACCAATCAGGAGATAGTAAGAAGGAGTATCAATAAGATGACAATGATCTTTAAAACAAAAATCAAATTGACCACACACCACCTTGGCAATTTAAGACTGATCATATACTGTTTGTGCGCTAACAAGTCAGAGCTCAGGGAATCCACTGACCTTGGACAGATTTATTGTCTAACAAGGGTGAATACATAGTAACTTTTAGCAACCAAACACACAAGAACAAAGAAAATAGACTTCAATATAACACAGCAAAAAGACAAGTGCCCAATTAACCAGAAATCATGAGCCAATGTTTCAAAATGGATCAATTGATACCACTGCCTGTAGTCAACATCACTGTTCTGTACTTATCGTAATAAAATTAAAATCAAAGATATTTTTGAAGACATACTGATACCTGATCTGTCCCGCAATTTTCCCAACCTAGTCTACAATTGAGAGACCTAAGTCAATTACATTTAAAGTTAAATTGAATACTCTAGAAATTACAAAGCTTCATCCATCCCATCCCTGGCCTCCAAAGTTTCAAATTCATGGCAGGACAATGATTACTTATCAATATTAAATAACTGCTACAGGAAAATTTAGGAATTTCATGGATTGCCATTAAGTTCAGTGAGATGCCTAATTGTGGTGAACCAATGACTTTAATGACTGTGGTGAAGCAATGAGGAATTGCCCAATTCAGCCAAAATCTGTAGAGGATTACAATTTATGATATTGTCTTCTCTTCCAAGTTATACACTTTACAAATTATTTGAGTGATTTCTGTTCTAATAGTTTTTCCCATGTTCCTTTGAATATCAATGACAAATAACATCCATACCTTTCGATATGTCTCCAAACGTGTGCACATGAAATCCATGTTTTCCAGGAGTCAATCCAGTAATTTCTCCATTTATGCAAGTCGAGTGTCCACCTTCCTACAAGATAAGTATATATGTAAGGCATGAGCCTGGAGGACAGTCTCAGACTGAAGGCAGTCATGGAGAGGCGAGTACCAGATTGGAGGCTGCAGTGGGAGGTGAAGCCATGAGTTTTGAAGCCCAGCATAATCTGGAGACTTGGCCTGGAGCAGTCTGGACGCTAGCTGCTGGCACAGACAGGGGCAAAAGAACTGTAAATTGAATACTTTTCTTTTCCTCTTTA
>NC_057721.1:21750887-21796636 GCF_004010195.1 Chiloscyllium plagiosum | reverse complement strand
CTGCTGCGCTTTTCCAGCAACACATTCCCACTGATAGCTATTCACCCTTCTCGCCAGATCATTATCCACTCCTTTGTCTGTCCAACTCTTCTTCTCACTCTTTTGGCCTCCAAAAGAGCCTACATATCGCTTATTCCTTAGCCACTTCCCTCATCCTACCTTCTGCATATAATCCAACATTTTCCTAGCTACCATCTGTTTTGAGGAAGAGTCACTGGACCCAAAATGTTAACTCTGATTCCTTTCCACGGATGCTGCCAGACCTGCTGAGCTTTTCCAGCAATTTCTGGTTTTGTTTATAGAAACAATGCCCCCTTTTGAGTATTAGCTGTTCTGAGATTTAGAAGTCAGTAAGGCTTTTGCCCAAAATGTCGATTTTCCTGCTCTCCACTCTAACCAAGACTCTGATTTCCAGCATCTGCAGTCCTCACTTTTGCCTAGATGGTACAACCAGTCAATTTCACTCCCAACCCTTTGACTGTCCTAATAACCTTAACTTTATTTTGGTCCATTAATTCCCCATTCTCCCTTAATGGTAACTCCACTTAAACCTTCAACTCTCCGCCAACCCACTTACCTGACCCTCCAACTTAACCATCACCTCCCACCCTACCCACTGTAAGCAGTTGCCTTTCTACCTATTAATCACCCTAACCTCTTGGCATTCTTGCCACTCACCTTACACATTTACTAACATACTAAATAGCTATTTAAATATTCTAAACCTTTTCAGTGAATAAACATTTACCAGAACGTAGAAGAAAGTGAGGACTGCAGATGCTGGAGATCAGAGTCGAGAGTGGGGTGCTGGAAAAGAGCAGGAGAATCGATGATTCCGGCATAGGCCCTTCACCAGGATTCCTCAGCCGTTATGTTAAACAGGTTTATTTGGAAGCACTAGCTTTCGGAGTCCTGTTCCTTCATCAGGTGGTCGTGGAATATAAGATCGTAAGACACAGAGCTCTTCAATCATCTCGTGCACCAATTGTACAGCAGGCGCCACAACCTTTAAATTACGATGGAGTCCACACACTCAGCCTGCACTCAGGGTACAGTCGTACAACTACAGGACATTGCCAAACAGGGAAGGCAACAAAACTACACCACATCCAAGAACAACAAATTGGAGAAACTTGGCAACACCACCAGCAGTAGCCAAGCCTGTCCTGGCACCATAGTGGAAAATGTTATCACCACGGGGAAGTCAATTGTCAACTTATCGGACCACACCCTTCAACAGGAAGAGATTGAAGTTCTTAGCAGAGGGCTCAATTTCTGGCCCACCAAGAAAATGAAACTCATTTACAGAAACTCAACACCCACGGACCAGTCGAGCTGGGAACATTCCTCGTAGCAATGGATGTTTCAGCACTCTACACCAGTATCCCCCACAATGACGGAAACGCAGCAACAGCCTCAGTCCTCAACACCAACAACTGCCAATCTCTGAGCACCATCTACAACTCATCCGCTTTATCCTCGACCACAACGTTTTCACCTTTGACAACCAGTTTTCATTCAGACATACGTAACAGCCATGAGGATCAAATTTGCATCCCAACATGCCAACATTTTCATGCACAGGTTGAACAAGATGACTTTGCTACTCAGGACCTCCAACCAACACTATACACCAGATATACTGATGATATTTTCTCCCTCTGGACCCATGGCAAGGAGTTACTGAAACAACTACACAGTGATATCAACGAGTTTGATCCCACCATCAAACTCACCATGGACTACCCTTTAGTATCTGTCTCATTCTTGGATACATGCATCTCCATCAAGGATGGGCACCTCAGCACCTCACTCTACCGCAAACCCACAGATAACCTCACGATGCTACTTCTCCAGCTTCCACCCAAAGCACATTAAAACAGCCATCCTCTATGGACAAGCCCTTCGCATACACAGGATCTGTTCAGGTAAGGAGGAACATGACGGACACTTGTACGTACTCAAGGATATCCTCATAAAAACAGGGCACGATGCTCAACTCATTGACTGCCAGTTCCGATGTGCCACAGTGAGAAACCGTAATGACATCCTCAGGAGACAGACATGAGCTGCAACCGACAGTGTACCCTTCATTGTCCAATACTTCCCAGGAGCTGAAAAACTACGTCATATTCTTCGCAGTTTGTAACACATTATCAATGAGAATGAGCACCTCGCCAAGACCTTCCCCTCACCTCCATATCTCGCCTTTAAACACCAAACCTCACACAGATCATTATTCGCAGCAAACTGCCTGGCTTTCAGGACAACATCATACAAGTCTGTCACAGTAGATGCTGCAAGACACCACCATTGCAACTGTCAACACACCACCATTACTCATGGGGACAGCACCCACCATGGATGTAGGTTTGCTCACTGAGCTGGAAGGTTCATTTTCAGACGTTTCGTTACCAGTCTTGGTAACATCTTCAGTGAGCCTCTGGTCAAAGCACTGCTGATGATTCCTGCTTTCTATTTATTTGTTTGGGTTTCTTTGGGTTGGTGATGTCACTTCCTTTTAGTTTTCTCAGAGCGTGGTAAATGGAGTCCAAGTCAACGTGTTTGGTGATAGAGTTCCAGTTGGAATGCCATGCCTCTAGGAATTCTTGTGCGTGTCTCTGTTCAGCTTATCCTAGGATGGATCTATTGCACCCAAAGTGGTATCCTTCCTTATCTGTATGTAAGCATTCCAACCAGAACTCTATGAACAAACACATTGACTTGGATCCCATTTACCACCCCTTGAAAAAAAGAACAGGAAGTGACACCACCACAGGAAATGATATCACCAACCCAAAGAAACCCAAACAAATAAAGTAGGAGTTATCAGCAGTGCTTCATCCTGAGGCTGACTGAAGATGTTACCTAGTATGGTGACGAAACATCTGAAAACGAATCTTCTAGCTCAGCAAGCAAACCTACATCCAGAACCTCAACCTGAGCTACAAATCTTCTCAATACACGCTACCACCCACCAAATATGCAGCAGGTACTCGTGACTCGGCCAATGTTGTCTATCTCATAAGCTGCAGGCAAGGATGTCCTGAGGCAGGATACTTTGGCAAGACCGAGCAGATGCTACAACAACGGGTGAATGGACACCACGCAACAATCAACAGACAGGAGTGTTCCCTCCCAGGCGGAGAACACTTAAGCGGTCCAGGACATTTGACCTCAGACCTTTGGGTGACCATTCTCCAAGGCAGACTTCAGGACAGGCATCAACACAAAGTGGTCAAGTATAGGCTGATAGCCAAGTTCGGTACTCATGAGAATGGCCTCAACTAGGACCTTGGGTTCATGTCTCACTCTAGGCGACCCCACTGCACTACACACTCTCACACACAAACACTCCTATAAACCCATACACTCCTATAGACCTTCTCTCATACACAAGCTCTTTCTCAGACTCTCACACACGCATCTCTCACAGGCTTGTACCCCTTTACACTCACACACACTCTCACAGACCCCCACACACATAAGTTTGTGAGGTGAATTTGTATTTGCAGAATTACTTTTTATTTTGCTCAAAAAGTGCACGAATCCATGTAAGACTCTGTAAATCCTTTTTTAAGAAATACAATCAATCAGTCTGAATATTGGGGCACAGAAAACCTCACCTTCAAAGCATTATCTGAGCTGGCATAGCATGTATTGTAAAAGTTCACTTGAGAATGTAACTTTAAAAAAAGTTCTGGGATTTACATACAGTGTCATAGATGTACAGCACGGAAATAGACCCTTTGGTCCACTTCATCCATGCTGACCATATGAAAGAACCGACACCAACATGGTCATTCTAAACGTTGAGGGACTTAAACAATCCAGGTCTTTTTTTAATAAATAATTTCAGTTACATCATATTGTAAACTTTTGCTATAAATTCTGTCTTACAATCTTGTACTCCACAACCACCTAATGAAAGAGCAGTGCTCAGAAAGCTAGTGCTTCCAAATAAAGCTGTTGGACTCTAACTTGGGGTTGTGTGATTTTTTAAAAACTTTGTCCAACACCAGCACCTCCAAATCATTATTTTATCAAGGACTCTAATATCAGATAGGCCCCATATTTCTGCAGACAGATTTCAATCGAGCACAGGAAAAAAAATGAACAGGAACAACGAAACAAGTGATTGCTACTCCTGCACGATTCAGAAGAAACACATCAAATCTGACACATTCAACTGAATAGAACCTCAAACAGATTCACCTCAAACAAACACACATTACAAAACTGTACACCAGATTTAGAGATTCACTCGGAAACTCACGCTAAACACAATCTCTATGCAGAACCACACATCACACCGTGCAAGCGACTGAGCACAAACATGCAAAACCCATTTTCACTGTCATGCCAGACTCTCTCAAACATACTCACTCCAATCACACGCCAGACGCTATCACACTCACTCTTGCCAAAGTACAGCAAACGTACTACCCAGTCACACATACTACAAACCAACATACTCTCTCCCACTGTCATGTGTTCTTCACACACACCCCATTTCCAAACAAAGTTAAAAATCACAACACCAGGTCATACTCCAACAGGTTTAAATGGAAGCACTAGCTTTCTGAGCACTGCTCCTTCATCAGGTGGTTGTGGAGTACAACATTGTAAGACACAGAATTCATAGCAAAAGTTTACAGTGTGATGTAAGTGAAATTATACATTGAAAAATACCTTGACACCTCGTCGCCCCCAAGTCAAAGTGCTGCACGACATTTAAATGGCTCCTATCAGCCGCCGAACGCCTGATAGAGTCATTCAGCCATAGGGATAAGACAGCACGGAAACAAGGGAGCGAGACTTATTGCGGACCAGGAAGACGATATGGATCTGGGAGCATCACATTCAGTAACTGCCAAGTCCCCAACGCCCAACCAACAGCAGCAACTTTTACAAATCTCAGCTGTTTGCTCACATTTAGGTTTTTTATAGCACGTTAACACCACAGAGGTGGAGGTGGAGATGAAGGCGGGGGCGGGTTTGGAAACGAATGATACTTTACTGAAATACCAACACACGGATTTAACGAACAGAATTTGCCATTTGTTCCGCCATTAACAGGCGCTTCGTTCAAAAGCTTAGCACGTGCCTCCGCATCCAACCGTCACCTGATCCTCGAAAGCCGGATTTATTCCTGGTTCGAGTATAAAATAGATAGTACTCACGGCTGTTCTCAAACAAATTGTACCAGTGGCGGAACTGGGACCCTTCAGGACACAAATGGCCTTCCTAACCTCCATAATGCCCCGATTTCAGCTCCCGGTATAACGGTCGGACAAGCAGCGAACGAACTGCGCAGCCGCATTGCAGCGTTCCTCTCCCGCCACGCAGGCGCACTTTGATGGATCAACTCGACAAGTTTCCACATGTTTAGATTAGAGTGGTGCTGGAAAAGCACAGTAGGTCAGACAGCATCCGAGGAGCAGGAAAATCGACATTTCGGGCAAAAGCCCTCTGGAGATCAAAGTTGAAACTTTATTGCTGGAACAGCACAGCGGGTCAGGCAGCATCCAGGGAACAGGAGATTCGACGTTTCGGGCACAGGCCCTTCTTCAGGAATCAAGGTCATAGGTCATAGGTCAGAGAGGAGGGTGGAGTGGACAGGTGGAAAGGAAGATAGGCAGGTAGAACAGGTCATGAGAGTGGTGCTGAGCTGGAAGGTTGGAGCTGGAGTGGGGGGAGGGAAATGAGGAAACTGGTGAAATCCACATTGATGCCCTGGGGTTGAAGTGTTCCGAGGAGGAAGATGAGGCGTCGGGCGGTGGGGTTGATTAGTGCTAGTGTCCTGGAAATATTCCATAAATCGCTCTGCTAGGAGGTGTCCAGTCTCCCCAATGTAGAGGAAACCGCATTGGGAGCAACGGATACAATAAATTATATTGGTGGATGTGCTGGTAACACTTTGATGGATGTGGAAGGCTCCTTTGGGGCCTTGAATGGAGGTGAGGGAGGTGTGGGCGCAGGTTTTGCAATTCCTGCGGTGGCAGGGGAGGGTGCCAGGAAGGAGGGTGGGTTGTTGGGGGGCGTGGACCTGACCAGGTAGTCATGGAGGGAACGGTCTTGGACTGGGGTGGACAAAGTTAAAAATCACACAACACCAGGTTGTGATCTAACAGGTTTATTTGGAAGTACAAGCTTTCAGACCACTGCTCCTTCGTCAGCTAGCCAGTAGGGCAGGATCGTAAGACACAGAATTTATAGTAAATTTTATAATAAGTTATATACTATAAATTCTATGTCCTATGATCCTGCCCCACAAGCTACCTGACGAAAGAGCAGTGCTGCATAGGCCTGTACTTCCAAATAAACTTGTTGGACTATGTGGGATATAGATAAAGTAGTGTTACTTCTGCAATCATAATTACTTATGCAAGGTAAATGAACTCACACTCGTATATAATTGTTTCAGCCAAGAGCTGAGTCAACAAAAATGAAAACTATGTGAAGGAAATACATAATTGTTTTTGTATTAGCTAAAATGTACATGCAAGAATGAAATGTGCCTGCAAACAATGATAGATGTTATAAATAGATAAGATGCTGTGAGGGGAGGGGGTTAAGCTAGATACGCCTGTACAAACAGTAGTTATAAGTATCTATTTCCCGCTTCTGCAAAAACAAGAACAAACCACAATCAAGAAGTCATGAGGTCATAAGATCATAACAAGTGAGGGAAACAGATGGTACTGAAGGAGGATATACCTAACAATGGACCACGGCGGGATATGGCCAAACAGCCTTGTGAGGCCAGAAATAAGCATTTTGTCACAGACAAGGCCGGATAAGGCAAGAGATGAACAAGAGTAATGGGCGCAGGTCTTAAGAGAGGTGGAAGATGTAAACAGGGGAGGAGCAATGGGATGAAAGAATAGGAACCAAATTACATAAATATTGTGTACTAGTTGAATTCAGTATGTGTGTGTGTCCCTGCCTTGTGGACAGTGGACACCACACCCCACTTGCAAAAGCGAAATAAATGACACTAGTGATTCAGATCTTGTCTCGGACTGAAATTATTGAAGTGAGTGAGCTTTGTTTCTCACAATTGTAACCTGGTGTTATGTGATTTTTAAGTCTGAGCAATGAAAGGAAGCATGTAAAACATCTTCTTAACAAGCCTGTCTACCCATGATGCAACGTTCAAAGAACTATGTATCTGAATCCCTAGGTTTCTCTCTTCAACAACACTCCCCAGGTCCCTAACATTAACTGTATAAGTCCTGCCCTTGTTTGTTTTACCAAAATGCACTTATTCAAATTAAAATCCATCTGCCACTCTTCAGCCCATCGGTCCAATATTTCAAGATCCCTTTGTAATCTTTGAAAACCATCTTCACTGTAGACTACACCACCAACTTTGGTGCTGTCTGCAAACTTACTAACCATGCCACCTAAATTCTCATTAAAATTATTTATATAAATGACAAACAAAAGTGGACCCAGCAGCGATCGTTGTGGAACAACGTTGGTCATAGGCCTCCAATCTGAAACACAACCCTTTACCACAACACCTTGTTTCTTACTGTCAAGCTAATTTTGTATCCAATTGCCAAGCTCTCTCTGATCCCATGTGATCTAGCTTTAGCTAGTCCACCAAGTGGAATCTTGTCAAAGGCTTTACTAAAGTGCATATACCACTCTGTCCTCATTAATCGTTTTTGGTTACACCCACAAAAAATTTAATCAAATTTGAGTGTCATGATTTCTCACACACAAAGCCATTCATAACCTTGAGTGATATTCATAACCTAACCTCTCCAAATGCATGTAAATCCTATTTCTCAGAATCCCCCTCCAATAACTTAACCATCACTGAGGTCAAACACACCAGTCTATAGTTCCCAGGCTTCCAGCACTTCCTCTTCTGTAATGTGGACTGTGTCCAAGACATCACTATTTTTCCCTAAGTTCCTTAGCCTCCATTTCTTTCTCCACAGTAAAAACTGTTCCAAATCTCTCCTATCTCCTGTTTTGTTTCCCCCCAACCTATCTCTGGTACTGAAGTTTTCATCACTAAAATTACTACAAATCTTTCTTGCATTTTCTTGATTTCACAATCTTTGTAAAACTTCAGGTGAGTTTGAGTATTTTATACAGATTTACCATAATCTATTTGCTTTTGTAACCTGTGGCCTCTGTTTATGAAAACTGGGATCCTATAAGCTTTATTCGCTGCTTTTTCCACATACCCCACCACTATCAGTAATGTGATATAGATTCCCACATCCCTCTGCTCATGCACCCTCTTTAAATTGGGATCTATTATTTTATATTGTCTCTCTTATTCTTGCAGCTTTAAAATCACCTTCTCTGTGATGCAGTACTTACCTTAGTTTGATTGACACCATTTCCACTGAGGTGATCACTTAACTAGTCCCCATGATAGCTCTGTAGCTTAGCTGACACTTCCATCATCTCTTCACCTGGATTAATGATAGTATTGACAATAAGAGCAGAAAGTCGATTTCTTGGGGAGAATGTGCCAAGAGACATCATCTGGACCAGACTGTAAGTGTTTAATAAAGTACAGCATCATTAACTGGTGAACAGTTAAAATCCTTAAGATTAATGAGTTGTATGCCCTCAAAATTGGCTAAGAGGCAGAGTAGTTATGATGAGTTTTCAAGACTGGAAGGGAGTGGTGTCACACAAGGCTCAATTTTGGGACCACTGTTCTCATTAATGATTTGGACATAAAAAAGTATAATAGTATAATTCCAAAGTTTGGTGCTGACACAGAATTCTTGTTAGAATACAAGTAGTGAACTAACAGTAACTATATATACTGGAAAAATGGGAAAACTCACAGCTTAAATTTAAGAGAAGTGTGAGATGATCATTTTTAGGGGAAAATAAGGACATGCATTAGAAACTAAATGATGTATTCTTAAGGAGATGCAGGATCAGAGACAACTGCATTTCCATACTGAAAGAAACCACATATTCTTACTCAGTAGACTAAGTTCTGCCTCTCTAGACTGGTATGTTGGAAATAAAACTGCACTATTCCTGAGTGGAGAAAATAAATAATATTTTATGAAAGTGCGCAAAATTCCTCAATTGACCGGTCTTTTCAAACCTGGTTGATTATGCACTAACTGGGTGTCTGTACTTAGCAAGTATTACTATTTATTACGTATAACATCAGTAGTTAAAACTTATTCTACACCCATACAGACACACAAAGAAATGAATGTCACAGGCAAAGGGAATAACTGGAAAGTAATTCAATGGTCCCTGTTCACAGGGCTTACTGAGATGATCCTTGTGGATAATTAAGATCTCTGTTCTTTCTCCAGGTACATTTGCTTGCTTGCAGGAGGCACGAAATGTCTGGTTAACAGTAAGCCATATCTTATCACTGATAAAGTAAATGTATTGGCTTTCTTCTGGTTGAGGTGTTTTTACGGCAACAAAATTAATGGGTTTTTTTCCTGCAGGAGGTCAATGGCATCTGCTAAGCATTCACACCTTGCTATGTCAGTCAGACTGCTATGTAGCCAAAATGACTGGAAAACTTTACAACCGGTGGGAAAAAAATCAGTAGGGCCCATTTTTGCTATTTGAGCAGTGAGATCGATCCATTATTAAAACTGAGTGGCTCAAAGAATTTTTAAAATTGAAGGTGCTCAGACTAATTCAGCAAAAGTTTGCTACAAATCAGTTAATACAGCAGATCCAGAGCTCGCCAGAGCCAGCAAACTGAAAATATCTCTCCCTTATTCTCCTAAGACAAAAAGGGCATGTCATCATTATTAAAAATCAAAAGGAATTGCAAAAAAGGAATTTAACCCTTGTGATCAGGACTTTTGATCTTCAGAATCTTTGTTTTCCTTGTATTTAAGCTTTTTACCCACAATGACTCCTAGGATGAGCCTCTGACTTCAACTGTAATTTAATTTCAATACCTTTAATTTCCCTCAGGGTTCCTTTGAAGCCACTTTTGTACTCTCCAGGATCATTTGCAGACTCATGTTTGACTCTGCCAACATATCAACCATGCCTCAGTTCAATTTTAATTATGTAACTAGGAAAGTCCAAATAATGCTATAATGATATTCATTTTTACAATGTAAAGTAGCAATTCCTCACATTGGTCCCTTTAACCAGTTGTGGGATATAAATGAATTAATGTTATTTCTGCAAGTATAAATTCTGATACAGAATAGGAATGAGAAAATACATATTCAGCAAAAAGAAAGGATATGTTAGCATGAGACATGAATACAGAACAATGGTGGATATATGGGCAAACAGGAAAGCATCTGTTTCCCCCTACTCAAGACACAGGAACTAACTCTAATCAAAGAGGTCAAAGTGGCCTCTGGATGGAAATAGATGCTGATAGAAGATATGCCTAATCAATAATCTATAATAGACTGACGTCAAACACCCTTATGGGAGTCAGAGATAAGAGTTTGTCACGGACAAAACAGGATAAACAGAAGTTGTGGGATAAGTCTTAAGGAATTGAGTGACGTAAGCGAAGCAGGGAACAGACAATGGAATAAGGAAAAACATATGGTATAAATTGCGAGGGTTTTTTGGATATAGTGTGCATTCTGTAATTACCTTACCTGGTAATTAGACAAGGCACCCACCTATAGGTGTATAAATAAAAAAGAAGCTGTTTATTCAGATATTCGTCTCGGACTGAAAATAATTAAAGTGAGTGAGCTTTTGTTTCTCACAATTGGGGGCTCGTGTCCGGGATTTTCTTCCATCACCGGGGGGAGTGGCTGGCCTTGGACACTGGGAAGACGAGTCCCGTTCCCCATTGAGGAGCGGTCTCGTGTCCCGGTTTGGTCTGCTCCCTTGGGTGACTGATGTGAATCCTATAAGAGAGACATCTGAATCAGACAGTGATAGGAGCTCGATAGAAGATACGGTGACAAAAGGGGCCAGACAATTCTGTGCACAGACCAAGGGAAGAAAATTGACTTTTAAGTATTGCCTTGGTGGCCGGGAAAAGAGGAATTTACTGAAAATAATTAAAGTGAGTGAGCTTTTGTTTCTCACACAGTGCACGCCCCTGCAGTGGCACCACATGTTCTGTGTAATCTTTGCTGGCTTTAATAGTAGTGCCCTTAACATCTCCCTGGATACTGATTCAGGAACCAGGGACACCGCTGTGCCTGTATCCATTTCCATTTTTAGTTTTCCCCTCTATTTTGGGAAGAACCCAGAAACTACCAGTTTTACCCTATACTGAGTGTCTATTTAACTAGAACTCTGGTGAGTCTGGGTTTTTCACCCGCAGACGCAGCTGATTCCATCAACTCCCTGGCTGGGGGCAAGTACCTATGCTTTGCCCTCTGACTCATCTCCTTCAGGCACCTCTTCTCTAAGTTGTGTTGTATTGGCAATTTCAAACAACATGGCCCACTTCCTTATATCTGCAGCACTGGGTTTCTCAGGTCTAACATGTTGATTTCTTGTGGCCACTCTTGCCGCAAAGGTGGCATTTTACAGTTGATCCTGCAACCTGCCAAGATTCCACAACTTGATGCACCCAGGCATTGTCAGCCAACTTGGTTGCTTCACTAGTGTCCACAGAGGTAGCAATTTAGAAAGTTGCATAATATTCAGCTCTTTCCTTGTTAATCACATCCACTGGATGGCCTCATATTGAATGCCACAAACAGTCCTGCAAGGCATCCAGGAGAAATCCTCCAAATTTGCAATGTTATGTAAACCTCTTTGGATGATGGACTTTCCTTTGTGCTGTACTTGTTCATAAAAACAGAACTATTCAGCCATCATCAACGGCTTTGGTGCAAAGTAATTTTCTAACACTTCTCATAGCTCTTGAAATGTTGTCTCTGTGGGTTTCTCTGGTTGTACCAGATTCCTTAGAATCACAAAGGTCTTGCTGCCAATAGTACTTAAGAAAACTGTTACCATGATATCCTCAGCCACTTTGTTCTTCTTGAAGAACGAATTAGTGTCCTGTCAAGTCCAATTTCCCGACCTTTCATCAAATGCTCCCAATAGGAACTTAAGAGTGGTAGTGTTCTCATTAATGTGTTATCCTTGACCTTCAATGTGGAAGTGGTTTTGGGTTTGGAAGGTGCTGGCAAGGATCATTGGCAAATTTCTGCAGTGTATCTTGTGGATCGTATATACTTCTGTGACTGAGCATCAGTGATGGACAGAATGAATGTTTGTGGGTATAGTGCCAATCAAGCATGCTGCTATGTCCTGGATGATGTCAAGCTTCTTGAGTGTTGTTGGAGGCAAATGGGGTGAATTCTATCACAGGCCTAACTTTTGCCTTGTAGTTGGTGGGCAGATTTTGGAGAGTCAGGACATGACTTACTTGCTAAAGGGTTCCTAGCCTCTGAACTGCTCTTACAACCACAATATTTGAACAGTCTCAGTGATGGTAACACCGAATGTCAGGGGGTGATGGTTAGATTGTTTCTTATTGCTGATAGCTATTGTCTGGCATTGTGTGGTGTGAATATTTTTTGCTACTTCTCAGCATAAACCAGATACTTCCCAGCATTAACCAGAACATGGAGTGCTTCAGTAACAGAGGAGTCTTGAATGGTGCTGAACATTCTGCAATTATCAATGAACATCCCCACTTCTGACCTTAAAGTAAGTGGAAAGTCATTGAGGAAGCAACTGAAGATGGTTGAGCTTAGGACACTACTCTGAGGAACTCGGGCTCTTGTGGTGCAGTGATATTGCCCTCTCCCTGAACCAGGAGGCTGAGGTTCAAATTCCAACCTCGAGAGGTATAACAACTCTGAACAGATTGATTATACAAAATTATCTGCTCTGAAGGACTCCAGCAGACATATCCTGGAGCTGAAATGAGCTCCAACAACCACAAACAACTTACTTTGTGGCAGATACGACTCCAAACAACAGAGAGGTTTCCCCTAATTCCCATTCTGAGATGAAAGACTTAGTGATTAAACAGTGGCTGCAACTCACCATTCCAAATGTATGGCCTCATATTAGGATGACCACATTCTGTGGGACAGACACATTAAGCCTGCTTGGAATGAAAATCTGCCTCTTGCTATTGTTTTCTGAAATCATAATTAAAATGCAAGTTTTACTATTTGTCCTTGACTTTCAGTTTTTCCTTTTTATTTCAAATAATTCGTGAACAGCCAAAAATGCCATCATAACTTATTACATATTGCACTGAGTTGAGCAATTTCATTCTTGAACATTTTTACAAGGAAAACATAAATAATTGTTTAGGTTTTATTGAATCCTGCAAGTTAAAGCTCAAGAAAATTGTAAGCATTGTTTTTTCATTTCTGACTAGAATTGACAACTACCTGAAGCTCGCATAAGCGGAAATTATAAATACCTACAAAATTGACTGAATATTAATATCCATATTTGACTTTTTGATTTAAATAATAAAATGATAAAAGTTATCAGAGTAACATAGAATTTTACTGCAAAGAACAAAGATAAAGAAAGTAACTTCATAAAGAACGTTTTCAAACACTATGTAAATCGCCCACTTATGGTGAAACCTACTTCATTTTATTATTCAGCACACAGGGTATTACTCATTTCATTTTTTGACTACTTTTATTTGTTGGCTATTCCAATTATGCCCCAGGCTAAACCTTTTCCAGCATTTCCTGTTGCAGCACTCTCATCATTTTCACCTTTACCCAGGTCATCTTCATTCTCTGTAACCTTTGAGAAAGAAAAAGTTAATAATTTAACCTGCAAATAACAACATAGTAATGTTTTTACATAGTTACTTGAATAAAAATGAACAGTATATTCAAAAATATTTTCAATTCATCAACGAGCGTTTGATGGCCATTTTGCATGGTGGCTCAATACATAGCACTGCTGCCTCACAGCGCCTGGGACCCAGGTTTGACTCTTGCTTCAGGTGACTGAATGTGTGGAGTCTGCACATTCTCCTAAGTCTGAGATGAACTTCCTCTGGGTGCTCCAGTTTCATAGAATCCCTACAGTGTGGCAGCAGGCCATTTGGCCCAAGTCCACACCAATCTTCTGAAGAGTATCCCACCAGACCCATTCCCCTACCCTGTTGCTCCACATTTCCCTTGACTAATGCACCTAACCAACACATCCCTGAACACTAGGAGCAATTTAGATGGCCAATTCACCTAACTTACACATCTTTTGACTGTGGGAGGAAACCGGAGCACCCGGAGGAAACCCATGCAGACACAGGGAAAATGTGCAAATTCCACACAGACTGGAATTGAACGTGAATCCCTGATGTTGTGAGACAGCAGTGCTAACCACTGAGCCACTGTTTCCTCCCACACTCCAAAGATGTGCAGATTAGATAGATTGGCCATGCTAAATTGCTCATAGTGTCCAGGGATGTGCATGCACAGTGGACTCGCCATGGGAAATGCAGGGTTACAGGGATCGGGTAGGGGGTGAGTTTGCGTGGTATTTTCCTTGGAGGATTGGTGTGTACTCAGTAGGCCAAATGGCCTGCTTCCACACAATAGGAATTCTATGATTTCATTCTCCCAACTGCAAGATCAAAACATATAAAAAACATTTGGTGGGCAAAGAGGTAGCTACCAATCTATGTCTTTTTCATAAACTACAGTATACAATTCAAAGAGGAGGAAAGTGAAATAATGATTCCTTTAAAAGGTTACACAAATGGGTTTAAAACAAACAATCTGTAGTTTATTTTGATGCTAATGGTGCACAATATTGAAATATGGGGAGGAGAATTACTCCCATATAAATAACTTTGGATAGCCAGAGCAGGAAGTAGAAACATAAAAATAAGGGTCAGCCATTTAACCCCTTGAGCCCATTCTGTAATTCAAATAAATCATGGTTAATATGACAGATCTTCGCTGTCAGTTTTAAAAGACTGGAGCAACTTATGATAGTAATATCCATCAAGAATTACCTAGTTGTTTCCTTCAGTTATGACACAATTGTTCAATTATTTCTTAATGCTTTCTCACGAAATGGTACCTTGGGTTTTTGAAAGGCTTATAAATGATAACATCAGAAAATACTGAAAGAACGGAAGTGAGGGCTTGGACAGACAAGCGCAGAACAAGGAATTAGTTCAGAATTTTACTGACGTGCATTGTGAAAGAACTCCAAAAAGCTGGTGTTCCATTATCAAGTCACCCTTTATTTACATGTAGAAAGTCCAAGACACCGATCCAGCACTCTCACAGTTAGCTCTCACGCTGAACAAGATGTCTCCAACTTTTATCCATCAGCCAAAGCTTCCTGATTGAGGCTGTTAATCTGGTCCAATCAGGGAACACATGTGATCCACCTGGCTGACCTCATTACAATCACTACATTCCTCCCTTCTGGGTCTGAGGACATAGGCTGGTTTATTTTTTTGCAGCTCCACCATTTCAGAAAATCGGGTCAGGTTCCTCCAACTCTGCCTCTAATACCAGCAGTATGTAACGCACAGCAACTCATCTCTTGCGCCCAGAGCATTACAGAATTCATTCTCTTCTTCAGGCGGCAAAGGCATCAAGGTGGTGACATCCATCATGTTCATTTCAGATTCACAAGTATTGGAGTACTGTGCGCAGTTTTGGGCTCCACATCCCAGACCACAAACCCCTGCCAGATCTACTTAAGAGAGGTCAGGCAGTGCCACTCATAGTTTCAGGCTGAATTCAGCAGTGGGCTCTAATACTAAGTGCACATAATTACAAGTTGGTACACCTTCCAAGAGGCCAAGTAGCAAATGTGGATGTGTTGAGCCACCTCCTGCTGGCAGATACAAAACTGGTGGTAACTTTAACTGCCATCCCTTCATTGTTGGGCCCACTTCACTGAGGCAGCTGAACCCACACTCATCCCACAACCAAGAGTCCCTGGTTCAGATGCCAGGTCAGGTTGCCTCCAGGTCACAAGTCCCGCTTCATTTGTAGATGTTGCCTTTCTGGTGCTGCCATCTTGCAGAGTCCGTTGCCATCCCCAATCACTGAAGGAGCATAGCTGCTACTGCCACCAGCCCAAATGCCAGGAGGACGACCTCGCTGCCGCAGTCCCTTAATGGGCATCTTCAATTGGATATACTGAGTCAATGAGCATTCTTGGTTTGCTGCTGAGGCTCCAAGCATCACAGATGCCAAACTTCGACCAATCTGATTTAGTCTATTTGATATCAAGAAAGGACTGAAGACAGTGAATACTGCATATACAATGAACCCAAACAACTTTCAAGCAGAAATACAAAAGAGTTAGCTCTAGAGCTAGTCACTTCCTTGATCAAGCTGTTTTTGTACATAGTTAAAACACTAGTGTCTACCCAATCACGTCATAAATTAAACACATATGTCCTACCCACAACAAGTCAGGCAAATCCAACACAGCCAATAACTGCTCCATCAGTTCACGCTCTCAATCATGAAAAAATGTTGCAAGTTGTCACTGATAGCAATTACTCAACAATATTCTGCTAATTCACACAGTTTGGGCTCTTCTACCAGGTCCACTCAGCTCCTGACCTCATCACAGTATTGGTGCAAACATAGACAAAAGAGGTGAACTCAACAATAAAGCAGAGAGGGAGTGACTTTGATAACAATGCAGAATTCCACAGTGTGGCTAAAGGAGCTGTAGCAAAGATTTCAAAGAAGCAATGGTGATCAGAAAAACTCACTGCTCATAGGAATCACATCTAACACAAAGGAAGATGGTTTATTTGTGGGAAGTGAATCATCTCAGTTATAGGGCATTACAGCAGGAGGTCCTCAAGGCAGTGTGTGAAGCCCAACGATCTTCAGCTGCTTTAATGACCTTCCCTCCATTACAAGCTAGAGGTAGGGTGATGTTTGCAAACTATTCAGGAGTATTCACAACTCCTCAGATTGTAGAAAAAACTAAATACAGGGAGATTATGCAATATTCTAAAGGAAATCTTATATGGAAGAAAAGTTTGCCTGGAAAACGTCTCTTCTGGGATACTATACATTCAACAGAGTGGGTCATTGAGCAAAGGTTGAGGAATAATCTTGTTAGCATGAAGGAAATGTCAGAGCAAAAAAAGATTTCCAAAGTAGATCGAGCAAGTCACCAGTTGTTACTGTTTTACAGAAAAGGTGCTTCCTTGAAGAAGTTAATGGCAATCTGAGATTAAGAGGCATTCAGGTGAAAAAAATCAAGTTTGGTGGGCGGCACGGTGGCACAGTGGTTAGCACTGCTGCCTCACAGCGCCTGAGACCCGGGTTCAATTCCCGCCTCAGGCGACTGACTGTGTGGAGTTTGCACGTTCTCCCCGTGTCTGCGTGGGTTTCCTCCGGGTGCTCCGGTTTCCTCCCACAGTCCAAAAAGATGTGCAGGGTCAGGTGAATTGGCCATGCTAAATTGCCCGTAGTGTTAGGTAAGGGGTAAATGTAGGGGTATGGGTGGGTTTCGCTTCGGCGGGTCGGTGTGGACTTGTTGGGCCGAAGGGCCTGTTTCCACACTGTAATGTAATCTAATCTAAAAAATCTAATCTAATCTAATCTAATTTTGTTTGGATCGCTTGATGACTAAATGTGTCATAATTATTTTGTTGATAAACTATGCCAGGTTGATTATGCTATAAAGAACATTGTTTTACTCTTGTCTTTTTTCTCTTCTACCAACGGCCCGGAGCAGAGGGGAAAGTGGCTAGTGGCCCTGAGTCAGGATGGCAGCCAGCAGCCCCAAGTGGAGAGAGGATCACAGCCATAGGCTGGAGTACAGTGCGAGCCGCCAATGGCCCAAGCGGAGCAGGGGCAACCAACAGCCCTGAACATGGGTGGTCAACCACCTGGAGCAAGGCGAGGGTGGCCAGCGGCCCCAGAACGATGGTTACTGGTTGGAAACCGGTGGAGCCTATTCAGAAGACGTGGAAGCCCTGACAGAATGACTGTAATGTCCATCTTTTTAGCTTTATCTTTTTCCTAACTTATTCTATGTATATCTCTAATGTAGTGTATTTTTTTTCTTTTCTTTGTGCCTAAGACTGGTATATAGGTACTTTGTACCTAAGATGGAACTGTGTATTGGCAATATTGCACACTTTTCAATGTGCAGAAAATGGGGGAGATACTAAACGAGTATTTTGCATCAGTATTTACTGTGGAAAAGGACATGGAAGATATAGAATGTGGGGAAATAGATGGTGACATCATAAAAAATGTCCATATTACAGAGGAGGAAGTGCTGGATGTCTTGAAATGCATAAAGGTGGATAAATCCCCAGGACCTGATTAGGTGTACCCTAGAACTCTGTGGGAAGCTAGGAAAGTGATTGCTGAGCCTCTTGCTGAGATATTTGTATCATTTATAGTCACAGGTGAGGTGCCGGAAGACTGGAGGCTGGCTAACGTGGTGCCACTCTTTAAGAAGGGTGGTAAGGACAAGCCAGAGAACTATAGACCAGTGAGCCTGATGTCGGTGGCGGGCAAGTTGTTGGAGGGAACCCTGAGGGACAGGATGTACTTGTATTTGGAAAGGCAAAGGACTGATTAGTGATAGTCAACATGACTTTGTGTGCGGGAAATCATGTCTCACAAACTTGATTGAGTTTTTTGAAGAAGTAAAAAAGAGGATTGATGAGGGCAGAGCGGTAGACATGATGTTCATGGACTTCAGTAAGGCGTTTGACAAGGTTCCCCATGGGAGACTGGTTAGCAAGGTTAGGTCTCACGGAGTACAGGGAGAACTGGCCATTTTGGATACAGAACTGGCTCAAAGGTAGAAGACAGAGGGTGGTGGTGGAGGGTTGTTTTTCAGACTGGAGGCCTGTGACCAGTGGAGTGCCACAAGAATCAGTGCTGGGTCCTCTACTTTTCGTCATTTACATAAATGATTTGGATGCGAGCATAAGAGGTATAGTTAATAAGTTTGCAGATGACACCAAGATTAGAGGTGCAGTGGTCAGCGAAGAAGGTTAACTCAGATTACAACAGGATCTTGATCAGATGGGCCAATGGGCTGAGATGTGGCAGATGGAGTTTAATTCAGATAAATGCGAGGTGCTGCATTTTGGGAAAGCAAATTTTAGCAGGACTTATACACTTAATGGTAAGGTCCTAGGGAGTGTTGCTGAACAAAGAGACCTTGGAGTGCAGGTTCATAGTTCCTTAAAAGTAGAGTCGCAGGTAGATAGGAGAGCGAAGAAGGCGTTTGGTATGCTTTCCTTTATTGGTCATAGTGTTGAGTACAGGAGTTGGTAGGTCATGTTGCGGCTGTACAGGACATCGGTTAGGCCACTGTTGGAATATTGCGTGCAATTCTAGTCTCCTTTCTATCAGAAAAATGTTGTGAAACTTGAAAGAGTTCAGACAAGGATGTTACCAGGGTTGGAGGATTTGAGCTAGAGGGAGAGGCTGAACAGGCTGGGCTGTTTTACTTGGAGCATCGGAGACTAAGGGGTGACCTTATAGGGGTTCACAAAATTATGAGGGGCATGGATAGAATAAATAGAAAAAGTCGTTTCCCTGGGGTGGGACAGTCCAGAACGAGAGGGCATAGGTTTAGGATGAAAGGGGAAAGATACAAAAGAGACCGAAGAGGCAACTTGTTCACGCAGAGGGTGGTACGTGTATGGAATGAGCTGCCAGAGGAAGTGTTGGAGGCTGGTACAATCTCTATGACTTTATGCTCCTGTTCTTTTGTAACTTGAGTACAGAAGACAATAAACCTAATTCTAATTCTGAGGAAGCACTCTGGAAGACCAGTCCTGCTGATCATAAAGTCATCATAAAAATTAAACATTCCAGAAAGTATACAGAATTTCCCAATATACTGTCTTTTTGATAGGCTGTCAGAAAGCACAGACTACTTTCTGTAATTAACAAGAATTAATATTTATAACAGGGAGATAGAGAGAGAGAGAGAGCGAGCGAGAGAGAGAGAAATGCCCCACCAGTCTTTCTTCACATGTACTGCTACTGAACTGAACGAAAAACCCAAACCAAAAAAAGGCTAGCTACACAGATAGCTGGGCACTCCCCTTTGATTATACTTTTTTTTAAGACATGAAAGCCTTTGGCAGAGGCATTTTCTGTTAGGGGTAAACAAACAGGGCCCCAATACACCTTTCAAACCCAGCCGAGCTGGAGCCTGGCCAATTACCCCCTCTCTGGGAAAAAAACTCAAGGGCATAGTAACCTTACATAAACAAACATCATTGTGACAATGGTCACAAAAAATGGGTGTTATTGGTAGCAGGAAAGACTGATGAGGGAGTTCAGCGGTCCTTATTCATAGAATTTGCTCAGATGATCCTTTTGTTGATCCAAAAATTGCTGCTTAATCTTCTTTCGCCAGGTATTTTCACTGGTTTGCAGGAGACACAGGGTGAATGATTTACACTTACAAGGATCTCTGATTTCTTAATTAGAAGTCACAGTTACAGAAAATGATTAGGGAAAATAAACTAATTAATGACAGGCTTGAGATGCTTTTCACTGCAGAGCAAAAATACTTTCTTTTTCAGAGGTCCCAAGGCTTCTGACCTGAACATTTGCACCCCCAAACTGTTCAGTTATCAGGTAGCCAGAGTTTTGGCAAGCAGGAGGGCCTTTGTCATCAATAACTGGACACTAATCCCACAGACCAATCTGTTATTTGTTGTTAAACATAGCTCCATTGTTAGGTAACCTACCGGCTCCAGCTCATATGCAACTAGACTTGGCCCACTGCTTCAATCAAAGGCTGTGTAAACAGCATATGAGTGTCAGGTTACTTGCTTTAAAAATAGTGCAGCAATCCTTGGTTTTTAAAAAATGTTCCTTTTCTGTTTCAGCGATAAATCAAAAACACAGATAAAGATATTGTATTTACAATATGAAAAAATATAATAAAATTGATCAGGAACAAAATTTTGTACGTTAGATATACAGTGAATTTTCTTTTCATTAATTCTTAACTCAAGAAGCATTAAACCATCTAGAACAATGCCACCTGTTGATTGGATGCTTTTCCTTACCATCTTTCCTAAATAGTGGCACAATGTTAACTAACCTCCAGTCTTCCAGCACCTCACCTGTGACTACCAATGCATATATCTAAGCAAGGGGGCCAGCAATCATTTCCCTAGCTTCCCCCAGAGTTCAACAGTACACCTTATCAGGTCCCAGGGATTTATCCACATTTATACTTTTTAAGCCATTCAGCACCTCCTCCTCTATTATATGGACATTTTTCAGGATGCCGCTATTTACGTTCCCATATTCTATATCTTCCATATCCTTCTCCACATTAAACACTGTTGCAAAATACTCATTTAGTATCTCCCCCAACTCCTATGATTGCACATATGGGCAGCCTTGCTGATCTTTAAGGGGCCCTCTTCTCTCCCTAGTTACCCTTTAGTTCTTAAAGAATTTTCAGATCCCTTTGGATTCTCCTTAACCCTATTTGCCAAAGCTAACTCATGTCCCCTTTTTCCCTCTTAAGTATATTCCTACCACCTTTATACTCTTCTAGTGATTCACTTGATCTCTGCTGTCTATACCTGATATATGCTTCATTCCTTTTCTTCACCAAAATCTCAATTTCTCTAGTCATCCAACATTCACTACACCTACCAGATTTGCCTTTTACCCTAACAGGAACATACTGTCTCTGGGGTCTCATCTGATTTTCAAAGGCTTCCCCATTTTTCAGCCGTCCATTTACCTGGGAACATCCCTTCCCAAACAATTTTTGAAAGTTCTTGCCTAATACTGTCCTCCAATTCATAACTTTAACTTTTAGATCTGGTTCATCCTTTTCCAACACTATTGCAAAACTAATAGAATTACACTGGCCCCAAAATGCTTCCCCACTGACACCTTGCCCTGTCTTATTTCCCAAGAGTAGGTAAAATTCTGCAGCTTCTCTAGTAGGTATATCCACATGCTGAATCAGAAAATCATCTTGTACACACTTAACAAATTCCTCTCCATCCAAGTCTTTAACATTATGGCAGTCCCAGTTTATGTTTGGAAAGTCAAAATGCCCTACCGTAACTACCCTATCTTATCTTACAGACAACTGAGATCCTACAAATGTATTTCTCAATTTCCCACTGACTACTACTATAGTACAATCCAATAAAGGTGATCATATCTTTCATATTTCCCAAATAATTTCTGTGCATGTAGTTCAAGGAACATCCTCCCTAAGTATAGCTGTAATATTAACCAAAGAGAAACACCATGCCCTCTCCTTTCTTTCCTCCCTCTCAATTCTTCCCGCAGCATTTGTATCCTGGCACATTAATCTGTCATTCCAGTCCATCCCTGAGCCACATCTCTGTAATTGCTATGATATCCCATTCCCATGTTCCCAACCATGCCCTGAGTTCATCTGCCTTACCTGTTAGGCCTGTTGCATTGAAATACTTCAATCAGTTTAATTCATCAGTCTGACCTCATTCTCTGCTTTGCTCTTGCCTGCCCTGTTTGACTTGCTTCTTTTTCCAACTGTACCAGTCTCAGACTGATCTCTTTCCTCACTATCTCCTTGGGTCCCATTGTTTCCCCACTAGTTTGAATCCTCCCAAGCAGCTAGAGCAAATCTCCCCACTAATATGTTAAGCCCCTTCCAAGTCAGGTGCAATCCGTCCTTTTTGTACAGGTCACTTCTACCCCAGAAGTCTATCCAATGATCCAAAAGTATGAGATAATCATCAATAACATGGGAACTCCTCCTCATCTCCTACATCCAACAGGAAGCGGACATCACTCTACCAAAGGCCTAATTTGCTCCTTAACAATCTACAAACTCAGAAAATAGCACAGTCTTACTGCTCTAAAAAACACTGTTCCAGGCTAACTTAGTACCTATTTTTTGTGTTTTTAAAGTTTAATCAAGAATTGGATCTTAATATAACATATAATCTAAAAAGAACCCACTCAAGTCACTATCATAGATTTACAAGTAAAAAACAGCAAGTTTGCACTTTTAAAAACCACTTAGCTGCTCCTAAGCTGTGAGCTTCCCCACACAGCTTTCTCCAAGGTCAGCTGCAAATTTCGCCATTTGTTAATTCTTCTTAAGACAAGTTTCAATGTCCAGATATACTTGAAATCAAACTGCAGAACAGTCAGCTGTGCAGATTCACTGCTGGGTCAGACAGCAGTCCAGGTTTATTTCTCCGTTTGATTTATTTCCTATGTGGTTGCTACCTTTGTCTGTCTTCTTCCTTTTTAAAGTGCCATTGTTTTGACCTTTCTTTTCCCCAAAGTTCCAAAACAATGCAACAGCTTAGAGAACAGCAATTGCTGCCTCTAGAATTTGAGGAAATCAGTTCCAACACTGAAAGTACCTCAAAAAAAGGAGCAGCTCTTACAGCCACAACTTTTTACCATCCTCCTTCTTGCCTCTCAGTGTCCCCCTGGACCTGGGTTCGATTCCATCCTTGGGCAACTGCCCATGTGGAGTTTGCACATGGGTTTCCTCCGGGTGCTCTGGTTTGCTCCCAAAGTCCAAAGATGTGCAAGTTAGGTGAATTGGCCATGCTAAATTGCCCATAGGGTCCAGGATGTGCAGGGTAGGTGGGTTGGCCATAGGAAATGCAGGGTGATTGAGTGGGGAGGTGGTTCTGGGTGGGATGCTCTTCAGAAGCTCAGTGTGTACTCGATGGACCAAATGGCCTGCTTCCACTTTGTAGGGATTCTAACAAAGATGACAACACTTGTGTCACACAAATGATGGTCAACTGACATCTCAAACAGAAGATAATCCACATTTACTGTCCATATTCAACAGCATTTTCAAATTTGACAAGCCACACCATCTTTTGTTGAGGTATCATATGGCATCAATGAGTCAGACCATGACCACTGCCACAGAACTGCATCATCTATCATGCCACCACTGTGATTCCATCTACATTGGGAGTAGTTAGACATCGTAGGAGGTTGAGGTAGGAAAAGATTCAACAAGAAAAAGAAATACCAATAAGTGACACCATGGGCTTAGAGCATGTAAGTAATGTAAATATAGTTACATCACTATATTTTCATTTATTTGTCATAAGAATGGTAGTGGCTGAATCCCTCCACTCATTTTCTAGTAAGCTCCTTGAACCACTTAACATAGTTGATGCATAACTTAATTCCATACCTTCATTCAATATCTTGATACTTTTCAGATCAAGTTTTGTGAGACAATGTTTTAAGTTGCAAATTTCTTATGATGCGGAGATTTCCATTATTTCACTATCCTTTTGTGTAAAATAGCTTTTTTCTGATTTCCCAACAAATTGCCTCACTGCATCTAACCTAACATATTAAACAGCTCAATCTGACTTTATTTAAACTTCCAAGAATATCGAGAATATGCAAAAGTTTGTGCAACCTGTGCTCACAACTGAACCACCCCATATCACTCTTTCCAAGGCTGAGATTTCATTCTCAAGATGGAATTCAATAGTACAAATAAGATCTGACTATTGTTTCAAATAACTCAAGGACAAGCTCCTCATTAACAACATAACTGATTTTGACTTGGGAAACAGTCGCACTAAATCAAAATTTGTAATGAGATCAAATTTGGGGACAGGGTGTGGGGATAGTAATTTCTGAGACAGTTATTTGTGGGTCAAGTTCAGGACTCGAGCGCAATAAAATCAGATTGATATATCAGTGCAACACTGAAGGAGGGAGTTCCACACTGTCAGATTTGAGACAAGGTATTAAACTGAGGGCCTTTCAGTTTTCTCAAGTGGACACTAAGGACCATATTGCTTCACTTCAAAGCACAGCAGGGTAGTTATCCCTGGCACCTTAGCTAATACTTATCTGCAAATAACATCACAAAAACAGACTACTTTGACACTATTATACTGCTGTGTACAACAGTTTGCTGTTTACAGATTGCCTATCACATTCCTACTTACAATAGTGAATATTCTATGATGCAAAGCATGGATTTAATTCCTGCACTGGCTGACGTTAATATGAAGAACTCGCTTTCTCAACATCTCCCCTCATCTGAGGGTTGATGACCCTAAACCACTACTAGTCATCTCTCTGTAATGAGACAGCATCCCTATTGTCTGGTTGGACTACAGTGACTTTACCTTTACTTCATAAGATTTTCATTGGCTGTAAAGTACTTTGGTTACCTGCTGTCTTAAATCCACAAAAGTAAAAAATTTGCAGATTGGGTGTGTAAATAGCAAATGAACCTCACATAAACATGTGTCAGGTGATATTTTCTGGACGAATAAGGAAACTAAATGGGATAGAAGAACAGAAAGATCAGGGGTACAAGTGTTATTATGATCCCATCCAATATTATTACTCGACAGATCATATCTGACATCAAAACCTAGCTTGCTAGATAATGTTTATTTTGGTTTTAACAAAGTGTTGTCTCATTGAAACATAAGCATGCAAGGTTGCAGCTTTTGTTTTAACCCTAAAACAGAAGTTTATTTACCAAAATAAATTCAATCAAATGAAATGATGATAAAACAAAATAACCAAAACTACTTATTTACAATACAAATTCAAATAATGTTAAGCACACAGAAACGTACAATCCCATTAATCCCACACATACCTTTACAAGTTCCAAACTAAAAACAATATGCCACTTATGTAACCTATTTATCTCACTCTGCAGAATCTGTGTCACTCTGACCCCTTGCCTCCCCAACCATTTTTATGTCATTTGTGAATTTGGATATAGTACAATCAATCACTTTCCTCATCAAGTTATTCATACATATTGGAAATAATACCCAGCATTGATTTCTGTGGCAAACCACCAATTACAGGTTGGTAGCTTGAATTTGCCCCTCCTTTTCCTAACTCTGTTTTCCATTAGACAATCCTTAATCAATTCTTATGTACTACCTCCAAAATCTTAGGATATTATCCGAACAAGTAACCTCAAGTTTAGTACCTTATTAAATACATTCTGAAAATTCATATTTATTACAGCCATTGCTTCCCCTTTATCTATTCTGCTGGTTACATTCTAAAAGAGTTCTCGTAAATTTGTCAAACATGATTTCCCCATTCATGAAGGCATGGTGGCTCTGCTTAATCATGTTAAGTATTCCTAAATGCTCTATTATCAAATCCTTTATATTAGTGTCTAACATTTTCCGAGTACAGATATTAAGCTAACTGGCCTATCTTTTTTATTGTCTCCTTCTATTTCCAAATAATAGGTTAGCTTTGCATAGATTTGAAGTTTTCCAATCCAGAATCTAAGAATTCATGGAAAATTACTACCATTGCATTCATGATCTTCCTTTCATACCTTTGGATACATCCCATAAGGTCCAGGGACTTAACGGTCTTTAGCCCCACTGGTTTCTCCCATGATAGTTATTGCATTTATTTTCTTTCCTCCTTTTGTCCCTTGAATATTTAGTAATTTTGGAATGCTATTTATGTTTTCCACTGTGAAGATTAATGCAAAGTATTTATTCAACTCCTTTGCCATTTCTTGGTTCCGCATTATTATTTCTCCTGCCTCATTCTCTAAGGGGCCTATATTCACCATGGCTTCTCTCTTCCTTTTTTATATATTTATAGAAACTTTTGCTGTCTGTCTTGATAATACTTGCAACTTTACTGTCAAAGTTTATTATTTCCCTTTGTTGATCTTTTGTTGATTTTGTAGTACCTTTCCAGTTCTCTGGCTTACCACTAACTTTTGCCACATATTATGTTTTTTTCTTTCCATTTAATGTTATCCTCATCTTTCCTGGCTAACCAAGATTAGTTCATTTTCCTTCCTAGACTCCTTCTTTCTCAATGGAATATGTCTTTGTTGTCAGCCATCGTCATTGTTTCTCAACTGCCTTTCGCTGCTCCGTTCTCAAACCACTCCAGCAAGCTCTACCCTGACCTCTCTGTAATTACTATTATTTAATCTTAGTACAGTTGTTTCTAATTCCAAGTTCCTCCCTCTCAAACTGAATACTAAAGTCATCTGTGTTATTTCACTGTTCCCTGGCAATCTTTTACTCTGAGATCATTTATTAAACCTGAAACACATCACGAGTTTCAAAGTAGCTTATCCCTAGTTTGATCCACAACACAGTATTAGTGACAGGGAAAGGGTTTATTGAGGACAAAGAGAACGCTCCCCAAGTGAGAATGGAGGCAATGCCACAGAAGAGTTCAGAATCATTCTGCATTCCAATCTGTGATGGGGACATATTGGAATAAAATAGTCCTTTGTTGAGCATAGACTGTTCAGTGTCAGAGATCGAAGGTGAAACGGGAAAGTAAATACATGACGAGAGGTGGGATTAAAAGAAGATGAAATATGTAATATCGGTTAATAAAGCCATTGAAAAGTAAATGAAGCACAGAGGTTAATTTGTAGAGAAATAAAATTGACACTAGAAAATAAAACATTAGTTAATCATATTTGGAATATTGAAAATAGTTCTAAGTACTGAAGTGGTAAAATGGTTTATTAAAGTAATACCAGAATGGACAGGTTACACCTCTCAGTAAAAATTGGCTGGGCATCTTGAGCAAAAAAAAACGTAATCTTTAAGAATAAACATATAGAGATGTTATTACTTGTGGGTGGGACCAAAAGAAGAGACCGTAAAATGCAAGGCACTCACTGAAAAAAAAGTCTATAGAAAATTAACAGAGTTCTACTTTTCATCTAGAATGGCTGAAACATGGAACTCATGGAACTACAAAGAGTAGCTAAAGAAAACATTACAGATCCATCTCAGGGAAAATTGGATAAATGTAAGGGAGGAAAGATCAGGATACAACAGTGAGCCGAACACTCTGTATCTGTTCTTTAAATAGCTATTTAGTTATGTAATACACCTATCAAGCTTTGTTTGGCACTCCAAACTATTCATTCTGGGTAAAAAGGCTGAACAAGAACATTCTCAACAAAAGGAAGGAATCAATGTACAAGCCAGAAGAGGCAGGTGAGGTCCTAAACAAATACTTTGTATCAGTATTCACCAAAGAGAAGGAATTGGTGGAGGATATCTCAGGGAAGGGAGTGTCAAATTTCTAAGCCATGTTGCTATTAAACAGGAAGAGGTGTTGTGTTTCTTGAAAGATATTATGATAGTTAAGTCCTCAGGTCCAGATGGGATCTATCCCAGAATACGGAGGGAGGCAAAAAACCAAATTGCTGGAGCATTGACAGACATCTTTGTATCCTCTTTGGCCGCAGGTAAGATCCCACAGTACTGGAGAACAAGCAATGTTGTCCCATTGTTTAAGAAGGGTAGCAGGGATAGTCCAGCAAATTTCAGGCCTGTGAGCCTCATTTCAGTGGTAGGGAATTTATTAGAAAAGATTCTCAGGGACAAGATCTATATGCATTTAGAAGCGAATGGAGTTAACAGCGATAGACAGCATTGTTTAGGATGGGGTCGGTCATGTCTCACTAACTTGATTGGGTTTTTTTTGAGGTTGTGAAGATGATGATCGATTGGGGAAAGCAGTTGATGTTGTCTACATGGACTCCAGTAAAGCCTTTGACAAGGTCCCTCATGGCAGACTGGTGCAGAAAGTGAAGTAACATGGTATCAGGGATGAACTGGCAAGATGGATACAGAACTGGCTTAGTCTTAGGAGACAGAAGGTACTGGTGGAAAGATGCTTTTTGGAATGGAGGGTTGTGACTATGATGTTCAACAGGGATCAGTGCTGGGACTCTGCTGTTCGTGGTCAACATACATGATTTGGAGGAAAACATACCTGATCTAATTAGTCAGCTTATGGATGATACAAATATTGGTAGAGTTGCAGATAGAGAGGATGGTTGTCAGAGGATGCAGAAGGATAAAGATCAGCTGGAGATGTGGGCAGAAAAATGGCTGATGGAATCTAATCTGGACAAATGTGAGGTGATGCATTTTGGAAGGTGAAGTACAGGTGGAAATTATACAGTCAATGGCAGAACCCTTGGGATTGATATGCAGAAGAATCTGGGTGTGCAGGTCCACAGATTACTAAAAGGAAGCATGCTTACCTTCATTGGAACGGGCATTGAATAGAAGGAGCTTTATAGAACTTAGACCACACTTAGAATATTGCGTACAGTTCTGGTCACCACACTACCGAAACGATGTGAATGCTTTGGAGAAGGTACAGGAAAGGTTTACTAGGATGTTGCTGGTCTGGGAGATTTTAGAAATGAAGAAAGGTTGGATAGACTGGATTTGTTTTCACTGGAACGCAGGAGGTTGAGGAACCGGATATAAGCTTATAGGATTGTGAATGACTAGGGTAGAGTGGAAAGTACAAGGCTTTTTTCTCAGGTTGGAGGTGTCAATTATGAGGGGACATGGGTTCAAGGTGCTAGGCTTTAAAAGAGATATGTGTGAGGCAAGTTTTTCAAAGGGTGGTGAGTGCCTGGAACACGCTGCTAAAGGAGGTGGTGGAAGCAGACACAATAGCAACATTCAAGAAAAACCTGAACAAATACATGAATAGGAAGGAGATAGATGGATACAGATCCTGTAATGAAGACAGCTTTGGTATGGAAGGGCAAAATGTGTTGGTGCAGATTGGAGGACCGAAGGGCCTGTTCCTGTGCTGTTTTGCTCTTTATTCAAAAGTGAGCAATTAAATACATTTAGCTTTTAAATTGATTTTGATTATTGCATAGCACAGCATTCGTTTTGTAAGGGAAAGTTTTCACATTGATGGAATCAGGTAGAAGGGTGTGTGACTGGTTGAAGTTAAAGTTAAGTTAAAAAAGTGACAATAGGTAACAACTGTTGAGATGGTTAACTGCCCTAGACTATCCAATGAAAGGGTGGGATAATGGCAGGAAAGTAAATTCATAAGATCAAATGTGTGCCGTATTATGCTTTAATTTTCATTCCAACAAGCCATTTGTTCAGTACAGCTGTATAACAACTGAGTCTGTGGGATGAAATATTTACCACCAAAGTGCGTCCAATTATTGAATAATTTCCAGCCAAGCGAAGAAGTCGGTCGTGCATTTCAAACTTAGCAACACCATCATCACTGGCTTCAACGTTACCCAGGTCACCAACATGTCTATAAAGAATTGTAGAAGTTTTAAAATTAGAAGTATGTTCTGCAAGAATAGATAAGAAATTACAATGACAATGCTTTTACGTAACTCTTTCAACATATAGAAAGGTGTTCAAGAACTGTCACATGAGGAAGATGGTTTTCAATTCAATTCATTCCACTGCAAGGCAGGGAGCCAATGTAAGCAATAAACATCAGTGCTTAAATAATAGTTCACCCAGCCTGTATCACAGTCATGCAATACATGCCCCTAAACTATTTAATTGAAACAAAGTGTTCTTTAATTTAAAAGCAAATTACACAGCTATTGGAATCAGAAATTAAAAGAAGTTGTACTAAGCAGGTTAGGCAGCAACTGTGCAATACATTTTTTGGTTTGTGACCAATCATCATTTTAGGAAGATTGTGTCTGGATTCTTTGCCCATCCAATTGTACTGAGGATCAGGCACTTGTTCATTGCTGCACTGTAATTTCCAGCCAGGGAATTCACTTCGTTTTCTTAAAATTTGTTTTTAAATATCATGTGATATTGTTTAAACAGGTGATTTTCAGAACAAGAGGAGGGCAATACCAAAAAGAAAACAAGGATTACTACATTGCAGATCTAGACACACAAGTGTCACAACCAAAGCTGGAGAAATGCACTTCGCTCTTGTACCATTACCTCGTGGGTCACAGCTTAATATAAAAATATATTTCTCAGTTACTGAGATAGCCAACCAAGTATTATATTTATGTTGGTTTTAATTAAAAAGAGCCATCAACCAAGTTCCTTTAATAAACAATTGTTTATTATCAAAACAATACCTTTTCAAGGATTGGTTAACATATTCGGTCAGAAATATAAAGTCTAACAATGATCCCTCTAAATAATGCCAAATACACACTTCAGGAGAAGAAGAGAAAAAAGGAATTTTCTCTGCAATTCACTTAAAACAGCCACTTACTGACCAATAGGGTTATTCAGACAAGTAAACAAGATAATGCATATAATATTTTAAAGTCTGTCACTCCCTGACATTCTGGTACACATGGTTAAATTAATTATCATGCATGAATGCCTCTGGAGTATAGATAGACACAGCTTCCTCAGGAGAACAACTGTAGAACAAATAGATAAACACATTATGGAAAGATGCAGAGGCAACAGGATAGTGGTGAAGGGAGATTTTAATTTTCCCAACATTGACTGGGATTCACTTAGTGTCAGAGGTCTGGATGGAGCAGAACTTGTAAGAAGCATCCAGGAGAGTTTTCTAGAGCAGTATGTTAATAGTCCGATGAGGGAGGGGGCCATACTGGACCTGGTGTTGGGGAATGAGCCAGGCCAGGTGGTAGAAGTTGCAGTGGGGGATTTCTTTGGGAACTGCGACAATTCTGTAAGTTTTAGAATACTCGTAGACAAAGATGAGAGTGGTCCTAAGGGAAGAGTACTAAACTGGGTCAAGGCCAATTATATCAAAATTAGGCAGGAGCTGGGAAATGTGGATTGGACACAGCTATTTGAAAGGAAGTTCACAATTGATATGTGGGAGGCTTTCAAAGATAGGTTAAAGATAGTGCAGGATAGGCATGTCCTGTTGAAAGCAAAGGGTAGGAAAGGCAAGATTCGTGAACTGTTAATCACAGGAGAAATCGTACGACTAGCCAAGAGGAAAAGGGAAGCGTACTTAAGGTCCAGGCAGCTAAGAACCATAACAGGCCCTGGAGGAATATCGGAAGAGTAGGACCAGTCTTAAATGAGGAATCAAGCGGGCTAAAAGGGGTCATGAAATAGCTTAGCGAGCGGAATTAAGGAGAATCCCAAAGCTTTTTATTCTTAATTAAGAAGCAAGCAGGTAACTAGAGAAAGGATTGGTCCACTAAAGGGTAATGAAGGAAGGCTCTGTGTCGAACCTGAGAGAATGGGTGAGATTCTGAATGATTACTTTGCATCAGTGTTTACTGATTAGAGATGGAAGGTTGATAACTCTAGATCACGTTGACGTAAGTCGTGATGATATGTTGGGTAGACTAGAGGTTATTAAGGTGGTTAAGTCCCCAGGATCGGATGGGATCTATCCCAGATAGCTGAGGGAGGAGAGAGAGGGAATAGCTGGGGCCCTACAGATATTTTTGTAGCATTCTTAAATACAGGTGAGGTGCCAGAGGACTGGAAGATTGCTCATGTTGTCCCCCTGTACAAGAAGGGTACTAGGGACATTCCAGGTAACTACAGACCAGTGAGCCTGACGTCAGTGATGGGAAAGTTGCTGGAGAAGGTACTGAGGGATAGGATCTATTTATACTTAAAAAAGAATGGGCTTATCAATAATAGGCAACATGGTTTCATACAGGATAGATCGTGCCTTACCAACTTATTAGAGCTCTTTCAGGAAGTGACCAAGTTTATAGATGAAGGAAGGGCTGTAGATGTCATATACATGGACTTTAGTAAGACGTTTGATAAGGTTCCCTATGGTAAACTAATAGAGAATGTGAAGTCACATGTTGGGCAGGGTGTTCTAGCTAGGTGATAAAGAACTGGTTGAGCAACAGGAGACAGAGAGTAGTAGTTGAAGGGGGGTTCTCAACATGGAGAAAGGTGACCAGTGGTGTTCCATAGGGACCAGTGCTAGGGCCACTGTTGTTTGTGATATACATAAATGATCTGGAAGAGGGCACTATTGATATGATCAGCAAGTTTGCAGATGACAGGAAGATTGTTGGAGTAGCATAAAGCATAGGGGTCTGTCAAAGAATACAGCAGAATATAGATATACTGGAGAGTTCAGCAGAGAAGTGGCAGATGAAGTTCAATCCAGGCAAATGTGAGGTGATGCATTCTGGGAAGTCTAATTATAGAGCGAATTATACCGTAAACGGAAGAGCCTACGGAAAATTTGATGAGCAGAAAGATCTGGGAGAACAGGTCCATTATACCCTGAAGGTTGCTGCACAGGTGGATAGAGTGGATATTAAAATTGTACACAACGTTGGTTCAGCCGCATTTAGAATACTGTGTACAGTTCTAGTCACCACATTACCAAAAGGACGTGGATGCTTTGGAGAGGGTGCAGACAAGGTTTACAAGGATGTTGCCAGGTATGGAAGGTGCTAGCTATGAAGAGAGGTTGAGTAGGTTAGGTTTGTTTCCATTTGAAAACAGGAGATTGAGGGGGGACCTGATTGAGGTCTACAAAATCATGAAGGGCATAGACAGGATAAATAGAGATAAGCTTTTTCCCAAGGTGAAGGATTCAATAACGAGAGGTCACACTTTCAAGGTGAGAGGTAAAAGGTTTAAGGGGGATACACGCAGCAAGTACTTTACACAGAAGGGTGGTAGGTGCCTGGAATGTGTTGCCAGCAGAGGCAGTAGAAACAGGCATGGTAGATTCATTTAAATGCTTTTGGACAGATGAATGAATAGGTGGGGAGCAGAGGGATACAGATGCTTAGGAATTAGGTGACAGGTTTAGACAGTAGATTTGGATTGATTCAGGCTTGGAGGGCCGAAGGGCCTGTTCCTGGGCTTTAAATTATCTTTGTTCTCTTTGTTCTTTGTTAAATACAATATTGGAAAGTTCCTGTAAGTATTCTTCACAAAGAAAGAAGGTTTCACCCAAAATCAATCACTTCAAAAAGTAGGATCAGCTGTGCAGCCCTTCCAAAAATGCTTCTGGTACCCCAACTATTTACAGATATCAATGCACTCTGTCTGTTAAGCCAATGTTCAAACAAGGCTCTGCAGCAAATCCAACGTCCACAATGGGCTTTCAATTATTTATTTTCATGAAATAAGTCTAGGCTTCTCTACTAAACTTCAACAACATCAGTTTTTCCACAATCCTTCAAAAACTTAAGTTGTGTGAGAAGCGTTAAACATGAAGAACCTTTGTAACAGAAATGACGAGACAGTTAGTACCAACATCATTGTTCCCAGAATCTGGGTCCAAGATACAAAAATCTTCAACTTATTTCATATAAGCAGGTACAATACGCAACACTATCTCTCTCGGGTTATGAGCGTGCTTTCCACTTTCTCCCTCAACAAATTTCAATACATTCTTCACCGTTAGTTCCAAATCAATGACCTCATCCATTGCAGTCCTCACATCAACTGCCAGTAGCATTATCTTTTCACATCTGACACATTTCCACTCTAATACCATGCGAAGGGGAGTAGCAAGACTGGGTATGAACAGTTGATGTCACAACCCTCATCCAAGTAGAGAAGGATGCTGTAAATATTAATGGCACAACAAAAAGAAACATATTCAGGCAAGGGTGGAAACTCATCTGAACAAGGTGTCTGCCTATCAACTGGCACTAATTCATATTCTATTTTCTTTGTAATGTACAACAAATTAATTTAAATTGCAAGTCTTTTTATTCTTTCTTGAGAAGTAGATGCCATTTTGTTACCCATCCCGAATTTCCTATGATTAAGTGGGCATGACACAGACATTACTGTTAGGAAAGAAATTCTAAGATTTTAATCCTCCAACATTGAAGGAACAGCAATATAGTTTCAAGTTAGAATTGTGAAGCTAGAGGTGAACCTGTAAGTGGGTTATATTTCCTTGTTTTGGCAACCCTTAATCTTCTAGCTTGGTTGAGGTTTCAGGTTTAGAATGTGCTGTCTCAGGACATATGATGAGCAGCCACAGTGCATCCTGCTGCCATTGTGCATTAGTGGCAAAAGATGCGACAGTTTGAGTTGGTGGCTGGATGTCAATCAAGCAAAGGGTTTTCTCAAGTGTTGTTGGAGCTGTACTTAACCAGGCAAGTGGAAACTATTCCATCCTACTCCTTAATTCTGCATTACAGGTAGTAGACAAACTCTAGGAAGTCAAAGAGTGAATTACTTGCGAAAAAAACTCTCAGCTTCACAGACCTGCTCACAGTCATTGTAGTTATATAGCTGGTCTAGTTCATTTTCTCATTAATGATAGCCCAGAGATGTTGACAATGAGTGGGTTTACTAATTCAAACGGCATTTCTTTTGCTGGAGTTTATTATTATCTAGCATCTTGTAAGTAACATTCAGGCTAACCCTCATCAGTATAAGTGATAACCCCACTTCTCCCATTGCCCCTATGAATGGAATGACACCTGATGATGAGGGAAACAATGTAACAAATAATTAAGGCAAAGAAACATATGTTTGAAGACGCTGGGGGTGCGAGACATCTTCAGTCTATAATATGAAGTTCAAATGATCCTATTAAATTTTCAGCCCTTAACTTGGCTTCCAGTATTCAAAGCTGATATGACCTTTAATAAAATGAGTTCTGGCCATCTTGATTCCAAACCTGGAACAGAAGTAATGTGTATTATATTATTGCTAGAGGAACTGGACAGATGAAAATCTGTAATATAAAACTCTGGAGAAAATACCAAGTTGTTAATGATAATTTCCCTTTATTCACCTCAAAAATCAGTCAATGAATTTAAAGAATTCAAGCTGTAATCTTCAGGCCAGAATCTGATATTGAGTTTGTCTTTGTAATGGTGACTCTTGTCCCTTTTTCTCGGTCTTTCTCAGCAACAATTTTACATGAGTTTAGATTAGATTAGATTACTTACAGTATGGAAACAGGCCCTTCAGCCCAACAAGTCCACACCGCCCCGCCGAAGCGCAACCCACCCATACTCCTACATTTACCCCTTACCTAACACTACGGGCAATTTAGCGTGGCCAATTCACCTTACCTGCACATCTTTGGACTGTGGGAGGAAACCGGAACACCCGGAGGAAACCCACGCAGACACGGGGAGAACGTGCAAACTCCACACAGTCAGTTGCCAGAGGCGGGAATTGAACCCGGGTCTCTGGCGCTGTGAGGCAGCAGTGCTAACCACTGTGCCACCGTGCCGCCCACGAATTTTTTTTTTTCCCTTCCCTTCACCCCTCCCCCCACCCCCTTTCTCCCCATAGGGGCATTCATAGGGGCAATGGGAGAAGTGGGGTTATCACTTATACTGATGTTCTCATAACATTTTTGGACTGACTTCGATCCATTCAAGAAAGCCTTGCTAGTTTCTGCCAAGTACTTTGTTTAATCAGTTAAAGTTTTTTTTAATAGATATTTTTATTGAAAATTTAACATATTTTTACAAGTTTACAAATTAAAAAAAACCCAAGTATAAACATATTAAACATATAACAAATTATATACAATTAAATCTTAAATAAATAATAAACAAAATTTGTCAAACAAAAAAAAAGATACCGAGAAAAAAAACAAAACTCAACTAACTACTAATTTAACCTACAACTAACCAGAGTGCATAATTAAGTCTTTTACATTATTCAAAGAAGTTAAAAAAAATGACAGATAACACAGAAATTGGGTAGTGAGATACATGCTCGTAATGTACAACATCAAATCGTAACAAAACCCATATTCGTGCAGGATTCCTCTCCCAAGTGGCCCCGGACCAGCCAGGTTTGCCATCTCAATTAAATAAAAGCCCTTGTTAGGATGGCCGAAATATGTGTACTTATGTAATTCAAGAAGAGCTGCCATATTTTACGGAATAATGCGGTATTTTGGTGCACAATATTTGTAAGGAAGTCAAGGGGAATACATTCCATGATTAATCTGTGCCAATTCGAAAGTCCAGGGGGGCCCTCAGCCACCCAGTTTACCAAAATATGTTTCCTTGCACAGAAAGAAAGAATAGAAAATAATCTCTTCCCGTGCATTTGCAGGGAGGGTAAGTTCGAAAAGCCCAAAAGGAGAGATACAGGGTCCACTCTAATTTCTGTTCCTAAGATTTCTGTCAGAGCACTTGCTACTTTAGTCCAATATCTACGGATCTTATGACAGGTCCATAAGCAATGTACAAGAGTGCCCACCTCTATTTTACATTTGGGACACATTGGAGATGCTCCTGCCTTAAATTTTGCCAATCGGTCTGGTGCTATATGGGCCCTATGAAGTATCTTCAACTGAATGACCTGAGTTCTGTTGCAGATGGTGATTCTTCTGGCATTTTCCCAAATGTCATTCCATGTTTCTATAGAGATTTCCAGTCCCAAATCCTGATCCCATGTTTTAAGCAGATTGTCCATATCTCCCGATACTTCATAATGTAATAAATGATAAATAGTGCTGACGGAAGATACCCCCATTGGCCATAGCACTCTACGTTCTCTACCTGATTTATAAAGACTATCTTTCTTCTTGTGTATGTAGTCTCGAATTTGGAAGTATCGAAAGAGGTCTCCATTAGGTAATCCAAATTTCTGACGCAGCTGTTCAAAAGACATCAGGACCCCTTTTTAAACAGTTCCCCTAAACATGAGATAACCCTGGATCTCCAGAGTTTGAAAGTGACATCTGTAAGCCCAGGTTGAAATCCCCATGTTCCCACTATCAGAGTATAGGGGGATGTTTTATGTGAGTTGCCCTCATTTTGCCACATTATATTCCAAGCTTTAATTGTGTTTAGTATTATAGGGTTTTTACATTGATCCGTAATGATTTTCCTCTTGTCTGAAAATAAAAGGTTAATAAGTGGGCATTTTACTTGAGAAGCCTCGATGTCCAGCTAGATTGATTGCAGGTCAGACAAGACCCAATCGGCCATGTAACTTAATAGGGAACTTAACTGATATTTCCTAAAATCTGGGAAATCCAATTCTCCCCTTGCCTGTGGAAGCTGTAGCTTCTTCAGCTTAATGAGAGGCCGTCTATGATTCCAGATAAAGGAACCCAACCAGCCATATAATTTACGTAGTGCCAGCCTCGGCAGCATCACCAGAAGCATTCTCATAGGGTATAGGAGACTAAGCAGGGCATTCATTTTAATTAGTGTTATTCTACCTAGCCAGGAAATTGGAAGGTCTTCCCATCGCTGGAGGTCCTGCCTTATCTTTCCAGTAAATGCACAAAGTTAGCCTTGTATAACTGACCAAATAGTGGGGTAATAAAAATGCCTAAATATAAGAAACCCTCCAGGGACCACCGAAAGGGAAAGTGGGATCCGTCCAATAAGTGGGATATACTAGCAAGGCCACCCATTGTCATAGCCTGATTTTGAGAAATTAATTTTAGAGCCTGAAAATACACTAAATGTATTAATAACTTGGATTAAGCGAGGCACGTTAATCAAAGGATTACTGAGAAATAGAAGATCATCTGCATAAAGGGTAATTTTATGTTTACCTGTATCAATCCTCGGGGCCGTTATATTAGGGTCAACCCGTATAGCTTCTGCTAGTGGCTCAATTATTAGCGTAAATAGCAATGGCGAAAGAGTACATCCCTGACAGCAGCCCCTATCCACACTGAAGCTATCGAGCCTAATCCATTGGTAATCACAACTGCTTTGGGATCACTAAACAGTGTTGAGACCCATTTGGTAAACGCCTTTCCAACGCCAAACCTTTCCAATGTGTAAAACAAATATGACTATTCAACCCTGTCGAATGCCTTTTCCACGTCTAATGAGACTACTACACCTAGTAGCTTTCCCTGATGGCAAGCTTGAATCACATTCAAAACCCTTCTGACATTATTGAATGATCTACGGCCCTTAATAAATCCCGTCTGATCCTCCTTTATGATATGTGGCAATATCCTTTCTAGTCTCAATGCTAACGTTTTAGAGAGGATTTTAAAATCTACATTTAGCAAGGATATTGTTCTGTATGACGCGCAATCTTCTGGGTCCTTTCCTTTTTTGAGGATAAGAGAGATATTCGCCTCTTTCAGCGAAAGCAGGAGACAACCCTGATTGTATGAACAGTTATACATGTCCATAAGTGGACCAGCCAATATTCCTGTAAATTCTTTATAGAATTCAGCTTGAAAGCCATCTGGGCCGGGCGCCTTACCGCTCTGAAGTTGCCTGATTGCGTCAAGTATTTCTTGGATTGTTAGGGGAACATTCAAGACCGATACCTGTTCCGGAGTTAGGTCCAGAAAGGTCAGGTTTTTAAAAAATGACTGCATCCTCCTAGTCCTGTCTTCGCAATCCTGCGATTTATATAAATCAGAATAAAATATTCTAAAGATTGCGTTAATCCTTTTATGATCATGAATCAGAATACCCGTACTTTCCTTGATAGGCCTTCTTTTTCTTTGCGAGAAATGCCAAGTATCTACCAGGTTTATCGCCAAATTCATATAACCTTTGTTTTGCAAATAATATTTCCTTCTTAGTCATTTGGGTAAGCGTGGTGTTTAGAGCTGTCCTAAGGGCCGTAATCCTTTGTAATTTGATGATAGAAGATCTGTCAGCGTATGCTGTTTCAGCCGCTTTTAAGCGAGCTTCGAGCAGACCCTGTTGTTCTCCCGTTAATTTTTTCTGGGTCGCTGAGTATGAGATGATCAAACCTCGCACGTAAGCTTTGATGGTCTCCCACATCATTGATGGGTTGCTAGCTGTACCTGAATTAATTTCTAAAAAAGTTTTAAATTCTTGAGAGAAGCACTTTACAAATTTACTATCTTTCATCAGAAAGGAGTCCATACGCAATGCTGGGGGGATATCTCATTGTTCCTCACCTTGATTTCCATATATACAGCAACGTGATCAGAAGTTGCTATACTGCCTATTTTACAGGATGATATGGAATTTTAAAAAAATCAAGGGGGCAAAAAACATATCAATTCTGGTGTGACATTTATGTGGATTAGAGTAAAAAGAAAAATCTCTGCCCTGTGGATGAAGGCATCTCCATACATCTACTAGTCCTAATTCTTTGTTCAAATCCACCAATTGTCTAGATCTGGGAGATACTCCTGCAGTACTCTTGGGAATCCTATCTATTTCCCGATCCATAATACAATTAAAAATCTCCCCCTATAATTGTATGACGAGCACCGAGAGCCATCAATTTTGAGAAGGCTTCCGTTATAAATTTAAAAGGATGCGCCGGGGGGGGGGCAATACAAATTTAAGATCCCATATTCCTCTCCATTTATAAGGGCTTTAATCAGAATATATCATCCAGATTCGTCTTTTATCTGATTTAGGATTTTGAAAGGGAAATTCTTCCGAATAAGAATAACAACTCCCCTGCTTTTTGAGCTGAAAGAAGAAAAAAAGGCCTGATCAAATCCACCCTGTCGTAATTTCAAGTGTTCTTTATCGAATAGGAGAGCTATAGAAGAGCTCTCCTGTAGGAGAGCTATATCAACCCTTTCTTTGAGGTTTGATAGTATTTTCTTCCTTTTGACTGGTGAATTACTCCCCTTGACATTCCAGATGCACCACTTAACCGACTAATCAACCATAATCGTCCGGGCAAGTCCAAGACCCTATCCAGAACATCCCGAGCATAGAGCATATAAATTTTACAAAAATAAAAGGCTCTTTAATACACTCACATCAATATAATAAAATAATTATTTCTAAATTTTAAAAATATAAAACATATTTAAATGGAGATTTTCCCCCTTGTTCCCTGGGGGTATCACTTCCTTTCCAACAGTCCATCGTATCCTCTCCCAACCAGTGCCCCATCCTTTACCCAGGTGCTCCTCGATAGGATGAAGAAAATTCAAATATACTACAGAGCTAGAGTTAACAGTGAGCACCCTACACCCCACCCACACCAACATGTGGATATATTTGGTAATGTTAATACCATGTATAAACATATATAACTATAAAATTACAGCCTCAACAAGTAATAATTAAATATAATAATACAAAATAACAGGGGAAAACCTAAAGACAGAAATAAAACAGGATAAGGTAACCACCTCCCCCCACCAACATTATCTAGACCACCCAGCCTATATTTAAAAAAAGGGGGAGAAAATCGCTAAATAGAGAACAAATAAATAAATCCCTCTCCCCACCCCCTGAAGACAATATTAAACAGTTAGGTAAAAAAAGAGATTAATATAATAAAAAGGGAGGGGATGTAAACCGGAGTGGGGGGGAGAGCAAAACAACATCAATTAACTCTTAGGTAAATTTTAAGAGAGTCCAAAAATTCCTTGGCCTTTTCCGGCGATCCGAAGTTATACACGAACCCTTCATGGTTAAAGCGTAGCGTAAGGAATACTGAATATTTAAGTCCCTTCAACACTTCTTCGCTTCATCAAACGCCTTCCTCTTTCGGACCAGAGATGGGGAAAAGTCCTGGAATCCTTGGATCCTTTATAAATCATGATTTGGGGATCTTTCCCAAGATTTCTGGAAACTTCTAAGAGCATCTGCCTCTCCTTATAGCTCTGCAGCCGGAACAGGACCGGGCGGGGGTGCTGGTTTGAGCTGGGCCCGTGTATTGCAACCCAGCAGGCCCATTCCACCCTTAACTGGCCTGATCCAGCCTCCAGATTTAAAAGCTGTGGAAGCCATTGTTCGAGAAACGCTGTAAGCTGGCCTTCCTCTTCCCGTTCGGGAAGACCCAGCAAACGAATATTTATCCGATGACCTCGATTCTCGAGGTCGTCAATGTGATTCTCTAAGGTCCAGACTCACTGTTCGAGAGTCCAGACCCGCTCCATGGCCGATTTTGCTGTAGTCTTGGAGGTCGTGGTCTTTAGCACCGCCTGTCCGACTCGGCGCTCAATTTCCTTGATGTTTCAGTCATGCTTTTGTAGCGCAGCCGAGAGTGAGTCCCATCGGCTCTGGTACTCTTCGATGAAGGCGTCGATCTTCGCATCGGGTTTAGAGATTATTTCTGCGAGGCTCGCCACTGTAGGTAAGTCCCCCGGGGTGGCTGCGGACGCCTCTGCTGCAGCTGGAGAGGGTGGGGGAGGGGTTCCTGCCTGCTGTGGGCTCCCTTCCATTTAGTCATTTTTACTGGAGATTAAATTGTTTAAATTCAGTACTAAGCGACTAATTACATTAAGTAAAAACTATTTTGAATGATTTGGTGAGTGTGGTGGAGGTGGGTGACCCACTTTGCCCAAATCTTGGGAGGAGCACTATAGACTCAGACTTGCTGGGTCGCCGCCATCTTGGATCCCCCAAACAAAGTATTTAACTTGGCATTTAAAGGAAAGACAGCAGGAATGCATAATAGGCACTCATCATTTTCATAGTTTATATTCCATTCAGGATGAAGAAGTTAAAAATCACTTCTGTTCAGCACCTAAATCAAGTCAATGGAAGGCCAACTTGTTTATGCAACTTATGATCCCAGAATAGAATTGACGGAAGGGTAGTCTCCCTCAACATTTGACACTCATCCAACATTGCCAAAAAAGAATACATGTTCTTTTACCTCAATTAAGGTTTTCGCAAAACATCCGTCGGATTTATTTAGCAACAGAGATTACACTCCAACCGTGATAGATTATCTGAGGAAAGCTTTGAAATATCAGAAATATAAAAAAAAGTGCTATGTAATGCAAGTTCTTTTGTCAATATTGCTTTATAAATGCCAGTCACTTTTGTTGAGATCCACAATTTTCTGAGTACAGGAGAAAAAGGGCTTACACTATGTATCAATATACAAAACTAGCTTTGGAGCTGAAAGACGAATGATACTTTTGAGGAGAACAGCTAACAGAACTTTTACTGGACGTTCAGCTTCTTATCATTCAGAGTTCCATTCAAATTGTCACCTTTAAAAACTTAGAACTATTTTTGCATGTCATAAAGTTTGGACCCTGAACACAAATCGAAAAATCACCTTTCTCAGGATATTTAATTCAAAAAAAGTTCTGAACAATTGATCAACTGTTAGTCTGCATAATTGGGGGAGAGTGAGTGTTGGGGGAGAGTGTGAGTGTGGGACGGGGGAGAGTGAGTGTGGGTTGGGGGAGAGAGTGAGGGGGCGGGAGATGAATGGGAGCGATGCCGAACAAAGAGACATGGGAGTGTAGGTTCTTAGTTCCTTGAAAGTGGAATTGTGGTGTTTGGCAAACTTGCCTTCATTGGTCTGTACACTGACTATAGGAGTTGGGATGTCATGTTGTGGCTGTACAGGACATCGGTAATACCATTTTCAGAATACTACGTTCAATTCTGCTCTGCCTTCTATAGGAAATATGTTGTTAAACTTGAAAGGCTCTGAAAAGATTGACAAAGATGTTGCCAGTGTCAGAGACTGAGGGATGGCCTTATGGAGGTTTTTAAAATCATGAGGGGCATGGATAGGGTAAAGAGCCTTTTTCCTAGGGTAGTCCAAAATAGAGGGCATAGGTTTAAGGAGAGAGGGGAAACGTTTAAAAGGGATCCAAGGGACAGCTTTTTCACTCAGAGGGTGGTGTGTGTATGGAACAAGCTGACAGAGGAGGTGGTGGAGGTAGTTGAAATTAAATAGTTAAAGAGCGTCTGGATGGGTACATGAATAGGAAAGGTGTAGAAGGATATGGGCCAAATGTTGGCCAATGGGACAAGATCAGCTTAGGATATCTGCTTGGACCGAAGGGTTTGTTTCCATGCTGTATAGCTCTGTGACTCTGTCGTATATTTGAAGTTTAAGAACTTTACTCAAAGTTACAAAAAGATTTATCAAAAACACAAACATAGGTGGCCTATATGTTTAATCTTTAAATATCTGAAGCACAAATTGATCTACTCAGAACTCTACTTAGAAACTAAATAAAGCATCTTAATGCAAGAAATACCTCACCTGTCTGCATCTTCTGGTCCACCATGTTTTTTGTTGCAGGGGTTATAATGAATGCCCGAACTCATGTACCCTAAAACAAATAATTTGCATTCGAGTTACTTTGTATTTAGTTCTGTAAACAACAGAAAATTACTAAACATGTCTTTTGACCTTGGATCATCACTTGTTTTCTGGCAATTTATGTTTTTTTGATCCCATAGAGGAAAGATGCAGAGAACAAATGGAAAATATGCAATACCAACACCACTATAAGTTTTAAATAACCAAATTAAAGAAGCTACACAGATACTCTCATACATGTAGACAATCAGAATGGAGGCATCTCCAAGAAGTACATTCAAAATGTATGAGAGAAGGAAATGAAAAAGAAACAAAAATGGAATCTTCAGGATTAATAAATAATTTTCTCCTTTAAAATACCCAAATATTTCACATAGGGAGATTGAGGAATAGTGGAAGAAAGATTGGGAAATAGGACCAAAAGCAAATTTGAACAATTTTACAGAAGAAGTTGAAGTGGCAGAGGGAATGGCAGAGAGAGGTTGGAGAAGAGAAGTTGAAGCACAAAAGACTAAATGTTATGAATTAGCTCTCCCATCATACATGATTTCAGAAGAGGCTAGAGTACCCAAAGTGATACTTTAGGGGAGGCTATAGTAGTTTTATTGCTGCACTAATAATCCAGTGACCCAAGTCATGTTGCGGGAGTTCAAATCCACACGGGAGATGGTGAAATTTAAATTTGATGCAAATCTGGAATCAAGAATCTAATAAGGACTATAAATCCATTGTTGATTGTTAGAAAAAAAACATTTGGTTCACTAATGTCCTTTAAAGAAGGAAGCTGCCATCCTTCCCTAATATTGCCTACATGTGATTCTGACTCGCAGCAGTGTCATTGATTCTTAACTGCCCTCTGGGCAAATTAGAGACGGGCAATAAATGCTAGTCTAACCAGTGATGCCCTCGTCCAACAAATAAAAAGAATTGTGTTCATTTATAAAACCTATCTCAGCATTTTCAATACTAATGAGAAAGGTAAACCATGTATAATGGGTTTTAGTTATGCATCAAAACTTACACAGGGGGGATCCAAGATGGCGGCGACCCAGTAAGACTGAGTCTATAGTGTTCCTCCCAAGACCTGGGCACAGTGGGTCACCTACCCCCTACCAAGCTCACCAAATCATTTATAAATCATTTTTAACAGTTTAGTAACTGAATTAGTGGTTTAATATTACATTTAAGCTACATTTAAGCAACTTTATCCTAAGTTAAAATGACTAAAGGGAAGGGAGCCCGCAGCTCTCAGCAAGCAGGAACCCCTCCCCCACACTCTCCAGCTGCAGCAGAGGCGACCACAGCCGCCCCGGGGGACTTACCAACAGTAGCAAGCCTTGCAGAAATGCTTTCCAAGCTTGACTCGAAGATCGATGCTTTTATCGTCGAATCCAGAAATCGTTGGGAGTCGCTCTCGGCCGCGCTGAAGAAGCACGACCGTGAAATTGATGAAATTCAACGCCGAGTCGGAGGGGCGGAGCTAAAGGCCGCGACCTCGGAGACAACCGCTCAATCGGCCGTGGATCAAGTCCGGACTCTCGAGCAGCGAGTCCGGACCTTGGAAAATCATATTGACAACCTCGATAATCGAGGTCGTCGAAAAAATATTCGTTTGCTGGGCCTTCCCGAACAGGAAGAGGAAGGCCAGCTTACAGCATTCCTGGAGCAGTGGCTGCCACAACTTTTAAATCTGCAAGCTGGATCAGGCCAGGTAAGGGTGGAATGGGCCTACCGGGTAGCAATACGCGGGCCCGGCTCAAACCAGCGCCCACGCCCGGTCCTGTTCCGGCTGCAGAGCTACAGGGAGAGGCAGATACTCCTAGAAGCCTCTAGAAATCTCGGAAAAGACCCCCAAGCTATGATCTACAAAGATCTGGTTCGAAAGAGGAAGGCATTCGACGAGGCGAAGAAGCGTTTAAGGGACTTAAATGTACAGTACTCCTTACGCTACCCAGCGATGTTACGCTTTAACCATGAAGGATCTGTATATAACTTTGGATCACCAGAAAAGGCTAAGGAATTCTTGGACTCCCTTAGATAAACTGTAGGACATAATGGATGTTGGTCGTCCTTCCCCCCTCCCCGTTTTGGTTTATATCCCCTCCCTTTTTTTTCTTACCTTATTGCTTAATATTATTATGGGGGGAGGGGAGAGGGATTTGATTTTCTCCCCCCCCCCCCC
>NC_057721.1:21625398-21746898 GCF_004010195.1 Chiloscyllium plagiosum | reverse complement strand
TTACATTTGATGTTAACACATTCCGAGCATGTAAGAGACTTAAATATACACTCTGGTTAGTTGTAGGTTAGATTAGTAGATAGTTGAGTTTTGTTTGTTTGTGTTTTTTTTTTTTTCGTTTTTTTTTTGTTTTGTTTTTTTTTCTATTTTTGTCAAATTATGGTTATTGTATATTTGAGCTAATTGTATATCAATGTTTATATCTGAGAGTTTTGTTTATTTTTGTAAACTTGTAAAAATGTTAAATTTCTAATAAAAATATCTATAAAAAAAAACTTACACAGATCATAATTAAGCAACATTCTACTTAGCTTTTCAACATGTTTTTTCTTTTCCCTTTAAAAATATACAGATGAAATATTGAGCCAAGATTTAAACTTTTTGCTTTGGAAGTAAAGAGAGTTAAAGAACAACTGGCCCATTCTGGAAATCTGAAGTAAAGGACTGAATCTTATAGTCTGAGCAATATTGAGTGTGGTGAAATCTGTGGGAGAAGCAGATAAGAATTCTAGTGAGGCCTGACACTGAGCCACTTGTGCCATATGTAATGCTTTTCAGAAGTGCTGTATTGGGTTTCTCACTCAGCAGCAGCAAGTTGCCAATTAAGGTGCATCTGGAGTACTGTGTACAGCACTGGTCACTGGAAGGCACTGGGAGCAGTTCAGAAAAAGTTGACTAGACCAAAAGCTGGAATGAGCAGACTGCCCCATGACGAAAGGCGAGACAGGCTAAAATTGTATTCTCTGGAATTCTGAAGAGTCTGAAATTACGTAAGTGAAACATATAAGATCCTGAGGAGACTCAACCAGGTGAGTATGGAAAAGATGTTTCCTCTAAAGGGAGAATCCAAAACTAGAGATCACAGTTTGAAAATAAGAGGTTACCCATTTAGAACAGAGGTGAGGAAATCAAAATCTCTCGGTATTGCAGGTCTTTGGAATTCCCTTTCTCCAAAGGCAGTGAATGCAGTATATTTAAATATTTTCAAGGCTGAGGTTGATAGATTCCTGATTACCAAGGAGAGATTATCAAGGGTGTGCAAGAATGTAGAATTGAGATTTAAACCAGATCAGCGATGATCACAGAATTCCTAGAGTGGGAACAGACCATTTGGCTCATCTAGTCCACACCAACCTTCCTAATAGCATCCCAGCCAGACCCATCCTCCTCGCGCACTCCATCCCCATTCCTATAACCCCACATTTCCCATGATTAACCTACCTAGCCCCCACATCCCTCGATACTAGGAGCAATTTAGCATGGCAACCTAATCTGCACATTTGAACTGTGGGAGGAAAACCAAGACATAGGGAGCATGTGCAAACTCCACACAGAGAGTCACCCAAGGCTGGAATAAAACCTGGGTCTCTGGCACTGTGAGGCAACAGTGGTAACCACTGTGCCACCTCATGCCACCCATGATTTCACTGAATGGCAGAGCAGGCTCGAAGAGCAGAATGGCCTACCCTTGTTCCTTGCTTCTAATATTTGTAAAGGAGACAAGCTGTAAAGTGCTTCAATGACAGCTCAACTCACCTCATTCATCTCCACCGATCTTTCCAAACTCACCTAACAAGTTAGACATTGAGAACCTCGACATGGAACTCAAAGCAGGTACTTGGCAGATTCAACTCTGAAAGAGTTCCATGCTGCATTTGATCAAACTGAACTTCACGATCCACAAGCACCAGCTGCACAGACCCGACGTCCAGGGACACTGGCATCTGCCAACCCATAACTATCAGTATTGGCACCTCTTGGATACACTTGAAACCTGCTTTGGAAGCACAGACTTGCATTTTTGGGCACACTGAAAGGTTGCAGCAATGACACTTCACACAGAGGGTCAGGCACCCAGTTCACAGACTGGAGTAGACGTCATCTCAGGGTGCCTGCTTACTCTCTTAACTCTCACTTACTTAGCACCTACCAACATGCTTTAAGCATCCATGCCTTGCAACACACCAGTTCTAAGGTTGCACTGAAGTGTTCTTTTGTGCAGAAAGTCAGACAGGCTGCTTGTCTGTAAGGATCTATCTGGGAAGGTGGAAAACAGACATTCTGGGTGAAAAGCACACTGAAAAGTCAATCTAATACTTGCAGCATGAACCAGCTGCTTGGGCAGCAAACTCACTGACATTAATATTTTGTGGTGAAAATCACCAGTCTCGGAGTGAGAATCGGGATTCAATGACAGAGTTTATTGTACAAAAAAACCAGAGCTCTGGGGAGAAAGGGGCATCCGTCAGCATGGCTGTCAGCTGTGAGCCTTCTCTCTGTGAGCACATGTCATGATATTTTATACATTTCATGGTATACAAGTTCAAGTATGGAGTCTTTGTTTGTACAGCATGGTTTGTTTACAGAAAACATTTCAGAGTCATTGTCAGTTTCAGCAGCTATGCGCAAGTCCATTACTGCTGTAATTGGTTATGATCGTTCTTCCTAAGAAGGAAGATCGTTTTCCATTACTGCAAATCTGAAGTATTAACACTTGTATACAGGCAGTTCACATTTCTATTGAAGGTGGTGGCTGGACTCAGACACTTCGGCGGGCAGTAGACATTACTGATATGTATTCTCTCCCCCACCTGCCTTAAACTAATCATCTATGTTCTGTGTCTATTGTGCTGGTATCCTGTTGGCCTCTGGCAGTATCTTGCATATGCCTTCTGTACTTTTCCATGTAATGGCTCAGCAGCCATCTTGTGTGCTAAGTGACCAACTTATGGCTCAGCGGCCACCTTGTAACTGTGTGCCTTGTGTCAATTCCCACTTCAAATGGGAACGGTGGCACGGTGGCTCAGTGGTTAGCACTGCTGCCTCACAGCACTAGGGTCCCAGGTTCGATTCCAGCCTTGGGCGACTGTCTGCGTGGAGTTTGCACCATGTCTGTGTGGGTTTCCTCCGGGTGCTCCGGTTTCCTCCCACAATCCAAAGGTGTGCACGTCAGGTGAATTGGTCATGCTAAATTGTCCACTAATGTTAGTGTTAGGAGGGAAATGGTTTTGGGTGGGTTACTCTTCGGAGGGTCGGTATGGTCTGGTTGGGCCGAAGGGCCTGTTCCACACTGTAAGGAATCTAATCTAATCTCATATAACCAAATGGCCATGTTGGGAACTGGTAGGGGCTTGTCCTTAGTACAGTTCAAGGGCTGGGAGGGCATTGCTGTTGATCGGGGATCGTAGAACCATAAGTCACATACACAATCTGCATACAGTCCAGGGATATTACCACAGTAATTAATTTGTTTGGAATGCTCACAGTTATGTTCTCTACACTGGTTCACTAGATGTGAACTGCTGCTAGAAAATGGCAGAGATAAAACCCAGGATGGGCAGAATCATTGTCAGTTTGATGGGCAAAAGCATGAGATTTGGATTTGCTGAATGCTAGGATATTTTCGCAACAAAGACATGAGCCATTTGCAAAATACAGCTACACTTAATTTGAAATCATTAGTTCATTCATTTGTTTTGCGTACAGAGTGAACGTGATTAGGGGTCAGATGCTGGTCAAAGTCAATTTCCAGTAACCATTGATGCATGCAAATTGAACTTGGGCATTTCAATAATGTGGAGGGTCAGGTTGTAACTTTGCTCGCTGAGCTGGAAGATTTGTTTTCAGATGCTTCGTCACCATGCTAGGTAACATCATCAGATCTGAACCGGAAATGATAACACCCACCGTAACAGACCAAAACACATAAATAGAAATTGGGACAGAACACCAGCACTTCACTGGAGTCTCACTGATGATCTTACCAAGCATGGTGACAAAACGTCTGAAATTAAACCTTCCAGCTCAGTGAGCAAACTTACTACCTGAACGTCAACCTGAGCTACAAATCTTCCCAAAAATCACAATGTGGAAGTTATGTTAGTACAAAAGGCCAATAATGGCTGAAATGGAACCATTTCCAAAGATTTTGCATCAACCATACATCATTTCATCATCTCTTAGACAACTGCAATGATGGTCTGTACTGAACACAGTGTGAAGTTGAGAAACCAATGTCAGTTCAAGGTGGGATATTGCAGCATTGCAAGACTTCCCTTCTTGATTAAATTGGGTGGTCACTTGAATTCCCTTCTCAATTAAATTGGGTGGTCACTCAACTAGCACAACACCTTCACCAAGTTGATTCTGAGCATGAATGCCTCTGGATGATTGTGCCAGTTCCTCGTTATCAAGGAGCACAAATCTTACTGTATGTAGTTCTGCAGAATTCAACAATTAATGTACAAGTAATCTGTGATCACTCCTACCTCTTCTTGGAGGCATATGCCTGCCACCCTGGCTACCGGCACAACCCAAACATTCTGGAATACTTGTTTCCAGGTGTCTTACAAGGCTGGTGACTGGTGCACAAGGGATATAACTTAAACTGTGGCTCACAACACCACTGTGCAATCCTTGCTAATGCCAAACATAAGCTTCATGCTTCAATGAAGTCTGTGGCGGAGGAGAGTATAGGACTGCTGAAGATGTGGTTCCATTACTTGGACTGGTCTGATGGTGTCATCCCAGTATAGCCCACACAGTGTGTGCCGCTTCATCCTGACATGTTGTGTTCTACACAATTACAATAAATGAGGTGATAAATGCAAAAGAACTGGGGAATGGGAGCAGTCTTGAGAAGGAAGCTGTTGTGGCCATGACAAATCCATGCACAAACCCGATAGAACTTAATATACGCCTACTTCCAACAAATGAGAGCTGAGTGCAGGAGACAACCAGGGATGGTAAAATATTCATTGGTCATGCTATCAAAATTTAGATAGCATTGTTGGGGTGGATTTCAAACTCTAATGTTTTATTTGTTTTCCCTTTTGCTTTTAATAAATAAAAGCTGATGTTTGGACTTTTCTGATTGCTTGCCTATATGTGACATACCTCTACTGGACAATGACAAGCTGTGGGACAGCGTAACACTGACTTACAGGTTGTTGAGTATGTATGGCACAGTGGTTGAATTGCAACACAGCTGAGAAAATGTAGTTTTATGTGCAGTGGTGTGTCAGTCATTTTGCTATGTGTCATGGGCTGCATGACTTTATGGCTACCATGTCAAGATGTTGCTGTTGAAATGCAACACCGGATTGTCTCTGGGTGCACAGTGGCCTTCAGGCAGATATCTACTCAGTGCTGGATTGTTCTGGGAACAGATGGGACCAGAATTGGACATATGTTACACCAAAGAGACAAGGTATGTATTTAGATACAATTTGTTAAGATACAGTGAAATAACTTATTAGGTCTCAGGGGAAAAAATCTCTCCAAAATAAAACAACTCCAAGGTAACTTAGGATACACAAAAAAACTAATTCTGCCCAAACAAAGACAATGTTGGAAATGCATGACAGCTCGAGCAATATTTGTAGAGAGACAGAATTAAAATTTCAGGTTGTAACCTCTCACAACTAGGACCCATTTAGCCATTCAAACCTGCTCTGTCATTCAAAACGATCATTATTTTAACTCAAGTTAAAATGTTAATGTCCACTGTACTATATTTCTATCAAAAAAATTACTTAATGACTGATCATTCACAGCATTCTCAGGCAGAAAATTTCAAAGGTTCACCTCATCTCAAATAAGTTAACACCTGAATCAGAGATAGTTACTCCATATTCTAGGATCCCTAGTTATAAAATTTTTAAAATTATCTATTAATCACCTTAAGAATACGATTGGTTTTCATCAGGCCAATTCTCATACCCTTAAATTCCAAGACATATATGTGGATGCTACTCAAATCTTTCTTCACCAAAACAATCCCCTTATCCCAGAACCAGTCTGGTGATGCTTTTCTGCACTCCTTGGATAAAAAAACCAAAGCTGCATACAATGGGTGACCTCACCAAATTCCCTAAACAACTGTACTAACGCATCTGTACTTTTATACTCAAATCCCTTTGTAATAAACATACAATTTGTCTTCTTTACTGATGGGCAAATCTCTATGTTAACTTGCTGTGATTCATGTACAAGGACACTCAAGACCATCTGAGCTAAAACATTTCAATCTTTTGCCATTCAAAAGAACATTCAGCTTTTAAAACATTTAACCTACCAAAGTAGATCCTTTGCAGTTTTCTTGCTGATTTATCCAACTTGTCTGCATCATTCAGCAACATTCGCATTCTCCTCTCGCCCCTTACATACTCACTTAGATGTAGTCTTTCAGCAAACTTGGGATACTCACTGATCTAACTCATTAGTGCATATCACAAGTAGGTACGGTACGGTGGCTTAGTGGTTGGCACTGCTGCCTCACAGTGCCTGGGACCCAGGTTCGATTCCAGCCTCGGACAACTGTCTGTGTGGAGTTTGCACTTTCTCCCCGTGTCTGCATGGGTTTCCTCCCATAGTCCAAAGAATTGGACATGCTAAATTTCCCACAGTATTAGGTGCATTAGTCAGAGGGAAATGGGTCTGGGTGGGTTACTCTTTGGAGGGTCAGTGTGGACGTGTTGGGGCCAAAGGGCCTGTTCCATACTGTAGGGAATCTAATCTAATCTAGGTAAGGCCTCAACCCCAATTCTTTCAAACCAATTTGCTAACTCAAAATGCATCCTGTAATTCTATCCTCTGCTTTCCATCTATCAATATTCGATTAATGCTGATATATTATCCCCCATTCAGCCTTTCAAGCCTGCTCTGTCATCCACTATAATCATGATTGATCATCCAACTCAGTACCTTGTTCCTGCTTTCTCCCCATGCCCTTTGACCCCTTTTGCTCCATGAACTGGGTGGGTTACTCCTTCTTGAAAACATTCAATGTTTTGGCCTCAACCCTTTTCTGCGGCAAAAAATTCCAAAGGCTCACCAGTCTCAGGATGAATAAATTTCTCCTCATCATCATAAACTCTTGTGTGGTACCTTATTACAATCATCTTGAAAATCCAAAAATATTCATACTCATGGCTTTCAATTTTTGATATTTTAAGTTAGATCCTCAAGAATCTGACAGATTAGTTAAAGACCATTTTCCTTCCATAAATTCATGTTTACACTAAAATACCCTGGCACATTTTTCTCAGAACTCAAACTCAGTTTGGGTTTCTTCAAGATTACTCATTCCTGATCCAATTACAGTCATGGTCTAATCATGGATAAAAGAGCTGAATTCAAGAAGGAAGACGAGATTAACTGTTCTTGACATCAAAGCAGAATACTGCAGCAGGACTTTCTCAGTGGAGTGTCCTGGACTCAGCTGTTTCTTCAATAACCTTACCTTCATCATAACTCAGAATTGCAAATGCTCACCGATGATGCACAATGTTCAGCTCTAAATCATGGCACCCTAGACACAGACACTGAAGCATCCCACCTCTAAATGCAACAAGATCTCAAAAGCATTGAGCCTTAGCTAATAAGTGACAAGTAACATTTGCACCAGACAAGTGACAGAGAATAACTATCGTCTCACCTATACACTCAATGGCATTCACATTACTGAATACACCACTAGCAAAATCTTGGGAGTTACAATTGTCATGGTAGTGTTAAAATATGGATCAATTTTAAATTTCTGTCATCTGATTTTAATACCTGGAACATTTCATGGACTAAAATAGTTTCAAAAAAAGAGAAAACACTGATTTAAGGTTGCCACCTGAAAGATTACGCCAAGCTCATTAAGGCAATGCATAAGACGAACAAAGACATGAGTCATAGGCCACTGTTGGAATATTGCATGCAATTCTGGTCTTCTTCCTATCGGAAGGATGTTGTGAAATTTGAAAGGGTTCAGAAAAGATTTACAAGGATTGCCAGGGTTGGAGGATTTGAGCTGTAGGGAGAGGCTGAACAGGCTGGGGCTGTTTACCCTGGAGCGTCGGAGGCTGAGAGGTGACCTTATAGAGGTTTACAAAATGATGAGGGACATGGATAGAGTAAATAGACAAAGTCTTTTCCCTGGGGTCGGGGAGTCCAGAACTAGAGGGCATAGGTTTAGGGTGAAAGGGGAAAGATATAAAAGAGAGCTATGGGGCAACCTTTTCATTCAGAGGGTGGTACGTGTATAGAATGAGCTGCCAGAGGATGTGTGGAGGCTGGTGCAATTGCAACATTTAAGAGGCATTTGGATGGGTATATGAATAGGAAGGGTTTGGAGGGATATGGGCCGGGTGCTGGCAGTGGGACTAGATTGGGTTGGGATATCTGGTCGGCATGGACAGGTTGGATTGAAGGGTCTGTTTCCACGCTGTACATCTCTACGACTCGAAGACCTCAAGGATTCTGTAAATACTCTTATTGCTGATGACACAAGTTATACTGTTGTGGTCTCAGTTTTAACGTAACAACTCAGGACACTAGCAACCTTTTCAAACTTAATCTTTCTACTGAATCAGACTCCCTCTCCTTTTTAAACTTTTATCACGGTAATTGTGTTTGATATCACATCTTCTATTCATAGGTTTATTAAGTAATAAAATTCCTCTTTCAATCTGGAAACATTTTAATTGGTTCCTTAATTTGACTTGTACTATGTTTTAATTGAAGTGTGATATAGCTGCACACTAAAAAGATCAAGATTACACAAAGGGGGAACCAATTCACCCCTCCAGACTTGGTCATGACATCACTGACCAGAAACTGAATTGGGCCAGCCACATAAGTATTATGATGATAAATACAGATCAGAGGCTGGAAAGTCTTTGGCAAGCAACTCAACTCCACACCTCTTAACATCTACAGCTTCTTCATAGGTAGTCCCTGAGTCAGAAGATGGCTATCTTCCACTCTGGAGTTTTGGGTCCTGAGATTACAAAACAATATAATGCTGGATCCACACACCCTGCCCCAAGTGGGTTTTCTCACACTCCTTCCACTCTTAATTGTTGGTTTCCAACCATCAGAGATGTCTAAGATTGTTGGCACTTTCACTGATACTGTTTTTCCAATTTGGTCAGCCAAGGGTAAGAAATTCTCATAAGGTGGTAGAGATGTTGCCCTTATTCACAGAAACTTTGAGGACGTCCTTTAAATGATTTTCTCTGCCTTCCTGATAATCATTTGCTGTCTTGAAGTTCAGAGAAGAGAATTTGTTTTGAAAGTCTTACGTCATGTGTCAGATGATTTGAACGAATAAAATAGCCTTTATTGTCACATGCACTCAACGAGTGCAGCGAAAAAAGTGTAATGTCGCCTCTCGGTACCAACTTAGGTACCGATACTTTAAGTGTTGTTACAGAGTTAAAAAAAATGTTAAGCATGGGAACACAGTTTAAAAGTTCAAAATGATAAAGATAGAATATAAAGTACTAAGTTTTGGAAGTTCTAGTACTTTCCAACATAAGTCCATGCTTGCTGGCTGCAGAACATGAGGCGATACTACCTCTACTTGCTGGCCTCCACCCAGACTAACTCTACTGCCACTAGGACTACGACCCGTGCTCACCCTGCTGCTGTCGCTCCGGGTCCAGCCCATGTTCGCCCTGCTGCTGTCGCCCTGACTTCGGCCCTTGCCTTTCCAATGCAGCTGACTAACTGGTACCTTGATGCCAGAGACATTGGATTTGCAAGATTTTGTAGAAACATCACTGGTGACATTTTGTCTGGGATTTGAGATGCCTGTTATACATTTCCAACACTTACAGGTCAGGTAGCACTACTGCCTTGTAGCCTATGAGCCTGGTGCTGGGTTCAATGTCTTTGCCATCAAATTGTCTGTTCCTCAGGTGGTGAAAGACTGGCACACTGGCAGTGACGTTAAATTTCAAAATCAATGTCTGGTCTCACTGAAAGGAGACATCCAAACCGGTGGTTCACTGTAAATCCCAATGAAATCAGGGGATGGTGCCGCACAACAGAAGCAAGCTATTGGAGTATGTTAGATAAAACATAAAATGAGAGGCCCATTAGGTGACCTCCCCTGTGGCAGACAGCAGGTAGACCCCTCTGTTGTTATTACATTTGGTCATATTTCTTTACTTAAGGATGGTCATAATCAAAGTGTCTCAAAGATCCACGAGCATGCACTCCTCCATCCAGACAAGGGAGATGAGGGCAAGTATTCAGACCAAGAGTGCTTCTCTGCTGTAGTTCAGCAGTTATTCCATCTGCATTTGCTGCTTTGTTGGCTCTCAGTAAATCTCCTTATCATGACGAGAACTACGTCATCATTCCATCACTATCTGTAGATCAAAATCTTGGAACTACCTTCCTGAAGGCACAGTGTATGCACCTAAACCAGTTGCACTGCAATGTTTCAGCAAAGTACTTAACACCTTCTCAAGCGCATTTAGAGATGAGCAACAAATCGTAATCTATACAGCAAAGATAATACCAAGTGAAAGAAATTTTTTAAAATTCTAGCGCTCTTTCTACATCTGATATTGGACTAATTAGCCTACTTTCCAATTTTATCTCTTTATTCTTTCTTAACTAGCAGGATTGTGTTTGTTATCTTCTAGTCATTGAGAAATGCTCTACAAGATTTAGAATATTGGAAGATTATAACCAATGCCTCTTATTTCTGAAGCTACCACTTTTTAAAACCTTAGCATGAAGGTCATCATATCCAGGAGACTTATTGCTACAAATTCAAATTAATTTCTCCAGTATTGTTTCTTCGATGACTGTATTTCTCACTTTGTAGTGCACCTACCTCCAAACGAGAAGCACTGAGTTCAAGCTCCATTCTAGGATTTATTGACAACAGAGCACTCAAGAGCTTGAGCAGACCATGTGGAAGCCCTTAGAAAAGTCTGTAATGTTTGTATTTTTAGCTTTATTTCTTACTTTTCTAACTCATACTATGTATATCTATAATCTAATGTAATCTTTTTCTTTATTTTTCTTGTACCTAAGATAGCACCGTGTGTTGCTGACATTGTACACTTTTTACTGTACTCCTGCTCTTATGTAACATGAGAACACGTGATAATAAATTTAATTCTAATTCTAAACAGACAGATAATCTGCTAATTCTTACTACACTTCCCCACCATACTCCAAAAGGGAAAAAGCTGTGTGAGAAGAAATAAAATGAACAAACTGATTTCATTATCTCTCGACCCGTGGTTTCCCATTTCTTCTGGAATGTATTTTATGCCATTTACTGTGAAGAACTAAAAACCCAATAAGATGTTCAAAAATCTCCACTTCAGATGTATATCGAGAAAAGAAATGCAAACACAATATTTGCTCAAGAAGATAAAACAGGTCAAGAGATATGTCTTTACCTATATAAACGACAATGTCTAATGGTAATTAATGATTAAGTAATCCAGGCTAATTCCACCTCTGCACACATCTCCTCCAAAAAATTCTATAATTAAGAAATGCAAAGGACTGCAAGAGCACCTTAGCATTGAAAACTGCAAATAGATTTATTATTTCCAGTTGTAGCATCTCTCCCTAGAAGCATTTCATTTTCTCAGAACCCCTGAAGACGACCTTTCACCATTTCTATAACAATGAAAACTGAGAACTGTTTACATTTACTTAACTTGCATGAATTAGCATATTGGCTGATAGATATTAAAACTATTGATTATTTGGAAACAGCAGAGCCTGTATAGTACGCACCATTAGTAATGTTGCCCAAAGAACAAACATAAAGACCATGTTTTCCTGGCTTCAATCCCTCAATAGTCCCTTGTACAAACACTTCTTCAGTTTCCTACAAGATTAAAAAAAAATCCAGGTTCATATAATTAAACATGAATCTTCATGCAAGTCTAATCATTCAAGTGAGGATATATACTGTTAATGTGAGTAGTTAGAAATATGGTTATTAGAAATGGTTTAGTTAGAAATATGGTTGCTTCTTGTAATACAGGAAAATGGAGATACAAAGGTCAGCTTTCACTCTCACTCTTCAGAGTACGTCAATTAAGCTTTTCCTGTACAGAATCCAATTCTTGGTACTGACAATCCAAGGGCTAATTTACAGTACGATTTCTCATCAACCCTGCTATTTATTTTTGGTGTACTGGGTTTCCATCAAATGTACCAATATAAGAACATAAGAAACAGGAGCAGGAGTATGCCATCTTGTCCTTCGAGCCCACTCCACCATTCTATAAGATTATGGCTGACCTTTTTGGGCTTCAGCTCCACTGACCAACCCTCTCACCATAACCCTTAATTTTTTGAACAGAAAAGGAATTATCATAGCTTTAAAAACATTTAATGAGGAAGCCTCAACCATTTCACTGGGCATGGAATTCCACAGATTCATAGCCCTCTGCATGAAGAAGTTCTTTCTCAATTCGGTCCTAAATCATCTTCCCCTAATATTGAGGCTATGCCCTCTTGTCCTAATTTCACCCGCCAGTGGAAACATCCTCTCTACTTCTATCTTATCTATTTCCTTCGTAATTTTATATGTTTCTATAAGATGTCCCCTCATTCTTCTAAATTCTAATGAATATAATACAGTCTACTTAGTCTCTCGTAATAAGCTAACTCCCTCAACTCCAGAATCAACCTGGTGAACCTCCTCTGCATCCCCTCTAGTGCCAGTATATCCTTTCTCAAATAATGAAACCAAAACTGCATGCACTACTCTACGCATGGCCCCACCAGACCCTACACAGCTGCAACATAACTACCCTGCTTTTAAACTCAATCCTTTTAGCAACGACAGACAAAAATATGCCTTCACACTCTGAAATAAAACCTCTTTGGAACTGTCAAAAGAACCAACATATGTCCTTCAGTCTTATTTTCAACATTAATTAATGTCTTCAGCAAATCAACCTAGGTTTTGTTTAAAAGGTGCATTTTAAATTGCCATTGGGAAGTCCTACAAATAATCTAATGTAAAAAAAAGTGGGAGGCATGCCCATCAATGAGATCAGCTGTGTAGACTGTCAATCAAATGTTAACAAGATCCGGCCATAACATCATTTAGGCTTCACATCAGTGATTGTGGGTACAATCAACAGATCCTAAACTCACTTATCCTGTCTATAATTATAATCACATCACATTTTCAGTTATGCTTCTGATATCAAGATGTAGAATTAATTCTGTCTCAAGGAACACTTAGAATTAAAATCCATGTCAACATTATGCTGATTGGCAAATTTTTAAACTGTCTAAATACAGTCTTCAGATATGCCTATCAAGTGGTGGTATGGCATGAGTCTTTCAATTCTGCTTCCTAATTCCACAGATATTCGCAACTATCCCATAATTTCTTTTCCATTAATCTCTATCTTTAATATCCAATTTTTCTTACTGTTTCCAGATCTCCCATGACCTTAACCACACAATTTTGTCCCATGGACAATTCAAAACTCACTTCCCATTTATTTCCCTAAAGGTACAGGGTTGACCTTAAGCATAGCACCTTGGCTTCACATCTCACTTACTTCAAATTGTGACACCTACCATCTGTATCCTGCATTTCTACAACCAAATCCTTATTACACAATGTCCAACCCTACAACATATCCTCACGTTTTCTGGGAATTTTCTCCTTAGTGAGCATTCTTCATGGTAATGGAAACATCATTGGATTTTTGAGAAAGATCAATGCCCGAGAAGCAATTAACATAACATTATTATGTAATCAAAGTGATCAAGTGTCACTGTAATTTACATTTATAGTCAACAAATATATGATGATTGATCATTATTTTGAACTATGGAAAAATTCAGGCCACATGACAGCAAAAAGTTCCAGACAAGACACAGAAGAGTCAATAACTTATCGTTGAAAAAGAATATCCACAGGATAAGCACAAGAGGCTATGAAGTCTTGGATTTTTTTTAAAATATACTATCTACATAGAAGTTGAACACTTGGTTCCTAAACAGAAATGGTAAAAATATAGAGGATTTTACCTGGTAACTGCTGAAGACAGCATAGTTAGTCTCAAAATTAAGTCTCAATTCAAGACGGAGACTAGGAAACATTTTATTGTTCAGAAGTTATGTCAGAGCAGGCCACAGAAAGCTGTGGATGCAGAACCCTTTTACATATTTAAAGCAGGGATAGACAGATTCCTGATCATTAAGGGAATCAAAAGTTATGGGGAAAGGGCAGGCCTCATTCCTGATGAAGGGCTCCTGCCCGAAACGTCGATTCTCCTGCTCTTTGAATGCTGCCTGACGTGCTGTGCTTTTCCAGCATCACTCTTATCTTTACTCTGATCTCCGGCATCTGCAGTCCTCACTTTTGCCTGTTTGAAGACGAGTAGAGTTCCAGCAAGTAGGCATTTTTGCATATCAAAACAGTCTTTAAGCATCTAATTAAGAGTTAAAACAAAGTCACAGGCTTTTCTGCCACTTGTCTTAACCTAGTCAAAAATCATGATACTGATTCCCGTGATCCTCGGGTTGCCAAGTAAAAACGACAGCGTTTCAGAATTAGAGGCGGCTTAGGATTGAAATATTCCTTAACTATGTTGTCAAATCTTGAAACATTTTAGTGTCTGGTGTCTCAGGGAAAGTTAGGCTTCTAATAAAGAAGAAGCTGCAGCTCCATACTGTCAGGAGAATTACTCGCTGCATTTCGTCTGCCACAGTGTTGTTCATCTGGAAACAATAATACATTTTTTCCACATATTGGGCTCGGTCCTCAATGGTAGGGTCGAATGAATCAAGCTTCCTAAACAAAGGCATGATGTAAGAAATGCTTACCATAACTCAAACACGATTATTGCAAGCAGGTTTCTTTAGGATCATGCTTTACCTCTATGACCAATGAAGTAACTCCACAGAGGCTGATATCCATCATCAATTGACCCTTTGTGTACACATGAACAGTCCTTGACTTTAGTACCACCAATTCTGTATCCAGACAGCCAGATTTCCCTGTATTCCATGCCTCCTTACTTTCTGAATGAGCCTACCATGGAGAACCTTGTTAAACGCCTTGCTAAAGTCCATGTACACCACATCTATTGTTCTACCTCTATCACTGTTTGGTCACATCCTTAAAGAATTCAATAAGGTTTGTGAGGTGTGACCAGCCCCTCACAAAGCTATGCTGACTATCTCTAATCAAACTATGGTTTTCCAAGTAATCACAAATCTTGTCTCTCAGAATCCTCTCTGATACTTTGTCCACAACAGATGTGAGACTGACTGGTCTGTAACTCCCAGGATGATCCCTATTCTCTTTTTTGAGTACGGGAATACTTGAATACTCCAGTGGACAGTGAGGATGCAAACATCATCACCAAAGACCTGGCAATCTCTTCCCTCGCTTCCTGTAGTAACCTAGGGTATATACGGTCTAGCCCAGGGGGCTTACCTATCTTCATGAATTTCAAAGTTTTCAGCCAATCCTCCTTCTTAACATCAACCCTTTTGGGCACATCAGTCTGTTGCAGGCTGTCCTCAGAAATGTCAAGATGTCTGTAGTGAATACTGAAGCAAAGAATTCATTAAGGACCTCCCTTACTCCTTCCGACTCCCGGGGCAAGTTCCCTCCACTATCCCTGATTGGCCCTACCCTCACTCTGGCCATCCTCGCATAGAATGCCTTATGGTCTTCCTTAATCCTACTGGCTAAAGCTTTTTCAGCAATGGCTCTCTCAACAGCCTCCACATTTCTATTGTGTATTTCCATGAAAATATCTGTTCCCAATTTAGGGTCCCCAGTTCTTGCCTAATAGCATTGTAATTCCCCCTCCCCCAATTAGATTAGATTCCCTACAGTGTGGAAACAGGCCTTTCGGCCCTACCAGTCCATACCGACCCTCCGAAGAGTAACCCACCAAGATTCATTTCCCTCTGACTAATGCACCTAACACTACGGGCAATTTAACATGGCCAACTCACCTGACCTGCACATCTTTAGACTGTGGGAGAAAACCAGAGCACCCGGAGGAAACCTACGCAGAGACGGGGAGAATGTGCAAACTCCACACACAGTCGCCCAAGGCTGGAATTGAACTTGGGACCCTGGTGCTGTAAGGTAGCAGTGCTAACCACTGTGCCACCCCTAAATACTTTCCCATACTGTCTTTACTATAATCATGGCCATCTCTGTCCATGATTATATTAAAGGCAAAGGAGTTGTGATCACTATCACCGAAATGCTCTCCCATCTAGAAATCTGATACCTGGCATGGTTGATTGCCAAGCACCAAATCTAATCTGGCCTCCCCTCTAGTCAGTTTATCAGCATATTGAGTCAGGAACCCTTCCTGACACATCTGACAAAAGCAGCTCCATCCGAACTATTTGAACTAAGGAAGTTCCAATCAGTATTCAGGAAGTTAAAGTCACCCATGAAAACAACCTTGTTACTTCTGTACCTTGCCGAAATCTGCCTCCCAATCGGTCCTCCTTGTCTCTGTTGCTATTTGGGGAGCTGTAGAAAACTCCCAATAAAGTGACTGCTCCTTTCCTGTTTCTGACTTCCACCAATACTGACTCTGTAGACAAACCCTCCTTTTCTGCAGCTGTGATACTATCCCTGATTAGCAGTATCACTCCTCCAGCTTTTACATGCACCCCTATTCCTTCTGAAACATCTAAACCCTGGAACATCTAACAACCGTTCCTGCCCCTGTGATATCCAAGTCTCTGTGATGGCCCCAACATCATAGTTCTAATGCTGTAAGTTTGTCACCCTTATTCCTGATACTTCTTACATTAAGAGAGACACACTTCAAGCCATCACACTGACTGCCCCTTGGCCTATCAAGTGCCTATCCCTCCTCACAGACTCTCTGCATGCTGTATCTGGCTGCTCACTACCTACTCCATCATCTGATCCATAGCTCAGGTTCCCACCGGAGATAGGTGAGAATGCTTGTTTTGAAGAGTATATAGGTTCAAGACAGATAGTTGAGTGAACGGACAAAAATCTGGCAGGTAGAATATAATGTCAGAAAATGTGTAGTTGGCTTCACAATTAAATGGAGAACAACTGCAGAATTCCATGAGCAGAAGAATGCAACGTTATTCGCGGGTGCACATGACGCGGAGCTGTCACCCTTCTAACGCACATGCGCACCACCAAAATTCCGAGACCGTTATATCGACGCCCTGTCACTAAAGATCAACCGTTTAATATCCGCGACAAGTAATAGCTTGCAACGAAATATCGTTATTCCCATTCTATATAAATGTTTGAGAAATAAAATGAGAGTTTATGTAACATTAACTGTACCTCATGGCGCCGCACCCTGACAATTTTTTTCTTTTGAATGCATTTGAGACCAGCAACGTTTACTACACTTTATTACTATTTACACAACGCTTACATCCCATTCGAAGGTGACCGTTCCATGGATCGGGCTCTCACTTTCCTCACCCTTCAAAAGACAAATGCCCGTCGCAATCATGTTCTCGCCTCCACCGTCACCAATGAGAACTGAGCATGCGCCTTTTACACCACCTTCCCCCACCTTCCACTGCCCTCCAAAACCATCCAATGCACACGCGCACTCGAGAGACGGACTTCGCCACGTGCTGAGTTTGCACGTTGCATTGCAAAAGAGAAAGTACAAGAAAGACATATCACGGATGTGGATGCCTAATGACCCATTGGCGTAAAATATACAGAGGAATGATAATGTAATGAGGGTCATTAAGATGCCCAAACATTACTTACTTGGAGTTAAGAGTCAGACTTTCTCTGCAGCTTGAAGAGGGCGACTGGAGTGGGTTAAATGGGTTAGAATACCGTTGCAGTACCATCATTCGTAAATCGATATATTCTTCAAATGTGACCACCTCAGGTCACTGCCACCACAATATGAGTAAACTGCTTGCCTTATGCAAATAAAGATCTTGGTCCACTAATCACAAACCCCCTCCCTTTGTGTCATAGAATCATCAAGTCATAGAGATGTACAGCATGGAAACAGACCCTTCGGTCTAACCCGTCCATGCTGACCAGTATGTCAACCCAATCTAGTCCCACTTGCCAGCACCCGACCCATATCCCTCCAAACCCTTCCCATTCAAATGCCTTTTAAATGTAACAATTGTACAAGCCTCCACCACTTCCTTTAGCAGCTCATCCCATACATGTATCACCCTCTGCATGAAAAAGTTACCCCTTAGGTTCTTTCTATATCTTTCCCCTCTCACCCTAAACCTATGCCCTCTAGTTCTGGACTCCCCCACTCCAAGGAAAATACTTTGTCTATTTATTCTATCCATGCCCCTCATAATTTTGTAAACTTCTATAAGGTCACCCCTCAGCCTCCGACACTCCAGGAAAAACAGCCCCAGCCTGTTCAGCCTCTCCCCATAGGTCAAATCCGCCAGCCCTGGCAACATCCTTGTAAATCTTTTCTGAACCCTTCCAAGTTTCACACCATCTTTCCGATAGGAAGGAGACCAGAATTGCATGCAATATTCCAACAGTGGCCTAACCAATGTCCTGTACAGCCGCAATATGACAGTTCAACGTCTGTACTCAATACTATGACCAATCAAAGAAAGCATACCAAACGCCTTCTTCACTATCCTATCTACCTGCGACTCCACTTTCAAGGCACTAACTGTACCTCTTATGCTTGCATCCAAATCATTTATGTAAATGACAATAAGTAGAGGACCCAGCACCGATCCTTGTGGCATTCCACTGGTCACAGGCCTCCAGTCTGAAAAACAACCCTCCACCACCACCCTCTGTCTTCTACCTTTGAGCCAGTTCTGTATCCCAACGACTAGTTCTCCCTGTATTCCGTGAGATCTAACCTTGCTAACGGGTCTCCCATGGGGAACCTTGTTGAATGCCTTACTGAAGTCCATACAGATCACATCTACCGCTCTGCCCTCATCAATCCTCTTTGTTACTTTCTCAAAAAACTCAATCAAGTTTGTGAGACATGACTTCCCACACACAAAGCCATGTTGACTATCCCTAATCAGTCCTTGTCTTTCCAAATACATGTACATCCTGTCCCTCAGGATTCCCTCCAACAACTTGCCCACCAATGACGTCAGGCTCACTGGTCTATAGTTCCCTGGCTTGGCCTTAACACCCTTCTTAAACAGTGGTACCACATTTGCCAACCTACAGTCTTCCAGCACCTCACCTGTGACTATCGATGATACAAATATCTCAGCAAGAGGCTCAGCAATCACTTCTCTAGCTTCCCACAGAGTTCTAGGGTACACCTGACCAGGTCCTGGGGATTTATCCTCCTTTATGCTTTTCAAGACATCCAGCACTTCCTCCTCTGTAACATGGACATTTTGCAAGGTGTCACCATCTATTTCCCTATATTCTACATCTTCCATGTCCTTTTCCACAGTAAATACTGATGCAAAATACTCGTTTAGTATGTCCCCCATTTTCTGCGGCTCCACACAAAGACCACCTTGCTGACCTTTAAGGGGCCATATTCTATCCCTAGTTATCCTTTTGTCCTTAATGTGATTGCAAATTCATTCTCTTTCATTCTATTTGCCAAAGCTATCTCATGTCCCTTTTTTGCCATCCTGACTTCCTTCTTAAGTCTACTCCTGCTCCCTTTATACTCTTCTAAGGATTCACTCAATCTATCCTGTCTATATCTTACTCATGCTTCCTTCTTTTTCTTAACCAAACCCTCAATTTCTTTCGTCATCCAGCATTCCCTATACTTACCAGCCTTTCCTTTCACCCTGACAGGAATATACTGTGAGAAACAAAGCCCACTCACATCAATAATTTCAGTCCGAGATCAAATATCTGAAACAGCAGCGTCGTTTTATTTGTACACCTGCAGGTGGGTGTAATGCATGATGCCTAGAAAGGCAATGACAAATACACAGTAAACCCCAACAAACCCTCGCAATTTATACATTTTAAATTCCCATATTTTTTCTCATTTCATTGTTTGTTCCCTGCTTCGCATACGTCACTCATTTCCTTAAGACTGATCCCACAACTTCTGTTTATGCGGCCTTGTCAGTGACAAATGTCTATCTCTGCTCCCATAAGATTGTTTGACGTCATCCCATCCTTTGCTTACCATTATCTGCTCCCTCCATCTGCGCTGCCCCTCACAGCATCTTATCACTAAGCCCTTTTAATTGGGGTTTGTTCCTGTGTCTCTGTACAAGTGGGGAAACAGATGTTTTTCCTGTTTGCCCATACATCCACCATTGTTCTGTAATCACGTCTCATGCTAACATACCATTTTCTTTAACGGATTATATGTTTCCTCATTTTTGCTAAGTCAGCTCTCGTCCGAAACAATCCCAAACTAATGTGAATTCATTTACTCTGTATCAGAACTTATAATTGCAGAAATAACATTAATTCACCTATATCCCACAATACTTTCTCTGGATTCTCATTATCTCATTTCTGAAGGCTTCCCATTTTCCAGCCGTCCCTTTACCTGCAAACATCTGCCCCCAGTCAGCTTTTGAAAGTTCTTGCCGAATACTGTCAAAATCGGCCTTCCTCCAATTTAGAACTTCAACTTTTAGATCTGGTCTATCCTTTTCCATCACTATTTTAAATCTAATAGAATTGTGTGTTACATATAAAGGAACCAGTTGTTACGAGAATATACAAGCAGGGTGCCACATTTATTGTGCTGACCAACACTATCAGTCCTGGGTTACATGAAGAATGTACATATGTACAAATATATGAATTAGGAGCAGAGGAAGACCTTTCAATCCTTTCAATCTGCTCTGCCTTTCAACATGCTAGTGGTTGATCTGATTACATAACATTCCCACCTATCCCTGATAACTTTTCAACCCCTTCTTATCAAGAATCTATCTACATTTGCATTCAAAATATTTAAATATTAAAAATGTGATGGGAGCAGAATTCCATAGATTCATTGCCCTCTTGAAACAAAATTCTCATCTTTGTCTGAAATGGGTAAGCCTCTATTTTCAAATCTAGCGAATGTTACATAAACTGTTATTTTGTTTCTCAAACATTTATATAGAATGGGAATAACGATATTTCCGCTGCAAGCTATTACTTGTCGCGGATATTAAACGGTTGATCTTTCGTGACAAGGCGTCGATATAACGGTCTCGGAATTTTGGTGGTGCGCATGTGCGTTAGAAGGGTGACAGCTCCGCATCATGTGCACCCGCGAATAACGTTGAATCCCTCTGTTGAATTCCATAGTTGCCAGATATAAATTCACATATATAAAATACTATCGGATACAATAGCTAGAAATGTACTCAGCACTCCAAGTTTTGAGTATAAAATATGATTATTTCTAACTCGGGAATCAGAAGACATAATACTTCATTTATCAGCATTTTTGGTACATGATTTAAGATCTTTAGCATCTATCAAGAGGTCCTTCAGGCCTACTACATTTATGCTATCCATTCTTTGATTCATAATCTCTCAGTCATTTAAAAGTGTCTTCTCTTATTTTTCAAAGATCAAGCGTAAAGGGAGACGTGGCAGAATTCCCATTTCAAAGAAGGAAATGGTTCCTTCTTGCCTAACGAAGCTGGATGTTGTTCTCCGTAAGCATTACAGAAAATATCCAAAAGCTCACATATGCAGCCTTCAAATGAGGGGACTGAATCAAAGTTCGAGCCAAATTTGAAAAAATAAATGCAGGTTGTTCATTCCACTGACATTAAACTGCCCCAGATCTGCATTGCAGGACTTCTGATGTGCAATGAAGCACACAGACTTGACTCAGTGTAAACCACTGTAATTTAAATGGGAAGAAGCAGTGACAGTGGCAGTCACACCGGATGGTGAAATTTGAATTCAATAAAATTTAGAATCAAAAACTAACCTAATGGTGACCACCTGCTGTTGATTTTTGTTCAAAGACAAAATCTGGTTCACTAACTTCCTTTAGGGAAGGAAATCTGCCATCCTTATATGGTCTGACCTACATGAGTCCAGATTCTTAATGCCCTCTGAACAGTCCTCTGAATTGTCCATGCTAAATTGCCCGTAGTGTTAGCTGAAGGGGTAAATGTAGGAGTATGGGTCTGGGTGGTATACACTTCGGCGGGTCGGTGTGGACTTGTTGGGCCGAAGGGCCTGTTTCCACACTGTAAGTAATCTAATCTAATCAAGGGCACTCACATCTCATTACACCTCCCACTTTAGTGGGCGGCACGGTGGTTAGCACTGCTGCCTCACAGCGCCAGAGACCCGGGTTCAGTTCCCACCTCAGGCGACTGTCTGTGTGGAGTTTGCACGTTCTCCCCGTGTCTGCGTGGGTTTCCTCCGGGTGCTCTGGTTTCCTCCCACTGTCCAAAAGATGTGCAGGTCAGGTAAATTGGCCATGCTAAATTGCCCATAGTGTTAGGTAAGGGGCAAATGTAGGGGTATGGGTGGGTTGCGCTTCGGCGGGTCGGTGTGGACTTGTTGGGCCGAAGGGCCTGTTTCCACACTGTAATGTAATGTAATCTCGTCTAAGCAAGCGATTCAGTTGTATTAATATGCTTTAATATCTAAACAAAGAGATGATACCAAACAGATCACTTGACCATTGGCAAACACAGCCCTACCGACACTGCTAAATCCTCCCTGATAGCAAGTAGAGATTTGTGCCAAAATTGGGATAGCTGTTTCACAGACTAGTCAAGCCCAGCTATGTCCTGTGTATAAAAAGCAAGATCAATCCAACAGTGACGACAAGGGTTGTTGAAAGTGTTACCTAGCATCACTGGTAAAGGAAATAACCTGATCAGCGATGCTCAGTTGGGTTTTGCTTGGGTTCCTGCTCTCATTACAGCCTTGGTGCAAATAAGGTCCGAACAGCTCAGATCTTATGTTTGTTGTTGGATCACTTAGCCTTGTCTTTTTCTTTTTTCTGTTTAGTGTGCACATAGTCCTGTGCTGAAGCTTCACCAAGCTGCCACCTTATTTTTAAGCTTCTGGCATGCCCTCCTGCATTCTTCATTGAACTGGGGTAGAATTCCTAGCTAGATGGTAATGGTAAAGTAGGGGATATGCTGGGGCATGAGTTTACAGACTATGGTTGAATATAATTCCGTTGCTGATGGGCCCAAAGCACCTTATGGATGCCCAGTTTTAAGCTGCTAGATCTGCTTAAAGTTTGTCCAGTTTGCACGATTTTAGTGCCACACAATGGAAGTTATCCACAATGTGAAGTCAGAATATTGTCTCCACAACAATGGTGCAACAGTAACTGCTACTGATATCATCATCAACAGATTTCACTTCAAAATGTAGATTGGTGAGGATAGAGTGGACTTTTCCCTCTTGTTGGTTCCCTAATGACCCAGTCTAACACAAACATTCTTTAGGAACTGTTCTTATCTCTCTGCTGTGTCTCATAAAATTGGAAAATGTAAACGTCTTTACAGGAATGTGATCTCATTGAGCAGTTGCATAGAAATATTCTAAATCTGCTCTATATACAAGAGATTGACTAATAAAGTTTGGCAGTAATATTTAACTGGTGCACCAACATAAAATGTACAAACAAACTCACATTTTGGTAACAAACTTTAATGACATTTGGTTAAAAAAAAAGAACAAATTTTATATTGAGACATTTAATTTTATCCTGTATTAAACACATCTCTTCAAAAAAATTATAAAACAAATGCCTATTTTCTGCATTGTAGCACATTGGTATATATTAAATTTAATGTGAAAACATTTTTTTACTAACATTTGACTGCCGACATGGAACTGGTTAGACATGTGTGCTTTTTTAATTGGCAGTGACATCAGCTATTCCAATGACTCCCCAGGCTAAACCTGTAATAGCGTTCCCTGTGATGAGGCTCTCTTCATTTTCACCCTTTCCCAGATCATCTTCCTCTGCTTGAATCTTTAGAAAGTAAAAAATGTCTACATTTAAAACAATAATACATTTAAAACAACAATAATTGACATGCACACAGATTCACACAAGAAATAAGATTAATCATTCTTTGCAATCAACGTAATGGCAATTTCTGACAATTTCCCAGAGCATTTTCTCTTTCAAGGGTGGATTGATTAAAAAATTTACTCCCACGTTTGAGGGAAAATCTCAAATTATCCTTCACTTTTTGACGAAATAAGGTACAGAGACACATATGTATCACAATTTTATTATCAGCAGTAGCACAACATGATTAAATGAAAGGCCTGGTTTTCAGCAGGCAAAGAAGCAAAGCCAGCACAAATTAGGTTTTTTTAAAAGGAAGATCTCACTTTTATTACGTACTGTCATAAGAACTTAATTCTTTAGAAAATATTGGTCTCTTTTTTCCAAGTTAGGGTACATAGGGTACATATAATTATTACAAAAATAGGCCTGCATCAAGACAAACCATCAAATAAATACACAATTAAACTGCACCCCTGAATAAAAAACTGAAAATGAAAATTTTCATTTTCACCATTATATCTGCATTGTGTTGCCAGTAGCACTACAATAAAGAGTTTATTAATTATAATATTGAAAAAGTATTTAGAAATTAGCAATCTGATTAATCTGATTTAAGTGCATGGAGATTATGCTTATATCGCGTATAAATAAGAGTTGATTGTCAATAATTTTGATTATTGTCTCTTAAAATCTTTGCTTATTTACTTGCTTTGGCAATTTCTTGTTCGTTGTTTCAGAACATACAAGGTCAAAAATCCATGTTCAACATGTCACACTGATATGAATATAGATTATAGATCTTTGAATACCATAGTCTGTTTCAATACCTGGGGCTTTCATGGACAGAAATGGTTTTAAAAGAGGACCAAAAATGCAAACTTATAATGGCCACAGCCATCACGTGACCACAAAGGTTTCATGAAAGTAACAAGGCTACACTAAAAAAAGCTTGAGATGAAATTCATTTTCCTGATGTAATAAAACCAGTCAGTAAACAAATCCTTAGGCCCCAAGGGAGGTGTGAAAAAGCCTCCTCTCATATGTATTTGCACAATCGTGAGGGAAGAAACATTACCTGCATATACAACATGTAAACAGGCTGCAATTTCAAATGGATCTCTTTGTGACACTTGCAGAGTGGACTTTTGACTGTTGGATTGAAATAGACCAGGGCTGGAAAGGCATTTGTTCTCCGCCTTTCATTAGGAAAAGCCAGCAGCAACACTGACTGGAAAGGAATACCAGAAAACTGAGTACTTAAATATGAGGATCTAAAATTTGAATTTAGGTTGTTGTCAGAAGCAACAAGTATATGTAGATTTTTACTAACCACAAAATGGCTTTTCAATTTAAAATAACACAACAAAATGGCTGAAAATAATGATTGAACTCTGTGAACTTATACTACTCTTTGCAGAATTAAGCTAAAATCCAAAGATAAGAAAGAACAATGGAGTTTTCATAAAATGAATACTGACACATTAATTGACCATTCAAACTAACCTTAAACTGCTACAATGACATGACAATTTACGTAATTAAGACCCCTTTCCCAGAGAATATCATTGGATTTGCCTGTTGTGGATCATGTCACCATATTACAGTTGATTGGACTTTTCTTGTAATTAAGACCCCTTTCCCGGGGAATATAATTGGATTAACCTGCTGTAAGTCATGTCACCTTATAATATATGATTGGTCTTTTCCTGTAATTAAGGCTGTACTGTCTCTAAAAGAAAACATATAAATAATGTGTAATTTTCGAATGTATTTGCACGGAACACAGAAGTTTTAACCTCTGTGTTGCTGGACAGAATTGTGTCACGGTGCCTTACTTTAATGACCTTGCTTTGTACAGACTGCATTCCGTTGATTCTTTTGACCGATCTCGAACCAAGATAACTGCGATATTCTCTACTTTGTGATTTATTTACTTTTATTAAAGCATATGTAAGATCTGCAGTGAGAACCATAATTGTTTTGGATGAATCAGTGGGTAGACTCAGAGGATCTCAAAGCAGGTTTTATCCTTGTCACCAGTTTTCATTTTATGTTACGTGCCAAGAAGGACCAGGATGCCAAAGTATTGAACATCAGGAGCTTTATTAAGGAGGTACTCACTCTGCAGGCAACAAGATTAGGCTAAACTGTTTGCTGCTCAGAATGACTGATAATGTTATCAGTACATCACACAAATACTCGACAAAGGTTGGAATCACAAAATTACAGAATTGTTCATAGAATAATCACAGAAAACTAATGGGGGAACAGGTGGCTTGGTAGTGATTTGACCTGAACTGCCTAATTCATCGGCAGAGGGCTTAATATTCATCATTAAGGATGAATATCGGCTGCCAAAGCTGGAAGAACAATTGGAGGCCCTTCAACATTGATTAAATAGCAGGATGCTAACTTCAGATCATGAAGAGATGGCACCTCAAAAGTTCCACACTGACAGGCTGTTTTTTTCCCCGAGTGTGAACCATCCCCAGTTGTCAAGGTTGTATTCTTTCTTTATCCAAATAATGTATTGCATCTAAATGCTGCTTCAGAATAAATTCAATAAACTATCAGAAAATTGTAATAAATCATCAACTGCCTGTATTAAGTAACTCTGACCACTGTTATGACCAGGCCAGACCCCTCAAAACATTTTAAAAAGATAGTCCAGAATCTAACTTTTCTAGTTATTTTAAGCAGATGTAAGGTGAATATTCCAGGATCAAGGCAGCAGGGCAGACCATTGGGTTTTAAACAAATAGAATTTATTTACACACAAACAAAAGAAAACCAAATTTAGAATAACATAACTATTTGAAAACCCAACCGACACGAAAACACAACAAAGAGCTGTTCCGATTTCCTGCAACATCCCATAATACTTCCTTGGCAAAAAGGGTAAATTCAAACACAGATTATTACAGGAGAGAGATTACCGAGAGAGAGAGAGAGAGAGAGTGAAAGAATCAATATGGAGCTGTTTTTTTGCGTCCCCAGCTAAAACTAACCCAAAACGAGAAAAAATCCTGAACTGGGAGAACTGGTCATTCCCCTTTCATTGTACTTTTTTTTTTAAATACTTAAAAGCCTTTTCAAGTGGGTATATCCAGATTAATTGGAACCTCTGCTTTTATGACCCCTCTCGACAGAAAAACAAGGACAGAATAACCTTGTTAAAGGAGCAATAGACAAGAGGTGCAGGAGTAGGCCATTCTGCCCTTCGAGCCTGCACCACCATTCATTATGATCATGGCTGATCATCCTCAATCAGTTCCTGCCTTATCTCCATAACCCTCGATTCCACTATCCTTGAGAGCTCTATCCAACTCTTTCTTAAACGAATCCAGAGACTGGGCCTCCACTGCCTTCTGGGCAGAGCATTCCACACACCCACGACTCTCTGGGTGAAGAAGTTTCTCCTCATCTCTGTCCTAAATGGCCTACACCTTATTTTTAAGCTGTGTCCTCTGGTTCGGCACTCACCCATCAGCGGAAACATGTTTCCCCACTCGAGTGTCCAATCCTTTAATAATCTTATACGTCTCAATCAGATTCCCTCTCAGTCTTCTAAACTCAAGGGTATACAAGCTCAGTCGCTCCAATCTTTCAACATAAGGTAGTCCCGTCATTCCAGGAATTGACCTTGTGAACCTACACTGCACTCCCTCAATAGCCAGAATGTCTTTCCTCAAATTTGGAGACCAGAACTGCACACAATATTCCAGGTGTGGTCTCACCAGGGCCCTGTACAGCTGCAGAAGAACCTCTTTGCTTCTATACTCAATCCCTCTTGTTATGAAGGCCAACATGCTATTAGCCTTCGTCACTACCTGCTGTACCTGCATGCTTGCCTTCATTGACTGGTGTACAAGAACACCCAGATCTCTTTGTACTGCCCCTTTATCTAACTTGACTCTATTTAGGTAGTAATCTACCTTCCTGTTCTTGCCACCAAAGTGGATAACCATACATTTATCCACATGAAACTGCATCTGCCATGCATCTGTCCACTCACCTAACCTGTCTAGGTCACCCTGTAATCTCCTAACATCCTCTTCACATTTCACCCTGCCACCCAGCTTTGTATCATCAGCAAATTTGCTAATGTTACTATTAATACCATCTTCTATATCATTAATATACATTGTAAAAAGCTGTGGTCCCAACACTGATCCCTGCGGTACCCCACTGGTCACCGCCTGCCATTCAGAAAGGGAGCCGTTTATCACTACTCTTGGTTTCCTGTCAGCCAACCAATTTTCAATCCAAGTCAGTACTTTGCCCCCAATACCATGTGCCCTAAGTTTGCTCACTAACCTCCTATGAGGGACTTTATCAAAGGCTTTCTGAAAGTCCAGGTACACTACATCTACTGTCCATCTCCCTTGTCCATCTTCAGAGTTACATCCTCAAAAAGTTCCAGAAGATTAGTCAAGCATGATTTCCCCTTCATAAATCCATGCTGACTCTGACCTATCCTGTTACTGCTATCGAGATGTGTCGTAATTTCATTCTTTATAATTGACTCCAGCATCTTTCCCACCACTGAGGTCAGACTAACTGGTCTATAATTTCCTGCTTTCTCTCTCGCTTCTTTCTTAAAAAGTAGTACAACATGAGCCACCCTCCAATCCGCAGGAACTTATCCTGAATCTATCGAACTCTGGAAAATAATCACCAACGCATCCAAGATTTCTACAGCCATCTCCTTCAGTACCCTGGGATGTAGGCCATCAGCCCCCAGGGACTTATTAACTGATCCGGTATCTTCTGCATTATACCCAGAAATATCTGCCATTGTTCCTCCACTGCCATCCCTGCTAAGGTATTGCACCATTGAACTTTGGCCAGCTCCTCCCTCATAGCTCCATAGTTCCCTTTATTCAACTGAAATATTGTCACTACCGATTGTACCCTCTCCCTTTCAAATTGCAGATTGAAGCTTATTGTATTATGGTCACTACCTCCTAATGGCTCCTTCACTTCGAGGTCCCTGCTCAATTCTGGTTCATTGCACAATACCAGATCCAGAATTGCCTTCTCCCAGGTAGGCTCCAGCACCAGCTGTTCTAAGAATCCATCTCTGAGGCACTCCACAAAGTCTCTTTCTTGAGGTCCAATTCCATCCTGATTCTCCCAGTCTACCTGCATGTTGAAATCCCCCAGAACAACTATAGTAACATCTTTGTGACAGGCCAATTTCAGCTCCTTATTCAACTTACACCCTACATCCATACTACTGTTTGGGGGCCTATAGATAACTCCAAAGAGGGTCTTTCTACCCTTAGAATTTCTCAGCTCTATCCATACTGACTCTACATCTCCTGATTCTAGGTCTCCCCGCGCAAGGGACTGAATATCATCCCTTACCAACAGGGTCACCCCACCCCCTCTGCCCATCAGCATTAGGCAGCAGCATCACATCACAAACCCCAGAAAATAGAAGGATGTAATATAGCAGTCTCATGGCTCTAAATTCAGAATAAAGCAGCTGTCCTGATGGATGTATCTACTCACCTTTCCACTTAACACTATGTATACAGCCTTGACTTCAAATTAAGAAATCACATTATTGTTTTAGAAATCCTTGTTGTATGATTGATACAATTAGAATGCATAATGTAACCTGGTGCTGAAGAAGGGTTATAACCAAAACATTGACTTCTTCATCTCCTAATGCTGCCTGGCTTGCTGTATACTTCAACCTTCTGTCTGTCTACTTTGAATTCCAGCATTTGCAGTTTTTTTTTGTCTCTAATGCAACCTGGTGGCAGTATTAATTTTGAAGATTTGACAGGAAATATACAAACTCAACCCTTCATATGCAGCAGCAGGAATAATGTGAAAATGAAAAAATGTTCAAATACTTGTTTTACTGCAGCACTCTATGAATACGACATACAGTACCTTTGTTCTTGATATCTAACATTTCACATTATACAATATAGGCAAGTCAAGTGGATGGTGCAGCATCATAAAACCACACATAAATTGCACACCTTTAAACAAAATACATAATGCATGTGGTACCAGAGAATACAGAAAGTGTCAATACAGAAAGCAAAGGCCAGAACAAATTGTTTGGCATTGAGAAGCTAGATCCAGTGAAAACTAATACGCAAATACTGAGCATACTCTACCTGATGCATATGAAAGAATGCATTAGCATACTGTAGTACCAAAACACGTCTTTACCACATTCAGATTATGTGTCCTCAGATGCAACAATAGCACAAATTGTAGGCATAACTGAAAACCATTCTTCCACTTTGCAAAATGAATTGCATAGAAATGTGGCAATTAGATCAAAGGTATCCATGGGCCTCAATGTGAGTGAACAGCACTAAAGAGGCTTGTGTAAGGTTTGCCACCCTACTTATGATTTGCTGATGAAATCGGAGAAAGGTGATGGAGTGGCTGGAAAGGATATACAAGGAGTCACATGTTACAGAGTATCTCATAGAGTCAGACCCCGGAAACGAACACTCCTTTTGCACTCTCAACCAGAAGCCTATCTCTTCGTCTGTCTTTGTTATCCAGATTTCCAACACTTTTTCATATTGAAAACTGATGCCAGTCTTCTTGACCTAGATGCAGTGCTATCATGATTCAGAACAGAATAGTTAGAACACATGTACCAGTCAAGATCTCAAGTTCAATGAGAGGAATATGGAGAACTACTCTGGTATGAAACTCAAACTGCTAAATTTGAGGTGGGCTATTTTCCTAGAAATTCAGAGACATTCTGATTGGTACATAGTTTTAAGTGTTTACAGACAACAACCCACTCACCTACTTTCAAACTTCTACCAAGCTTGGCAGAAACTGCTGAACGGGTATGGTTTCCATTCCAGACCTGGTACAGGTCATACTAAAGTTATGTAAATACCGATGCTCTCAGACAGAAGACTGACCCCACTGGGAACCCACTCCTGCCCACTTGGAGGGGGCTCTGGCTGACTTCTTTCCCATGGCCAGGTTTCAAGTCAATGGGATGATTCTTACCCAGATTTCCTATGACAATCAGACCAAGATTATTGAGTGTCACAGGATGAAGTGGTGATTCAGATGCAAAATAGTTTGCCTCACCTCTGCTATTTATCTTCAGACACCAAAGACATCAGGAGAGACCACACCATTACTGGAAGGTTGAACATCCAATTACCCAACTCCAACTGACGAGGGAATCCTAACTGACACAGAAACCGCTGAGGTACTGGAACAGGAAGATTGAGACCTTTCTCAAATGATTTATGACAAGGAGAGAGAGGTGAAGCAACTCAGCCTTCCCGACAGCCTCAAGTATCACATGCTGGCAGCAATTCACAATCAAGCAAGAGACCACGTGACAGGAAGGTTGCCTGCCCTACCAGAAAGCACTGTTACTGTCCCAGGATGATGGGGTTATCATTGATGGCTGCTGTTGAAATGCTAAGAAATTAACTTTGGTTAAAGCAAGGAATCAGCTTCGCCCTCATATAGGATCCCTAGCCACATCTAGAAATTCTTGCAATTAATTTTACAGCTCTTGACAATAACAGGACTGAGCAATTTCTTGTACTCAACGATGTCTCCACCAAGGTCATGCACACTACTTGCACCTATGACCAAAATGCCTCAATAATAATCAAACAGTTTGTGTGTGATTAGTTTGTCATATTGGATTCAGAGTGAACAGTGGCCCAACTTCAAAAGCATGATACTACAGGAGCTTTGCAAAGTCTGTAGCAGCGTCAAGAGCTGCACCACCCCAAAGCCTCCAAAGAGTAAAGAATGGTGTGAATAATTCAGTCATGTTCTGCATGATCATCTGCACACCTTGCCTTCTAAAAATAAATGAAAATGGCTTGTGTATTGTCTGGAACTGGTTTATGCATTTAACAGCATCCCACACGTATCCACAGGCTATTCCCCAGACTCTCTCTTCTTTGAGGAGAACCATTTCTGCCCTGGACCACTTCCTTCGGTGCACCACATCTGATGATGATGATGGCTAGATCAATTAGAAGATAACCAGGCCTCACACAAGGCATGCAAGATGGCATCCAAGGGGATTGAAAGAGAAGCATTGAGAAGAACATTAAATGATCACAAGTCAGAACTGACTTTTCGATCAGTGCAAGGGTACTTCTCTGCAATCAGACTATTAGGCACTGGAATAAGATAAGGAATGTGTTGGACTTTGAACTCGAGAGTCATCATGTGGCTGGACACCGGTGGCCACATTTATACTGTTGAGCAAAGAGGTGGAGCGCCTGTCTCTTAGGTATGTGTAGTGTGTCTTTCCACATTGCAAAGAGGCATTTTTGTACAGGCCAATGCTGCACACTATCCACCTTGACTCTTACTTCTGCTACCCAGGCATGTCTTGGCATGCTTTTTTGAAGGGCTCTCTGTGCAGGAGTCCTCCCACTTTCCATCAGGAATCTGGGGTGGAAGCTGTTGCATGCAGCAGTCCCATATAACTATAGATTGTGGTGGTTCACGGATGGTGCAATGGAATCCATTGATCATGTTTATGTTGGTTGTGGCCATATGCAATCATGTTTTGGATTGCTATGGTTTGGATGCGCTACAGCCCTATGTTCCAGATCTTTGGGCATCTGGTGCAGAGGGATGTGAGGAAATATTAGGACCTCCTCATGGGTCTGCTTCCGGGCCTGGCCAGGCTGGTTATAAAGAGGCCCAGGCAGCAATCTGTGGAGGGGTTCATCTCTACTGCCCATCTGGCCTGGCATATCCCTTGTTGTACAGTCAGGTAAGTGTGACAACTCTTGTTCAATGAAGAGTGTAGAGAGAATGCCAGTATTAGGACCATAAAAATGGGATGCCAATTTGTTGAAGATACAGTACAGAACATCATGCAAGCTACAGACAAACTTAAGGGATGTGACCTCAAAGCCATGACACATATGCAAGTAGAACTGCTGCCAGATGTGGAGCAGGAATTTGCTCTCTAATTGTTCTCTCATTTGTAAATAGCTGTGAAAATAGGGATCAGGATCTCAGCACGAGTATGTTTTGTAACCATTGGATATTGCTGAAGACGTTGGAGACTATGAACCTCTACAGAATTGTTAGTATAACATGAAATTTGATCACACACAAGGTCCAAAGATAATGAAGCAAGGATTCTTTATTCCACAGGCATCAGGTAATTACTAATATGTAGAATGCAATAGCAAAACATTAAGAAACATACAATAGAACATGCTGAGAAAGGGTCACTCAATCTGAAAGGCTAACTCTAATTTCCCTTCACAGATGCTACCAGAAATACTGAGTTTTTTTTCAGCAATTTCTATTTTTGGCTCTGATTTACAGCTTCCACAGTTCTTTCCGTTTCCACAAAGAGTTTCATCAGAACTGATGTGAAATGTGGAGGGGCAGCGTTTATGCAATATTGTGGTTTGGGGGGGGGTGGAGGGTGGATTACTGGGGGAGAAGGAAGGTTGATAGCTCAGGTTAAGTGATCAGGATGTGAGAATGGTAGAACAATGGTGTATCTAACTGACAAACTGGAAATAACAGACAGTCCCACTGGGATGGGCGGGGGGGGGGGGGAAGGGAAGAGAGGCCAAGCTGACAGAAAATGTAACAAGAAAAGGAAAGAATGGGAGTGGGTTCACAATTTGAAGTGTTGAACTCAATACAGAGGAACCTCAATTATTCAAATATAATTACCCGAAGGAGATCTCGAGGTCCCAATAGAAACATTACATCAAAGACGTGTTTCCAACAGTCATCACATCTTTTGTTTACAGTGATTAAACAGGCACTGTCTCCAAATGACTGACCTCCTTCCCTCTTTCTCCCCACACTGTCCCTGGAGTTCTACACTGGGGTGTACTATAACCTCTCCCCACCCCACCGCTTCCCCAGATAATCTCTCTAACATTGTCCTGTACAGGGGAAAGATGGAACCTGTCAAAACGTTGCAGTAAAAAGTTGTGTGTGTGTACTATTTGAAGACTTACCCCATAAAGGCAGCTGCAGCAGCAGTCTTGTTGGTGTACCGTCCGGCTGCCCTGGAGAGGGGGCAGGGGGCAGTGTTGGACAGGGTTGGGGGCAGTAAACAAGGTCCCCGATTTGTCTAATCATATGCTTTCTCCATATTAGACCGAAACTAAAAACATCCATCAGCCAAGTTTGTTTAATGCACATTAAATCACTAATTTTTTGCAAACAGACTTATTCAACAATAATACAAAACTGCTTAACACACACTGTTTGCAATATGAAAACATAAATATTTAACCCTGCAAATAACTCAAAATGTACAAACACACGGTAAAACGTGAAAGAAGTTGGTCAGTAAGTCTCGCTACATGAAAGCTTAAAAAAAGAATAAAGTGTGGAATGTTCAGATCATTGTCTGATCTGATGTTCTGGCAGATAAAGAAGGATATTGTCAAGCATAAGCAAATACAAATAAGACTGGATCTTTGTCAATGCAGCTTGATCAGGAAAGAGTGTATCAAAGATTCTTCCGGATCTATTTCAGGCTGTCAATAGGTATTCGGACTGCACCAGGTCGCCAGGTACCACACTGGACCCACAAAAAAAAATTCCTTCTTTCCCACGGGTTCGTCACCAGCCAGAAAATTTAAACAAACAAACAAACAAACCAAACAAACAAACTCTAAAGCAGAAGCTGTAACCTGCTATTCATAAAGCCTGGTAGAGCTCGGCTGTAAAGACGCAGTTATCACAAAAGTTGTGACTTTCAAGAAACATCTTGTTAAAAAAAAGCTCCACTGTTTCTTCAACTGTTGAAAAAGAACATCATTATCCACTATCCTTCAAACACAAGTCCAAAAGGTCTGTTGAAAAAAATCAAGCCACATAACAAATGTGTTTCTCTTTTTTTAAAAAACATTAATCCTTGGGACGCGGGCATCACTGGTTTATACAGCATCGATTGCCCTTTTCTAGTTCCTTTGAGGTGGTGGTGATCTACATACTTGAACTCCTGTAGTTTGTTTGGTGTAGGTAGACCCACATGCTGTTAGGGAGAGAATGCAAGGATTTTGACCCAGCGACACTAAATAAATGACAACACATTTCCAAGTCAACATGGTGAGTGGCTTGGAGGGGTATGAACAGGTGGCAATGTTCCCATGTATCTGCTGCTGTCATTGTTCTAGCTGGTAGTGGCTATAGGTTTCAAAAGTGCTATTTATAACCACAGAACAGACTGAAAGCCATCTCCTGCAGGACTTGCCCAGTAGTGATACTACCCATACCACTCTTCATCATGGGCTTTGGTGTCCACAATAAGATAGCATTCTGTGTTCTTGCGACCCTCAGTGGTTTTCCAAAGTACAGTGGGAAATGGAAGTTTATCAGCTCATCAGCTGTGGGAGGGTAAAAGATGGCAGCAGGCTGGAAGTTTCCTTAATCTGTTGCCAGAAGACAACAGATGTTCACTGTTCAACACTGAGGATGTACAATGTTCAACACTGAGAATTCCAAAGGCTAGTCCCTCACAATTAAATGCAATTGTGCCTCAAACTCTAATGCTTAGGTCATACACAGGGATGGTGATGGAGGGAACTGGGACATTGGTTGTAGTATATGATCGGTATGTATTAGTATGCATGGTTGCTTCAATAGTCCATAGGACAACTTTACCAATTTTAGCATGTTCCTATTTGTAAACAAAGAGGGCAATGCAAAGATCAGTTTGGACAGTGTCTGCGTTTGTCAGTTTCGCATACATAGGTCAGTATCAGTTTTATTCTGAGGCTGTGTTTATTGATAGCAGACATTCACACATGCATTTAAATGGATCTGGCTTTAAACTTGGTGTGGCTGTGAAGAAGAGAGAGAGATTGTGCAAAGAAGGGGAGGGAAATAGGGTACAGCTATGAAGGTGATGGGAGTGTCAGGGAAAGAGAGTGCAACTGTGAAAGGGGAGGGAGGAGGGTACAGCAGTGAAGAGGGGAAAGAGGTTGTAGGGGCAAAGAGGCCTCATTTTCCCCCGCTTCCCTCATCCTCATTACCATGACACCAGTCATCGCTCCCCTTCATTCCCCACTTCCTTCCCTTACATTCTCATTCTCTCCAATCCTCACTTCCCCTTCCACCCCGACCTAACTCCCCACCAGCTCACTCTATCCCATGTCCTCATACCTCCCTGCTGAACTTCATTTAAATACTGCACTTCTTTTCTGTGCACGTGCACTTCCTTTGCATTTGATGACATCAGAATTATGTGCAATGATTAGTGAATCTGGAATTATATGCATACGTTTCCAGATTATCTGCAACTATGCACGTGCGGAGAAATTGAGGACTGCAGATGCTGGAGATCAGAGCTGAAAATGTGTTGCTGGAAAAGCGCAGCAGGTCAGGCAGCATCCAGGGAACAGGAGAATCGACGTTTCAGGAATCCTGAAGAAGGGCTTATGCCCGAAACGTCGATTCTCCTGTTCCCTGGATGCTGCCTGACCTGCTGCGCTTTTCCAGCAACACATTTTCAACTATGTACGTGCACCAACATGAAGATTCTGTAGATACTGGTTTCTTCTTATCCAATTTTTCTGTAGTGATTTGATACAACTGTCTAGTTTTTTAGGCCATTTCAAAAAGGTCAGTTAAGAGTCACCTATGTTGCCACGTGTCTGGAGTCACCGTGGAAGACCATGTAAAAACACCAGATTTCCTTCTCGGATGGAAATTAGTAATCCAAATGGTTTTCCTGACAACAATCCAATAGTTTCATGGTCATCATTACTGAGACGAAGTTTGTACTCCAGATTTACTAATTAATTGACTTTAAATATCTCCAGCTTCAGAGGTGGGAATTTAAACTCATTCTTCTGCAGAATTAATCTGGGTCTCTGGATTAATAATCTAGTAATCTTGGGGGGGATCTAAGATGGCGGCGATCTGAGAAGATCGCACTGCACAGCTTCGCATCGCAGCAGGAGCAGGACGGTCCTTTAACCCACCCAACCCAGGTCATCAGGATTTCTTGGGGCGTTGGAAAGATTGTGGAGCCCCAAGAAACATTTAAAAATTTGACACCTGTATCTTCAGCTGTCCAGAAATGCCTAAAAAGGGAGGAGGAGCATCTGAGGCCGGGTCTGCAGCAGCCTTGGAGCCGATTACTCTCCAGGACCAGGTGAACCAGCTCTCGAAATCTTGCGAGATGTTGGGGAAACAGATTGAAGAGAAGCTGGCTCCAGTCTCGCTCATGCTGCAGAAGCATGAGCAGCAGCTGGGAGACCTGGAGAAGAGGACGGATGAGGTGGAGCACATGGTCACAGTGGTGGAAGCTGATGCCAGTTCATTCAAGGATGAAATCAAAGCCCTGAAGACGTAGGTTCGTAATTTGCATGACCAAGTGGATGATCTTGAAAACAGGGGCTGGAGAAAAAACATTTGGATCATCGGTCTGCCTGAGGGTAAGGAAGGTGAGCAGCCTGCGGAATTTGTTGAAGATTGGCTTCCGAAATTCCTTGACTTGGAGGCTGGCATGAGAGGATTGAAGATAGAGAGGGCTCACCGGGTCGCAGCACGGAGGTCGTGTCTGGGTCAACGCCCTCGTCCTTTCGTGGTGCGGTATCATCATTACCGGGATTAGGAGAGAGTCATGGAGGCTTCCAGACTCCAAGGGAAGGATCCAATGGCCCCAACTTATAAAGGGTCTAAGATCATGTTTTTTCAGGACTTTTCAGCGGCGGTGATCCAGAAACGATAATCGTATGATGGTGTCAAGAGAAGACTGAAGGAGCTTGAGATTCAGTACTCCCCAAGATATCCGCCAGTGCTTCGGATCATGTTAGATGGATCCATGAAACTCTTTGACACATCAGAGAAGGCAAGAGACTTTGTGGACAAACTAACCTAATTTAAACAATTGTAGTATGTATAAATATTGTTGCCTGGGTATGTGTTTATCATTCTGTAAAAGAAATGGAGGAAATCTGGTTGGAGCTTTGTTTTTCCCTTTTTCTTCTTCTATTGATAATAATTTGGTTCAAACTATGTCTGGTTGTGCTTAAGATGTACATTTTAAATTTGTAAGTTAGGACATACCAAAGGATGGGTGGGGTATTTATTCCCTTTTTTTAAAATAAAAGAATGTTTTTTATTCATATTGATATTCGATGGGGTGTTTATTCTTTTTAGATTGTGCTTGTGATGCAGCTCTAGCTGGGAAAAAGTGAAGGTGGTTGAGATGGTTAGATGCCTATTTATGGGCAGTTCGGGATGGGTAGTTGCCCCCTCCAGGTAGGGGGTGAGTTCCCCTACTCAGCACTATTGCCGCTTTATATATTGGTTTGTTTTCTGGTTTTTGTTGTTTTTTATTTTTAATAATTTTGTATGTTTGTTAAATGTAGTGGTTTTAGTTTATGTAGCTTTTATATTTGGTGGACCATGCGACACGAAGGCTCAGCAATTTGTGGTTCGGGTTCTTCGTCTCTGGAATTTAAATGTAATTGCAGAAGATTATGGCTAATGATTTGATTAAATGGTGCAGCTGGAATATCAAGGGAAGTCACTCACCAATTAAGAGGAAGAAGGTACGCTTGAGTCTTAGAAAGGAGAAGGTGGATATTGCTTTGGTACAGGTGACACAAATTACAGCAGAATGGCTTTGACCGAGTTTATTTTTCATCATTTAATACCAGAAGTAGGGGAGTGGGTATATTGGTTAGGAAAAATCTCTCATTTAAATTGTTGGAATGTGTTAAAGACATATACAGAAGGTTTGTAATTCTTAAAGCCTTGATAAATGGGGAAGAATATGGTGTTTTAAATGTTATTGTCCCCCAACTCATCCTCTTAAATTCTTGGTAGATGCTTTTTCTAAACTGATACGTCTCAAGTCTCGGCACATCATTATAGGGGGAGATTTTAACTGCCTCATGGACCCCACAGTTGACAGGTTGCCTAAAGGTCCCTCGATACCCTCTGCACAAACTAAACAGTTATTGGGTCTGTGTGGGGGAATTAGGGTTGGTGGACGTCTGGAGGTGTCTCCACCCTACAGGTCGGGATTTCACATTTTTCTCCAATCCGCATAGATGTCACACAAGGATTGATGTTTTTCTGACCCCTGCGGTAACCCTGGATCTGGTGGCATCCTGTATGATTGATAATATTGCCATCTCTGATCATGCTCCAGTGTACCTCAAGGTTATGATTAAGGATGTTACAGTGGATTCAAGGTACTGCCGAATGGACCCCTTTATTCTCATGGGACAGTAAGTTTGTGGAATATTTCTCTAAGGAATTTCGGGCATTCTTAGACATCAACATAGGGTCGGTTGATAGCTCATCTGTTCTCTGGGAAACTGCCAAGCTTATGCCGGGGTTAGTTATTTCATATTCCACCAGTAGGAAGTGGCAGAAGGGTGAGCAGCAACGTCTCCTTGAAGCACGGTTGAAGGCAGCCGAGAAGGCCTACTTTGACAGACCCTTGTTGGTTCAACTCCAGAGGATTACGGCACTGCGGTCTGCACTAAATTCTGTGCTCAAGCAGACGGCAAAGAAGGAGCTGGCTTTTGCAAAGCAAAGGTTATACGAGCATGGTGACAAGGCAGGCAAATACTTAGCATACCTTGCCAGAAAGAGAAGTGCCCCACAAACCATTACAGTGATTAGAGAATGGTCTGGGAACCTAACGTGATTCTAAAAAGATTAATGTGGCATTCCAGAGATTCTACTCTAAGTTAGATCAGTCTGAGAATTGTGAGGAGGGGCAGGCCAAAATGGAATCTTTTTTTAAAAGGGATCTGAAGCTCGCAGGTGTGACTCCCGAACAACCGTCCTTTCCAATGCCCCACTATCAGAGCAAGAAGTGCAGGAAGCTGTGAGGCAGCTTCAGAGTGGAAAGGCGCCCAGTCCTGATGGACTTCCCAGTGAATTCTATAAGAAATTTATAAGCATACTGTCAGTATACTGTATGAATATGCTTAATGATTCATACAGTCATGATTGTTTCCCACCATCTCTGAGAGAGGCCAATATTTCACTTATTCTTAAAAAAGGAAAGGATCTGGAAGACTGTGCTTCATACAGGCCCACCTCGTTCTTAAATGTGGACTTTAAGATCCTCTCTAAGGCACTCGCATTAAGGTTGGAGACTGTTACCCTCTATTGTTAAAGAGGATCAGAAGGGCTTCATTAAGGGTTGCAGATCCTCCAATAATGTTAGGAGGCTGCTTAACATAATTCAAGCATGCCAACAGCAGTCAATAGAGGGATTGGTGATTTCTTTAGATGCAGAGAAGGCATGTGACCGAGTTGAGTGGCCGTACCTTTTCTATACTCTAGACCGGTTTGGTCTGGGTGAAGTTTTCATGAGATGGGTAAAGGTTCTCTACAGTGTACCTCTTGCGGCAGTCATTACCAACGGGGTACGATCAAGCAATTTTAATATTTCTTGGGGCAGCTGACAGGGCTGTCCCCTTTCACCATTACTTTTTACGTTGGTGATTGAACTGTTGGCAGAGGCCAGTCGTGGGGATCTCAATATATCAGCTCCAGAAGTGGGGTCAAAATTACACAAGATCTCACTGTATGCAGACGATGTTCTAATTCTCTAAACAAATCCAGTAGTTTCAGTGCCTTGCCTGATACAATGCATTCACGCGTTTGGCACTTTTTCAGGGTATAAGATTAATTTTGCTAAATCAGAGGCTATGCCTATGGATGGTCTTAGGAAAGAGCTGGCTCTTGAGTGACTATAGATTCCCATTTAGATGGTCACAGAGGAGTTGTGTGTATTTGGGCATATTCATTACTCCAGTTCTGGATTGGCTGTTCAAAGCCAATTTTACTCAATTATTTGAAAAAATTAAACAAGATCTCCAAAGATGGGAGACACTTCCAGTCTCGAGGTTGGGTCGGATAGCACTTATTAAAATGATATTCTCCCTCGTTTGCTATACCCTATACGAATGCTCCCCCTGATTTTCAATAAATAAACACTCAGGAGACTGAACGTTTGGTTCAGCTCCTTTGTCTGGCACCGTAAACGGCCCCGCATTAAATTAGCCAAACTGCAGTTGTCTCACAGGATTGGGGGGAGAGGAGACCTTCCAGATATTAAAAATTACCAATTAAGCTCACTCTTGACCTATGTGACTGATTGGGTTTGTGTGGACCCTCTTTCACTATGGCTAGATATCAAAGCCTCCCAGGCAAGGTGCCCCCTTACCAGTTTGCTGTTTTTGGACAAGGTGAGGACAGTTAGAGAATATTGCTATTACCCAATAGTTATCAATACAGTTAAAGCATGGAGGGCAATTCGGCAGAGGGAAGGTAATATTGGCAAAACATCTTTGTTTAGTGGGTATGCTGGGTTTTCAACCGGGTATGATAGATTCAGGATTTAAACGTTGGGCAGCTAGGGGTGTATGTTACATGGGTGATTTATTTGAGGGAGACCTCTTTCGTTTTTTTCCCAAGTTAGGGATTTTATTCAAAAAAAAGACTACACTTTTGACTGATCCCTATAAATCTGACATAGAAAGAGGGGTACTAAGGGCTAAGAGTACACTCTCTGTCATTACTTTATATCACCAATTGGGGGGTGCCACCTCAGATGAGTCTGATCGACTCTGCAAGATGTGGGAAAGAGAGCTGGGTGTTGAAGTTTCTTCAGAGGCATGGGAGAATATTTGGGAGAATGCAAGGAAGATATCAATTTGCAACAGGGCCCATGCTTTACAGTTGAAGATTCTCCACAGGGTCCCCTTAGCCCCAGACCTTTTGTCAAAATTTAAACCAGGGGTATCTTCAGCATGTCCCAAGTGCAAGGTCTGCACGGGCACTCTTACCCATTGTCTTTGGTCTTGTGACAGGCTTCAAACATATTGGAGCGCTGTAGCGGGTGCAATGGAGAGGATTTTAGGTGTAGGGATGGAGAAGGACCCTATTTCTCTCCTTTTGGGCCTACCCATTGTATTTCCTGCAGACGCACATAAGAAAACAATTTTTCAATATTCTTACGTTGGAGATCCGAAAAAACCCCAGGCCTGTCGGGTTGGCGGAATATTGTTATGGAGCATATTCCCCTGGGATTTTCTCACAAATATGGTACACCACAAAACTGAGAATTTTTACAAGCCATGGCAACCCTTTTTGAAATACCTGGACACAGATTTATCTGCCACACTAACAAGGGCTTTTATATCGCTGTAACAATTGTGTTTCATAAGTCCAATATCCAGGGAGGAGGAACTGTGAATGTATGAGTGTTTTGTTTGGCTGAGCTGAGTTATTACTATTTATTTGTTTGTTGTTAGGTATTTATTTAGTTAAATAGCTAGTTTAGGTTTTTTTAAATTTTATAATTCTCTATACATGTTTATACAGGAGGGTGGGTTGGGGAATTTTTTTATTATTTGGGTTTAGTTTTGTACTTTTTTGTACTGTTTTGAATTGCATTGTTTTGTATTTGCAATATTTAAAAATCTATTTTTATTAATAAAAATATTACTTTAAAAATCCAGCAATCTTATTTTATTATCATTCTGTTACCAGTCTCTGGATTTCAGGAGGGAAAATATCAGGTAACATTATCAATCATAGCTTTTACTTCATGATTCACAAAGCAAGCATTTGCAAGCATCAAGTAATGACAACACTGAGCTCATGCATCATCAGCTCATCAAAATTCTATGTAGGGTTACATTTAAATAGGGAACACTTGATTGATAGCTGTGGAAATAAATTCCATATGGCTAATTTCCACGCTCATTTTATAACTTCCATAATTAGCAGACATTTTGTTTCACTGCGAACAGTGTAAAGCTTTGGAAAAATGCAGTGGATTTTGCTTCTGCTTCAAATATCCTGACTGAAAATGCATGAAAACTTGATTTTAAGTAGGTAGCGTACATGCTTAAAATGAAGAAATTCACCATTTGTATCCAAGTTAACTGTCTAATCTGACAAGGTAGTGTGTCCAGCAGTCGAAATGCTGCTTTCTGCAATCCAAAAAACACGAAGATGTCCATTTTACAGTAAGGCATTTTCAAATAGGCATGAATTTCTTACAGCTTACTCTGTTGTTTAAATAATTAATATAATCAGATTAAGAGAGAGAGAGTCAGATGTTCAATCAGATGGACAGTTTGTTATCACATAAAATGCGTATATTTATCTGTTGCATCACTAAGTCTTTATATATTTGTAGATTGAAATACGTTTTACAAAAGAATATCTGTTTATGAGGCAAATAGGGTTATTTTTAATGCCTACCACCATGGCTCGACCAATGATAGACTCAATTCCTGAAAGACTAATGAATTGATCTTCTATTTGAAACTCAGCAACACCATCTTCATTAGCTTCAACGTTGCCTAGATCTCCTACGTGCCTGGAATATATTGCAATATTATAATTAGAAAAATAAATCAGAACAATACTTGTAGAGCTTTACACTATACGGATTCACAAAGTGAATAACACAAGAAGCAAGTCCATACCTCAACTGAATATGTGTATTGACATGTGTTACCACTGGGAGGTCAAACCCCTCTGTTAATTAAAACCAAAACACACAGAAAAGCTAGCCTCACCTTGAAATCTGTTAAAATGCGAGTGAGTGAGTGACAAAGAACTCGTAATTTCCACTATTTAAAAGAAAATAACAATTTATTTTCCTAACATTGAACACTAAACAAAAGCTATTCACAAATCCAAACCCCAACTTTTTTCTTAACTACTTACTATCTGACTCCAACTCTACAAAAGAAAATGCTGTTGCAATACCACAGTTATTAAACAAGGCATCAAGTTAATCAAGACCACACAGTCTGTCTTCTTTGCTATCTTCAATCTTCCATCTGATCTCCCTGGGTCGTCTTCTTTCTTTTTACTCCAAGTATGTTTCACATGAAAAGGTACTTTTGATAGAGCGTGTTTTCTAATTTCTTTGAGAGCAAGACGGTGGATGAGCAGTTACCTCTCTGGCTCTACACACCAGTTGCTCTCCCTCTAATTTTCAAAATTCCAGGTCTATATACCCTCCATGACACATTAAAATTCTTAGAATTTGATTGTTTTGACACCTGGAAACCAATAAAATTAAAATTCTATTGGCTACTGGCATCCTGGGTATAATTTAAACTAATTGGTTAAATTCGAATGGTTATCGAAACCACAACCAAAACTCAGGTATCCACTAAACAGCCAACTGTTACATTTCAAACAATCTGATCTTTGGCTGAGAACTGTGGTTGTACTTTAAATTCAGGAAAGTACTTTCTATCCTAAAGTGACCATACATGCTTTCGACTTCATATGCATTTCTGTACATGACAGACAAGCTAAATATTGATAAAATACAGTTCTTTCATATCGATCTAACTCACATGGTTTTAACTTTGTTCTTTGTGGGTCCCATTAATTGTTTTGAAGCATGAAAAAGCTAGTGAGCTTGCAGAACTCTGCGGTCATGTCTTTTTGTTGTTCTAGGGTCATGCTGTAGCTTCTTCCACAAAAGGAAGTCTGCAACTAGCAAATGCAGGCCCTTGCAGATTTTTGGCTGCTACTGAATAGATCCCTCATCAATGACTGTAAGGACGACCACATTAAGGTTCGGGTACAGTCATCTTTTATTTCCTCCAATGACTAACACCCTGCAGTCAGTAAATCATAGCTTGAAGTCATCCAGAGTATGTCAGGGATGGCCAATAACCTCCTTGGTGAAACATTGTCTTAAGATGCACAATGCCTCTGACATACAATACATGCTGTCTTACATTTTCTAGCACCGAAGGGAAATAAAGTGTTCTGGTGTCTCCAACCACAAGATCTCATTGTCAGAACATCCTGTCTATGGAAGTAATTTTGCTATAGGGGATTGAAATGGCCTACTCATACGTTCTTAATTTTAAGAGGTACGAATTGGGAAAGCCACGAGCGATCATCATATTGTCCAATAAGCATGGATTTTGCTGGTGGAACTCTCTCAACGTGATGTTCTGCACAAACCCAGCTATCATATAACGCTAACAACATAAACCTACAACCTGGAATATCACTATTTATCAAAAATATTTTGTAAGACTTTACTTCAAAACATTAGTTATGAAAATTACAAAAGCAATAGTATACTTTCTTTCTTCGTAAACTTTTTTTTTCCTGCAGACTGATAACCCCCGAGTAAAATTACCAAGGATCAGGGTTTACCCGAGAAAGTACTCAGCTTAATTCAAGAAATTGCCATTCAAAATGGAAGTGAAATTGTTGTCAGATTAATATTTTCAGGCAGTGAATAAAGGAATTAAATCTTTTTCTCAGGATGAAATTTGTAGACAAAGGTTCTCATATTGCAACGGCAACAATTCAAGTTCCTTGAAAACTCATTAAAATATTTATATTGTCTTTCATGCTGGTATCTATTTGGTATATTTTACATTTAAATCACAACTCAGCTTTTCTACCTTGCGATCTAACATGCATTGTCTATTTATTTAGGAAATGTCTGGATATAATACACACCTTTCATTATCTTGTTGCCCACCGTGAATTCCTTTACGGGGATTGAAATGAGGTCCAACACTATGATAACCTAAAAGTAAGTTATGTATTTTAGAACTCCATGTGACTAAATTACAACAAAAAGAAGAAGTTATTTTCTTTGAAGGAAGACCTACTGCACTTGGCATACGTAGATAACGAATGCAAACATCACTGGCAAAGGAGAAAAGAAAAACAAATGCCAGCCACTTTAATGTAAAACTGTACGATTATCTTCAAGACAATTGTTCCGAGTTTACTAGTCATCTGTCTTCAAACTTGGTAATTATTTATGGTATTAATAAAGGCTCATACAGCACCTTGAACTAGCAAAACACCAACTTCTGCTTTGATTTTTAAAACATGTTAGAAGCTGATTTTTTTATTTTTCTTTCTCATTTGTGTTTTGGAGCTGTGAACGGTGAGCTGAGAGCTGAAGATAACCTTTGGACTGTGAGCATCACCTGGTTTCAAAAAAACAAACTGATATTTACTTATGAGGCCAGGTTGATTCTTGGTTAAAGTACACTCTGTAGGTGCTTCAACTCCAGAGAGGCATTATGCTCAAACAGATGGCAAATATTTAGAGTCAGAGATGTACAGCACAGAAACAGACCCTTCGGTCCAACCTGTCCATGACGACCAGATATCCCAACCCAATCTTGTCCCACCTGCCAGCACCCAGCGCTTATCCCTCCAAACCCTTCCTATTCATATGCCTCTTAAATGTTGCAATTCTACCAGCCTCTACCACTTCCTCTGGCAGCTCATTCCATACACGAACCACCCTCTACGTGAAAAAAGGTGCCCCTTTGGTCTCTTTTATATCTTTCCCCTCTCACCCTAAACCTATGCCCTCCAGTTCTGGACTCCCCCACCCCAGGAAAAAGACTTTGCATATTTACCCTATCCATGCCCCTCATAATTTTGTAAACCTCTATAAGGTCACCCCTCAGCCTCCGACGCTCCAGGGAAAACAGCCCCAGCCTGTTCAGCCTCTTCCCATAGCTCAAATCCTCTAACCATGGCAACATCCCTGTAAATCTTTTCTGAACCCTTTCAAGTTTCACATCTTTCCAATAAGGAGACCAGAATTGCACGCAATATTCCAACAGTGGCCTAACCAATGCCCTGTACAGCCAGAACATGACCTCCCACTTTCAAGGAGCCATGAACCTGCACTCCAGGGTCTCTTTGTTCAGCAACACTCTCTAGGGCCTTAAGTCCTGCTAAGATTTGCTTTCCCAAAATGCAGCACCTCGCATTTATCGGAATTAAACTCCATCTGCCACTTCTCAGCCCATTGGCCCATCTGGTCCAGATCCTGTTGTAATCTGAGGTAACCCTCTTCACTGTCCACTACATCTCCAATTTTGGGGTCATCTGCAAACTTACTAACTGTACCTCTTATGCTCGCATCCAAATCATTTATGTAAATGACAATAAGTAGAGGACCCAGCACTGATCCTTGTGGCACTCCACTGGTCACAGGTCTCCAGTCTGAAAAACAACCCTCCACCACCACCCTCTGTCTTCTACCTTTGAGCCAGTTCTGTATCCAAATGGCTAGTTCCCCCTGTTTTCCATGAGATCTAACCTTGCTAATCAGTGTCCCATGGGGAACCTTGTCGAATGCCTTACTGAAGTCCGTATAGATCATATCTACTGCTCTGCCCTCATCAATCCTCTTTGTTACTTCGTCAAAAAACTCAATCAAGTTTGTGAGACATGATTCTAGGAAAAACAGTTTATTAGAAACTGCAGTTAGCTGGCAATCACAACTAATAGTTAATGTTTATCGCTTCATCCCACTCTCTCAAGCTTCAGACTGCTAAAAGCCTCAACCCACATCTCAGCTTTCACACTGACGTCTATTTGACATCAGTAGGCACATCAGTCAAACACATGGCATCATCTTCTTCCCTCTTGCAAACCAAGATGCTCTATAGTTAGAGAAGCACCAAACCAACAGAATCCAAGCGTGGCTGTATGTCCTCACCCACCTGAAGAGGATATTGTTTGCCTTCATTAGAGTGACCAGCAACATAGGCTGAAGCTCTATTCCTTCACACAATCTTGTTGGTTTTGCTGATTGTTTCCTCCCTGCTTCTATCCCTTCCAGTTTTCAAGCTGCTCAGTGTATTCTTTGTGGCGAAGACAATTCCTTCAAGGGTCATGATGAGGGGACCATCATGATTCATACAGGAAACAGTGGGCAAACTGCAGAACTACTACTTCTAAACCTCAAGGACCTGCTGCATAATGTATTTTTTGTGGCAATGTGGCTCTCACTGTATGCTTCCGCGGCATGTTTGGTTTGAGTCTGCAGTGAACCCTTGTGCTAGGTGGGTGGCTCTTAACACCCAACAGTCATCCTCTGGTTGGATAGAGTGGGTCAAACACTGAGGAACCTGTCCATCCCTGAGCTTTGTTTCTGTAATTGCTATGATATCCCAGTCCCATCTTCCTAACCATGCCCTGATTTCATCTGCCTTCCCTGTTATGTCCCATGCATTGAAATAAATGCAGTTTAATTTATTAGTCCTACCTTGTCCCTGTCTACCCCGACTGTTTGACTCCCTTCTTTTCTCAACTGTACCAGTCTCAGATTGACCTCTTTCCTCACTACATCCCTGGGTCTCACACTCTCACCTTCCTCGTTTAAATCCTCCCGAGCAGCTCTAGCAAATTTCCCTGCCAGTATATTAGTCCCCTTCCAATGTAGGTGCAATCCGTCCTTCTTGTACAGGTCACTTCTACCCCAAAAGAGATTCCAATGATCCAAAAATGTGAATCCTTCTCCGATACACCAGCTCCTCAACCATGCATTCATCTGCTCTATCTTCCTATTCCTGCCCTCACTAGCTCGTAGCACCGGGAATAATCCAAATATTACTATTCTCGAGGACCTCCTTTTTAAATTCCTGCCTACCTCTCTGTAATCTCCTTTCAGAATCTCAACCTTTTCCCTTCCTATGTCATTGGTTCCAATGTGGACAATGACCGCTTGCTGGCCCCTCTCCCCTGTGAGAACATTCTGCACCCTCTGAGACATCCTTGATCCTGGCACCAGGAATCAACCTACCATTCTGATTTTTCACTGCTGGCCACAGAAATGTCTGTCTGTACCTTAGACTCGAGAATCCCCTAACACAATTGATCTCTTGGAACCAGACATACCCCTCATTGCATTAGAACCAGTCTCAATACCAGAAACTTGGCTGTTCGTGCAACGTTCCCCTGAGAATCCATCACCCCCTACATTTTCCAAAACAGCATACCTGTTTGAAATGGGTATAGCCACAAAAGACTCCTGCACTAGCTGCCTACCTCTCTTACCTTTCCTGGAGTTAACCCATTTATGTGACTGTATAGGAGATTATCTCCCCTTCCTATAACTGCCATCCATCACATATTGTTGCCGTTGCAAATTCCTCATTGCTTTTAATTGTCTTTCCAATCGATTCATTTGATCTGATTCGCAACCAACAGCATTTGTGGCAGATATAATCCGCAGTGACCCTTTAACTCTCTTTAAACTCCCACTTCTGACAAGAAGCACATATCACTGTACTAAAGGCCATTTTTGCTCCATCACACTCTACAGACCCAGAAAATAACACTGTCTTATTCCTCTACAAACACTGCCCCAGGTTAAAATTAATAGTTATGGCTTATATTTCAAGTGTAATCAAGAGACATATCTCCAAAAACATAATCAAAAAAGAACCCACTCTACTCACTACTGCAGACTTTCTGTAGGCCCCTAAAAAGAATACACTTATCGGATTCTGTGCTGTGATCTTCGCCCAAACAGTTCCTCCAAGATCAGTTGTGAATTTCTCTGTTTGTTAATTTTCCCAGACGCACTCCGTTGTCCAGTAATACATGAATTCAAACAACAGAGGCAGTGTCAGTTTCTCTCTCTCTCTCTCTTGCACTGACTTCACCATGTGCTTCCTTTGTCTGTTCTTCTCCCTTTCAAAATCGCTGTTGTTTTGACTTTTTTTTCCCCCAAAGTTCCAAAACAATGCAACGGCATATAAAACAGTAAATTGTTGCTCCTGGAATTCGAGGAAATCACCTCAGCACCTAAAATACCTCAAAAAAGGAGCAGCTGTTACAGCCAGAAATGTTTCCCGTCCTCAATCTTGAATTATCCAGTATTTGAATAGAAACAACTAGTCCAACAAAAAGAAACCAGAATTTTAACTGGTTTTTGAACTGTGTTTAGGTCAAAAGGATTTTGGGTACAGGATGGAGATTTGATTGTTCCCTGGCTGTCCTCTCATTATTCTCTAAATCTGAATAAGTTGATAGAGTCTCAGTTATAAACATTAAATTACTATTCCTTACAGTCTAGTGGAAGCTACCTGAATACATCACTGTTGTCAGAAACCAAGTAAGATACAATCCCATGTGCCTGTGGGACAACATGTCATGGAAATAGCTTGACTGAACTGACCAGTCAAATCTCAATTTATGTTTTTCCTTTTGAATAAAGGTGGAATGAACAAGGACTTTTCTCATTGGAGTGGAGAAGGATGAGAAGTGAATTGATAGAGGTGTACAAAATGTTGAGAGGCATAGATAGAGTGGATAGCCAGAGACTTTTTTCCATGGCGGAAAAGTCTATCACAAGGGGACATAAAACTTTAAAGTAATTGGAGGAAGGTTTCGGGAGATGTCAGAGGTAGGTTCTATACACAAAGAGTGGTGGGTGCGTGGAATGCACTGCCAGCAGTGTAGTAGAGTCAGATACATTAGGGACATTTAAATGACTCTTAGTTAGGCACATAGAAGATAGGTTAGTCTGATCTTAGAGTAGGATAAAAGGCCGGCACAACAATGATGGCCAAAGGGCCTGTACTGTGCTGGTCTGTTCTATGTTTATATCATAGACATTAATTAATTATCTTGTGGTCTAAATTTACTGTGCAAAAGCCTTGTGTCATTAATGAATTGTTAAATCTCTGGCTTAAACTATAAATCTGGAGGCTAAAGTCAGCTATTCAGACAGTCTGTACTTGTTATTCAAAAATTCTGGTTAGAAACCATTGGGGTCAATTTTGAGGGCCATTAAGTATTTTAAATGTTACTATGCTTCAAATGCAGGGTTAAAAAGAGGTTGATTTGATTTGGCTGCCTCCATGTATTAACATTAACAGTCACTTCCATCTAGATTTAGAAAAATTATTCGAGAACCAAAAATGCACAAGTACTATTAAAGGCAGAAATCAGAAGACAGAAATAAGCCAATTAAATAATTGGCTAATAGAGGATGCCTTAAAGAATTCCATAACCCATTGGGAGCTGTACAAGATCAAAAGATAGCAACACGATTTGTACATTTAAGTGAACACAGGAACGATTTACAACAGATTTTACTTAGAGTCGTCATAATTAATTCTTCAAATCAGATTGTAACCTCAGTTGTGTGCTTAGCATGAATTCTACATGTAAGGATACTTATTTTTCCCTGTGAGCAGCTTTTCTTTTAAGTCAGTTAATTTCACGTTAACTATTGCATAGAACAGATTTAATTCAAGCTTTATATCAAATTGAAAAAAAAAGTGCTTTACAAAGGTATCTGAAATTACGTAAAAACATTGAAAATAAGACCCAGGTAGGCCATTCAGCCCTTCAACATTGCTATTTTTACCATTCATTACGATCGCGGCTGATCATGTAATTCAATAGCCTGTTCCTGCTTCTCTCCGCCGTATTCTTTAATCCCTTTAGCCCCAAGTGCTATATCCAATTCCTTCTAAAAATCACGCAATGTTTTGGCCTCGCCTGCTTTGTGTGGTAGCAAATTTCAGAGGCTCACCATTCTCTGGGTGAAGAAATTTCTTCTCATCTCAAATATCTCAATATAAAATGGCTCAAACTGATGAATTTTCAAAGTTACCAGAAAAAATGATGCTACCAATCCCAGCAAGGGCTACAAGGAAGAATAAAGATGAACACAGAAAGATAAAAGCTGAAAGAGAAAAGTGTATAAAGAATGCACTGGGCTAGGGTATAACATGGAAGCGTGAGTGAGTTTTGGTGTAAAGAATTAAAAGCAGAGAAAGTGACAAACTCTCAGAAAGCTGGCCCACTGATTTCTATATTTCACTGGAGTGTATTCAACTGTGCACACAGAGCTCCCTCAAGAAAGATAAAATGTTAATTTTCAAAAGGCTAAAATAGAATAATATCGACATGCTATTATTCAGTTAAAAGTATGGTCCAAGAGTTTCACTGGCTTCTTGAAACTTATCCGTGAAACAAGAGCATGTGTGGGCCAAGGTTGAAGTCAATTCCAGACAAAGATCTCAGTAATTACTTAGCTCTCAGTTGTTTTCTAACTGCAAGTGGGAAGGGTTTAGTTTTTAAAAATTACTTTTGCTGAAATTTTACTTTGTGCAACTTAAAGATCATTTTCTACATTTTAGAAGTCAGCATTATCACATCAGGACAGACTAGACCTCAAAAAGGAGGACTAAAACGTCCAGCAATGTCACTTGCAATTCACAATCCTTCACAGTGGCTATCAGAGTCACACTACTCATAACTGGAAAATAAAATCCACAGAACAACCAAATCAGACAAAGAAAATATATCCTCAAATTCACTTTAAAGAGGAAGACCTTTTATTTTTAAACCGTAAGATATAGTTCTTATTGTCCCAACAAGATGTGGAGGTGCCAGTGTTGTTCTTACTACCCCCAGGAAGTTTAAAATCTTGCTATTGCCAGAGACAGAGCTAAAGTCAAATATAAAGATTAATCATGACATTCTGTAAACAAATTAACCCATGTTATATGAATAAGATAGAATGCTATCAATAAAATATAATTATATGCAAAAACATAGGTTGTACAAGTTAGAAAAGCAGCTTATCAATAAAATATATTTATAAATGCATTTGGAACACAGGTCATACCATTAAAAAGATTTCCAAAAGTACACACATGAAGCCCATGTTTTCCACGAGTTAATCCAGTAAAAGTTCCTTTTATTAATACTTGACCATTTGCCTACAAAATAAAATGATAAATAAAGAAGTTCACAATATGTTATTTTAACCAAGTAAGCATTCAAACACAGCCAACGATTTTTCATTAACAATGATGACAATCATAAAGGTCAAAGTACTTGGTTAGGAAATGTTGAAATGCCCCCAAATTAACAGCTAGGCAGGCACACTGGTTCTCAACTAATTACTTCCAAAAACTACTTCTCAACACATGCTACAATTATCCTTGCCATTTTCATTAACATATAATTTAAGGTCTTTTAAAAAAATTTGCAGTAAACCAAAATTGTTCAAATAGGGGAGTGTTACATTGTCAGAGATTCCATCCAAAGGTTGGCACAACTCAAACAGCAAGTGAGTTTTCCTTTTACCTGATATAGTGCTTATTCCTAAACCAACACGAATAATACCAAAACAAAGAAAAGTACAAAGTACACGACAGGAACAGGCCCTTTGACCCTCCAAACCTATGCCAACACCTTTTTGCCTCTATACACCATTTTTTGCCTCTACACACTCCATATGGCTCTATGCCCTTCCTATTCATGTATCTGTCAAGATGCCTCTTAAAATATTGCTGTTGTGTCTGCTTCTGCCACCCTCTTTGGCAGTGCATTCTAGACATTTACCACCTTGTGTAAAAAGCATGCCTCTCATCTCCTTTTAAACTTGCCCTTTTTACCTTAAACCTATACCCCTTAGTAAATAACTTTTCCTACCCTGCAGAAAAAAACTCCATAATCCATTCTATCCATGCCTCTCATAAATTTTGTAAACTTCTACCTAGTTTCGAAATTAGTATTGACAGTGGTCCTTAGGTAATTCCCAGGCAGGCAACTGGAACATGCCACAGGCAGGAGGCCAACAGCATGCAGAATCAGAGCCACACAACAGGTAGCGCAGAATGATTTTTAAAATCTCTAATTTTATAGTTTACAATTCATTGGTGGCTACAGGAACTACCTATGAATTGTGGTGCTTGGCAATTGATGACTGACAAGTTTTAAAACGGGCCCCTAAATGGGTATTAAAGTTCTTCATAAGTTTAGTTTTGCAAACAATGCTTGTGTGAAGTGGAATTATACAGCTTCACGTTAAAGATTAACAATTTTTCTTTTTCTTACTGGTTATATACGACAACAGCTTCGTCACAAAATCGCAAAAAAATTTCCAATGGATCCACTGGTGGGAGTGCTAAATTTACATAACACATACCTATTTACAGATATTATGTGATCTGGGATAACACATCATTACAGGTCCAGGAATTCCCAAACTGAATTATCAACTTTACTTTCCCATTAGGTTAGGAAATAGTGAGCTGCTAGTTGCCCCATATGCTTCATCAGTACTGTACTTAAAATGATATTGGTTGCAGCACGTGAGGATAGATTGGGGGTGGGGGGTGCAGAGGCAGAAAGAGAGCTGCAGAGTATAACTCCACAATTTGTTTGGGAACCCATAATCACTCCATCCTACAATGGTCATTTCATCTTGTGCAGATTGCCACCTTAACATGGCCACAAGTTAGGTCATCTCTCCTTTATGCAAAAAGACCCGAGGGATCACAGTCAGTCAATCTCGATATACTTAACAGCTCTTTTTTAAAAATTTGTTCACTGGATCAGACATTATAGGCAAGGCCAACATTTATTGTCCATCCCTACTTGCCCATAAGGAACTACTGCAATCCACAGGATAAAAGTACACTTATGCTACCAATTGGCCTCCCACTACATCGTCAGACTTCTGTGATTCTCTTGGGAATAACATTTCAGAATTTTGACCCAGCAGCAGGGAAAGAACACAAAACAGTACAAGTCAGGATCAGGTGTGGCTTGGAGGGGAACTGGCAAGTGGTGTCCTTTTTCTTAAATTTAAATTTACTCATGGGATGAGGGCATCACTGGCAGGGCCAGCATCTACTGCCCATCCCTATGAGAAAGTGACGTACTTTGAACCACTGTTGTCCACATGCTAAAGGTGGACCCACAATGCCATTAGGGAGGGAATTCAAGGATTTTGACCCCCAAAAAAAATTGAAGGTACAGCAATGATTGCCAAATTAGGATAGTACGCAGCTGGGAGGGGAACTTGCACTCCCAAGTATCTGCCAGTCTTGTCCTTCTAGATGGAACTGGTGATGGGAAGGAAGGTGTCAAGAAGCCTTGGTGAATTTTTGCAGAATTTCCTGTAGATTGTACACACTGCTGCTACCGAGTGTCGGTGGTGGAAGGAATGAATGTGGTACCAATCAAGTGGGCAGCTTTGTCCTGCATGATGTCAAGCTTCTTGCAAATTGGAGTTGCACTCATCCAGGCAACTGAATATTACATCATTCTCCTGAATTCAGCCTTGCCGTTGTTTTGAGGAGACAGAAAGCAGGATTCCTCAACTCTGACCTGTTTTTGTGGCCACAATGAATAGTGCAGTTCACTTTCTGATCAACATCTTGGGGATTGCAATTGATAACGAGATACTCAGTAATGGTAATGACATTGAATGTCAAGGGACTATGGTTAGATTCTTTGTTAGAGACAGTTATGGCAGAGCAATTGTGTGGCTTGAATATCACTTGTCACCATTCAGCCAAAGCCTGGATATTGTACAGGTCTTGCTGCATTTAGGCACAGACTGCTTCAAGGAGTTGCAAATAATGAATTTTGCAAACTTCAGTAAACATCTCCAGCTCTGACCTTCATGGGCAAGAGCTCTTTGATGAAACAGCTGAAGACAGTTGGGCCTAGCACTGAAGAACTTGGCTCATGACGCACTGGTAGTATCCCAAAAGACCATATTCCAATTAATCCATAGGTGTATCATAACATCGCTGAGGAGCTTGATTTCAAAAGGAAAATACCCTGAGGAACTCTTGCTGTGACAACTGACCTCAAACAACCACAATCATCCTCCATCTTGAGGTATGACTTCAACCACACAGAAAATCTCACCCCTCAACTGTCCTTCCCACTGACTCCAGCTTTGACAGGGCTCGTTGATGAAGCCACACTCAGTCAAAGATGGCATTGATGTCAAGGACAGACAGTCTCAATTTACCTCTAGAATTCAGCTCTTCTGTCCATATTTTAACCAAGGCTGTAATGAGGTCAGGAGTGAAATGGTTCTTGCAGAAGACAGACTGAGAGACAGTGAACAGGTTATTGTGGATTAGGTACTCAGTACTTTCTTGTGATATTATTTATTCAGTATATATATGGCTGGTCCAGTTCAGGTTCCAGTTCCCTTGATAACCCCAAGATGTTGGTAGTGGAGGATTTAATGATGGGCATCCCATTGAATATAAATGATGAGATGGTTAAACTTTCTTTTGCTAAAGATTGTCAGTGCCTAGCACTTGTATAGTGTAAATGCTACTAATCACTTATCAACCCAAGTAAGGGCATAGTCCAGGTCTAGGTACACATGGACATAGGCTGTTTCAGTGTGAAAAGTCACAAATGATGCAATCAGGAGTAAACATCCCCCACTTCTAACCCTATGGTGGAAGAAAGGTCAATAATGAAATAACTGAAAATGATAAGGCCTAGGTCACCAGCGAGGAACTTTGGGGACTGAGAGGATTGTCCCCCTCACTGCCAGTGACACCAGTTTTGATCTGACTCTTTGAAGCTGCACTCAGTCCAATATGGCATTCATGTCAAGGACCATCCACAATTCTTTATATCACATGAAGTGAAACAAATTGGCTAAACAGTGACACTTGTGATGCTGACTGAAGATGGCTGCAAATGCTGTCGCCTTGTCTTTTACACTGTGTGCTGGGTTCCACTTTACTGAGGATGGAAGTATTTGTTGAGCTTCCTGCTTCAGCTATTTGTTTAATTATTAACTAACATTCATGACTGTATATGTCAGGACTGCATAGCCAAGATCTGATTTTTTAGTTGTGGGGTGACCGAGTTCTGTCTACACTTTGCTACTGCTGGAATTTAGCACAACGTAGTCTTCTATGGCAACTCAATAGTAGGTGTGCCTGGTGTGCTTCCCTACACCATTCACAGAACCAGGATTGGTCCACTGGCTTGATAATAATGGTAGATTGGAGAAATGCTAGGTCATAGTGTTACAGATTGTAGCAAAATACAATGCTCTTGCAGCTGATGGCCCACGATGCTTCATAGATGCCTGTCTTGGAATTGCTAAATTTGTTTGAAGATATTGTAGAAAAAGTATGGCGCTGAAAAAGCACAGCAGGTCAGGCAGCATCCAAGGAGCAGGAGAATTGACGTTTGGGTATAAGCCCTTCATTAGCCCTACCTGATGAAGGGCTTATGCCCAAAATGTCAATTCTCCTGTTCCTTGGATGCTGCCTGACCTGCTGTGCTATTCCAGCACCTCACTTTTCGACTCCGACCTCCAACATCTGCAGTCCTTACTTTCTCCACATTGAAAAATATTGTCCAGCATGTCTGTAGCAGGACCAATGTGAGTATTAGACTTCACCTCCAGAAGGACTGTCCAGTCATCACAATGACCAATAATGTCATATATCTGTGATGGATAGACCAGCAACAAAGACAAGCAGGTCTTTCCCTCTGACTCTGATCAGCTGCTGCAGACCCAGTAGAGCAGATATGCTCTATAGGATCTCACCAGTTGTGCATTGTCTGCCCTTGCTACTCTAATGCTTCTTCCAAATGGTGATCAATATAAAATCGCATCAGCTGTTCAAACCATTTGTAGTAATCAGAAGAAAACTTGCTTGCACATTTGACCTAATATCATCTGGCCTCCTGGAGCGTAGAGACAGTAGTAAAGACTCTCAAGGCAACCTATTCCAAAAGTATACCACTGTGTCACCACCTCAGTGGGGTCTGTGTTTCTGATGGGATAGGACATATCCAAGGATAGTGATGGTAATGTCTGTGGCACAGTCATACTCACCAAATCAAATTTTACAATGTCTGGCTACTGTTCAACAAGTCTGCAGATTAGCCCTTCCAATTTTGTCATGTCTCCAGACATTGGTTGACAGAACTTTGCAGGTTTGCCTAGGCTGGCTTATCGTTTTTCATTTTCATGGCTTGGTTGATGCTCAGCACTCTTTCCAGTTTCATTCCTTTCCAACCTTGATAGAATTGATTACCTTGCTAGGCCATTTTAAAAGATATTTAAGAGAATCAACTATGCTGCTTGATCACTTACATTTGTAATTTCCTAAAAATGACATTTGACGCAAATCTCTCCATAATTTAGAGGTTTTGTTGTTACAGATGTCATACAGCATGGAAACATTCCTTCAGTTCAACCAGTCCATGCCCAACATAATCCCAAACTACACTAGTCCGACCTGCCAGAAACCAACTAATAGAACAGCATGGTGACTCAGTGGTTAGCACTGCTGCCTTCCAGTGCCAGATTCAATTCCAACCTTGCGTGACTGTACAACTCCACATAAACATTCTCCCTGTGTCTGTGTACGTTTGCTCTGCTTTCCTCAGTCCAAAGGTGTGTAGGCTATGTGGATTGGCCATGCTAAGTTGCCCATAGTGTCCAGGATGTGCAGGTTGGGTGGATTAACCATAGGGTTGTAGGGGGATGGATCTGGTTGGGATGGTCTTCGGAGGGTTGCTGTAGACTCAATTGCCTGCTCCCACACTGTAGGGATTCTATGATATCCCTCCAATCCTTTCCCAATTGTGCTTATTTGTCATTCAAATGTTGTAACTGTCAGCATCCACCAATTCCTCAGAGTTCATTCCACAAGCACACCACCCTCTGTATAAAAAATTTGCTCCTATGTCTTCTAGAAATCTCTCTTCTCCCACCTTAAAATTATGCCCAGTAGTCTTGAAATTTCCCACCCTAGAGAAGAGATACCTACCATTAACCCTATCTATACCCCTCATGATTTTATAAAATGAGTCACAAGTCCTTGAACCAAGTACTGGCACCAATAAAGGAGATAACATTAGATTGTAGATATTTTCCAATCCACCTGTTCAGAGACATTATTACACTCCTCTGGAGCAGGTGGGACTTGAGCCCAGCACTCAGAAGTAGAACACTACCACTGCACCACAACAGCTCTCAAAAATTGCATATATTGTAAAAAGTGCAATAGGATGTCCTTAACTCTTTACCTGATCTTAATTTTCTCAGGGGATTTGGGTTTTGCAAAGTTCAACTCTACTGCACAGTAATAAATACCACTATGGTGTGAAAGTCTGACGCCAACATCCGCCAATTGAAACAAACTGGTTTGGATCTCCCGTTTAACGGGAACGGGTGAGCTTCCGAAACATAAAGGAAGTTAAAAATCTGGATCAGAGAGGATTTACCGGCGGCCCTAGATTATCCATTCCTCACCACTAACATGGCATGAGCTTTACACCAAATAAGAATAAAAGCTAATAAAAGGTTGCTGCATTTTGCTTCCCAAATCGTAGTACAGTTAACCAGGAGCAGAAACTGGAGGATGACTCTCATTTGCCCGAATCGCCGTCCATGTCAAAATGAAACCCGGTGCGTCCATTTCCAAGCGTTCCTGCCTTTTTTTTTGTTAAAACTCATTCATCTCAATCCGGAAACGAGGGCACTAAATTCACATTATTTAAACTAATCTCGTGTCTGGGTTTAACCGTACACACGGCGCAAGCCAACCCCTGCCGCCATGGTATTAAAGTGGGGGCGATGTTCTGGAAGGTTCCGCCGGTTGGGCAAAGAACCCCAGTGAGAAACTCACCTGTGATTCAAAAACGACGACTCCATTGACGCCGCTGATAGGGTCGGATAAATCATGGACATAAGGATAAACATCGTGCTGATCTTTCAGGACACAAACAGCTTTTATTTCCATCTCTATCCTTGTCAATGACCAGCAACGCCGCGCCTGCGCACTCTGCCCCCCACACTTGGTCGAATGGACGTGATGCCCTTCAGCTTCTGGGTGGGCAGCCTTCCTGCTGTTTACTCTATGTTGATTCAGGTCGTGGGATTTTTCTTCTTGCTTAAAGTGGTGTTTATTATAGTCAACAACTCTACAAGTTCGAAGGAAAGGTCACTAGGCCTGAAACGTTAACTACTTTTTCTGCACAGATGCTGCCTGACCTGCTGAGCTTTTGCAGCAACTTCTGTTTTTGTTCAAACTGCACGGCCTATTTCTTTTTCAGCAATAATGGCAAACAAGTCACAGTGGTCAATTAAAATGATTGACCATGACTTAAAACATATGGAACATAGATCAAAACAGCACAGGAACAGGCCTTTCAGCCCACTAAGTTTATGCCAACCATGCTAAACCATCCTGCTTGCCTGCACAGAGTCGGCATCCCTCTATTTCCTGCCTGCTCACGTGTCTGTCTAAATGCCTGTTCAATTTTGCTAAAATATCTGCTTTTATAAAGTCAACCGGCAGCATGTTCCAGGTACCTACCACCCTCTGTGTGAAAACGGTGCCTCATACATCTCCCTTGAACTTTTCCCCTCTTGCCTTGAATCTATGTGCCCCAGTATTTGACAATTCCAGCCTGGGGAAAAAAAGACTTTATCCACCTTATCCATGTTTCTCACATACAACAAACTGTGTTTTAACCAGCACCTTATGAAGCAACACTCTCAATAAACTAGCAAAAATTATATACTGGAAGTTTACTGTGTCATCACAAGCTCCACAATGTCCAAGTTGTCAGTCGAGGGTGCAAGTGAGAAGGCTCTCTGATTGTAAATGTTACTTAAGGTAAAGTTGCATTATTATTGAAATGTAAATAAATTGTAACAGTGAATGCTAACAACTGAGCCACCATGCCACCCATACACAACCTGGTAAAGCTCTTTCGTACCCTCTCTAAAACCTGCGTATCCTTCCTATAATGTGGGATCAGAATTGCACACAATACTCCTAGTTTCTAAATATATTCTAAATGCATAGATGTGTACTGTCATTTAATACCATTTCTAGAGATAATTGCTCAGTGGAATAGATGTGTAAGAAACATCAAGCTTCAAGTCGGGGCATTAAGTATAAAAGTTGGCAAGTCATGTTGCAGCTGTATAAGACTTTAGTTAGGCCACATTTCTCTGTATTGTTGAAACTTTTGGCTTTGGGTATTTGATCTCATCTTAGTTTCAAGTTTTTTTTAAGAGTGATGTTACACCAACTGTAGGTTGAGTTGGAATAAACTGCTACACTAAAAGGTGTACATAAACCATTAAGTATGCGAAGAGAAATTATTTTATGTTAGCTTATTGTCTTTAAATTGCCATTATGCATAAACCCTGCTTCTGTTCATATGGATGCTATTAACATATTCGGCCTTGTGCTAAATTATTAGGTCAAATGTCCTGTTAATTGGCAGCTCACCTCATGCAAGTTCTCCTGCCAATTAGTGAAACCCACCACTGCTTAAAGTGGAAGTATATTTTGATTGCTATAGATATTTTCTAATCAACCTGCCCAGAAGTATTATCACACACCTTTAGAGCAGGCGGAACATGAACCCAGGCCTCTTGGCTCAGAGATAGGGACACCACCACTGCACAAGAGTGATGGCTGTATACTATCTAATTAGACCTCAGAGAGATCAGAATCAATGTCACTGAGGGACCCCCAAAATATTATAAACAATTAGAAACTTCTAAAGAGAGGACCCATCGGCTGTGGTTAACTAAAAAGGTTAGAGAAAGTGTCAAAGTTAAGGAGAAAGCATGTAGTTGCACAAAAGGTGGGTGGCAGGACAGATGATTGGTCAGAATATAAAGGCCAGGAGAGAATGAGGCTCAATCAGGAGGAAGAAATTAAGAGTTCAAGAGGAAGCTGGTGAAAAAATAGCTGGCAAGCATTATTAACATATTTAAAAAGGAAAAGGGTAACTAAAGTGGGTGTTGGTCCTCTACAGATAGTGAGAATGTGAGTTAATAATCTAAGAAAATCATGGATAAAATGAACAAATATTTTGCTTTTGTCTTCACTATAGAGTAAACAAAAAGGGTTCCAGCAATAACTGTAAATAAGGAGTTGGAAGGGAGAGAGGAATTCAGTGAAATTACAATCATGAGGGAGACAGTACCAAATAAACTGATGGACTTTGTCCTAAAAAGAGGTTGTTTATGAGTTCGTAAATATATTTGTGTTAATTTTTCAAAATTCCCTTGATTATTGTAGGCAAAGAAATCAAAGGTGTGGCAGTAGACAGAATGTGGAATACAAAAACACACACAGATCAGTCATGGCCTTATTGAATCACAGAGCTGGCTTGAGGAGTCAAAAGGCTTCTGCTCCCATTTTGTAAGTTCATATGTAAATAGAAAACCAATATACTGTCATGATATTGAATGACTCACCAGAGGAATCCAGCAGCAGAAATTGCATTAAAGCCAGTTCCCCAAACTACTGAATGAGCTAATATTAATTAGTCTGTTAGTTTTAAATTGCAGTTTTGAGACAGCATCATTCAATTAGCAACACTTTTATCAAAATCTTTATCAACATTATAGCTTTTAAGATACTGAATTTTAATTAACCACAAAATATTTCTCCTCATTACTGTTTCACAACTCTATTTATTAGACCATGACGTGTACATTCTCAAGACATCTCACTATGCAATCAATTACAAACATTTTTTTGTAGGTCAAGCTGATACAATAGTACCTGGGAAAAAGCACAAAATAGGAGGAAGGTGAGAAGTTTTCTCTGGATATTATGGAGGCAAGTTGTGAATCAGGTCATGGTGACTGGTGGATTTAGAGCAGTGCTTTTTTACATTTCTTATACTCTTGTTCCTTTCCCAATGCAATATTTTCCTACATACTATAGATGACAAAGTACATCTGTTTTCATCAGCCACTATTTTGACTCTGTTTACCAATACTGCTAACTATCCATCACTTTCAATTTCAGGTCTAGAATTTCTAAATGGCCTTGTGGGAACAGCGGAAGTGACATTCGCTGGTGAAGGGAAGTGAAGGTGAAACATCAGTTTTTTATTTTGGAGGCAACTACTCAGAAACTGGCATTCTACATAATTTATACGAATGCTCAACTGATTTACACAAGAGATACCAAATAATCAAAAACTCGATTAAATGCAGTGGATAAGACAGGAAAGGAAGGAGTTTGCGGGGGAGAGTTCACAACCTAGTGTTGCTGCAAACAGGACATAGAATAAAATTAGTGCATGTGTACTTTAAACTACTAGGTGCACTAGGTTTCCTGCCAACAAGCCTCTTCACAATGGAAGAGTGCAGAGGAGTTCAATTCTAATTATTATAGGATCTTTGTGCAGGTCAATGTAACGAACAGTCATGAATAGTGAATGGTATACAAAGGAACCGCGATTGTCTGAAGATCAATTATCCGAATTTCGGATTATCCAAAGAAGATCTTGAGGTCCCGATAGAAACATTACATCAAACAGGAGTTTCCGACACTGATAGCGTCTTTTATTTACAATAATTAAAAATGAACCCGCTAACTGAAATGTTGCCGAGAATAGTCCTGGTCATCGATGAGAGCCCAGGCACTGTCTCCAAATGACTGACCACCCACCCTCTCCTCACACTTTCCCTGGAGTTCTACACAGGGGTGTACCCTAAACCGCATCCCCTCTTCCCCAGATAATCTCATCAACATTGTACAGGGCAAAGGTAGAACTTGTCAAAATGTTGCAGTAAAAAGGTGTGTGTGTGTGTGTGCGCGCGCGCACTATTTTGAGACTCAGGACCCCCCCTCACCCCCAAAAGACAGCAGCAATTTTACTGTTGGTTTCCAGTCTGGCTGCCCTGGTGGGAGGCAGAAGGTGGAAGGGGCAGATCTGAATGGAGTTGGGGAGCGGATGGTGGGGGCCAGGTTTGTTTAGAGTTGGGGGCGGGGACGGGTTTGGATGGAGTTGGGAGGGCAGACGGGTTGGATGAGGTTAGGGCGGGGCCAGATGGGTGTCGGGGCAGGGCAGACAGTGAGTGGGAGGGTGCGAACGGGGTTGTGGGCTGCAGAGGGGGGGGTGGGGGCTTGCACATGGTGTGCTGGTGCCTAGTCTTCTGAATGGGGGGAATAGACTTAGCAAGTGCTCGCTGTGGCATTCCCATTGAACTGATGGTGGGGGGGTGCAATGGGAGGCTTCAGCAAAGCTGCAGGCCTCTTACACACAAGTGTGTGACTACTCAGAAACAAACCCTGAGACAGAGAGAGGGAGCAAGGCAGGCAGAGCAAGGAAAAAGGAAACTTCAGAAAACTCCGAGCCCCAGAGGAGTGGCATTGAATCAATTAACCGAATCATCAATTATCCGAACAAAATAGTGCCCGCCCATCTTGTTCGGATAATCAAGGATCCTCTGTTCCAAGGAAATTCACATGCCATGATCATATTAAATAAGCTAAATTGTCTGCAATAAATCCTCTATGATAGTTCCTATATAATCAAATTGATAATTTATGATGATAGATTAGAATGTAATATTTTATATTACTGTCATATACAGTAGAGGATACATCATGGTTAGCTTTGTGAACATGACAGGAAAGCCCATTGTGGTGAAATGTCTGAGGCCAGTTCTGGCAACCTCACTAGGAATTCAAAGTGGACTTAAACCATGAAGAAGACGATAGAAATCAGTTTGATATTTGCAGTCTGTTTTCAACAAGTGCAATGAGTGCTGAGACCTAACCCTACAAGAACGGCAGTGGCACTGGACGGAGCACCACAGTTACTGCTAGGATACAGTGGGCATTCTTGGAAGGTTTGGAATCCTTGCAAAATCCTGGTTCTTCAAACCTGCTGTCCTTGCTTCATGGTGAAGAAAGTGAAGTAATTCTCCTGAGAGTACATAGCTTCAATAAACTGAGTTGTCTTGCTGATGTTACCTGTTACAGTTGGAATGACCTTGTGACAGAAATTCACAAGACTGACCTTGACAGCTACTGATAATCCAAAGACCGGAGTCCAGCTCTGTTGCAACAGGTGTCATATTTTTGATACTATTTTCTGAAACAGAAGTTTTTGATGCCCACTTTGCAAGTGAGGATGTGGTATGAAATTCTGATCTTGAACAGCTAAGACTTATACAGAATGTATCTTCCCCTCCTGTCTCTTTCACAGCAGTTGCAAGTTTATGAATGCTATTAATGCTCCTTGTATTAAGGCTCCTTGTTCTCTAGCTGTAGAGTCAGACTCAACAGAACGTGTAAGAGCAGCAGAGCAGAATTATAAGAATTGTAAAATACTGCAAAATTATAAAGATGGTTATTTTCTTTCAAGTAAAACTGAAGAAAAATACATGGTTTGGAGATTCATAAGATAATATTCTTTCACTGCAATTGTGACGACTGTCCAGAAAGGAACTGTGTTGCTTGTAAGGTGCTATAAAAACTCCTGAGGTTGTGTAAGGTACTAAATAGCTGAAAGTTTGTCTTCTTTATACCCAAATGAGAAACTAAACTCAAGCATCCTTGTTAGATCCACAATCTAATTACCTACACTATCAAAGAACTGATGTAATCGATCATTTTAAATTTTTGCTTTCCATTCTCATAAAATATTATTCATTATTGTAAGCAAGTGGGCTTGAAAATATGTACTTTATGGGTTCACAAAATATTGCAAAGTCCACAACAAAGGCTCTGTAATTATAAACTTATCAGTAACTGCTGGAGCTATGCCAAAGAGGGTGAGATGGCCAAGGTCCATTGTTGAATAAGCTAAATTGTCTAAAGAGACTAAATGTTCTGTGATTGCTTTCTCGTAAGCAAATGTATTAAGTTATATTTTTTGTTTAATGTAGCATAAAAGATAAAAACAGTGAAACATCATATGGTCAAGTTGAAAATACATGGAAGAAACATTGGTTTCTGTCAAAAATTAGGGATTTAAAATGTGTATCCTTGTGACAAATGCATAATCTTGGTTAGTTACCTCGCCAATAGGCACAGGAAAAGATTTTACTTTGTACATTTAACTGAATGAATTATTTTTTCTGTATTTAATTGAGGTGAAAGGATATTAAAAGAATATTTTTTTAAAAAAACGTATAGGTTAGAACACGTAAAAGGACATGACAGTAGCTTTAGAAGGAAGAGTTCAAAACTGAATAAGTGAGACTTTGTAGTTGAAGAAGCTAGTGGCGATGTTCTTATCTTTCTAACCAGATTGTGATTTGACGTAACAGAGAAAATTGCAGGACTGAAAATCTAGACCGTAAAATTTAGAAATATAATACAAATTTAAGGATTTTTGAATGGAATCTATTTCCTCTATAAATTCCAACAAAATTTCTGCTCCATGTGAGGGAGGCCATTTCTTACATCCACCTTTTCACCTGTATACACATACAAATGTCAGGAATTGCATAAAGACTTCTATCATGTACATGCTATTAGTTATTATACTCCCAAGTTAAGATAGATAAAAATACATGAGAAAAATACAAACAATTAGCTTTTATTTTGCCTTAAGGAGTTCCAGATTTGTAATTCACTTTCACAAATTGAATGACTCTGGATAAACCTGACATTTTTCACGCTCACCCACAGTAGAAATACTATTGTAGCAATTTCCCCATTGAGGATACGATGATTACCAAGTTTGAAGAGGATATGCCCATAAGTAAGAAAAGAGACTGAGTTGACATCAAAGGGGGATTATGTCAATCCATGAGTTCTCATTTTGACTATGTAAGCTTTCAGATCTTATAAGACACTGAGTAAGGACTTTTCTCTTCTCAACTTTGTTTCACTAAAGATTCCCTATATTAGGTATGTCGTCTTATCTAAGAGGTTCCTCAGGTCCAGGAAATTACATAAACAAGTCTGGCTGACAAAATTCATAATCCTTTGACTATGTATCATTCAACTGTCCTTGGGAGTCTTATGCTACAATAAACAGTGAGCCATCTGAGCTCAGAGCTGCCAGGTCATCTTCAGAATATCCATTTTGGGCTGATTCCAAAGTAGTAGTATCAATGAGACACACTGGATTTCACATAGTTAAGGGGCAATCGAGAAATTCACATGGTGCAGCTTCTACTGTGGAGCTGTTGGATTTCCTGAAAAGAAAGAAATTCCACTCGATCAATGTTCTATGATCAGCTCCAATTAACCTTGCACATCAATCCAAAATGTTCAATGGGTTTCCGTACGAGCCACTCCAGAATTTCAGCTCTATTTTAGGAAAACAATGAAATGTTGAGTCAGCTTCTCAAGGACAAGATGCAGTGCTTGTTTCTAATATTTAAATGGTCTTTCCTCCTCACCTCCAACTGATGCCAAACTCATCAAAACCTTGTTACAATGAGACCCACACATCTCCCAGTCATATTATCTTAACAATTTGCATCTGTAAAACAACTTCAATAAAAAGGAGAAGAAGTTTTATTTTTGTCACTAACTAAATTTCAGAGAAGAAGTGACATTTTGGGGGAAAATGGCTGTACATAACTTTATAGAAATCATAAAATACATATTGAAAAACACTTTTACCATTGGTATAGACTGCTAAAGATATTAATACATTTAATCTTCCACAAAAGCATTCTAGTTTTAGTTTCATTCTCAGACTTCTTGAAATGTAGCTCAATGAAATAAAATGTTGCAAAGCGTTATCATTCTGTGCTGCAGCTACTTCTTTATACTCAAAACCTAAGTGTGATGCAAAATAGAACTGCAGACATTGGAGTACAATTGACATTTGATTCAAATCAAGTTTTCTGGTACAGAGCATTGTTTCACAAAAATTAGAAAGGAACATTTCTTAAGAATGGTTGGTCCCTAAAATAATTCATTTTGGAATTAAAGCTGAAAGAAAATACCTTTGCTCATGCAAAACCATGTTTCTTTCAGCTGGAAAACATATTTGCATGTCCACAAACAAGGAACATATGGCAAACAATCATAGATAAATATAATTTTGTAATGTGAACTAACAACTTTATTGGCTAGACTTTTCTTCAAAGACTTCCTCTAAAATATCACTCTGACAAATTCCTATCACTCCCCATGCTAAACCCTCTCCACTATTTCCTGTTGTCAGGCTTTCTTCATTATCACCTTTTCCGAGGTCATCTTCATTCTGGTGAATCTATGAAAAATAAAACATGCAAGCGTGTAACCATTACATTCAGTGTCATTTTATGATATTTACTCATAAAATGTAGTAAAGGCGGCATTTGGTACACTTGCTGTCATTCGTCAGAACACTAAGTACAGCAGTTAGGATGTAATGTTGTGTTTGCACAGGACATTGATGAGGCCACATTTAGAATACTGTAGTGTATAATTCTGGTCACCCTTGTAATACGAAGGATGTTGTTAAACTTGAGAGGGCCCAGAAAAGATTAACAAGGATGTTGCTGGGACTGGAGAGTTTGAGCTATGGGGAGCGGCTGAATAGGCTGCAGCACTTTTTCCCTGGAGCATCGGAGGCTGTGGGGTGACCTTATTCAGGTTTATAAAATCATGAGGGTCATGGATAGGGTGAATAGCCAAGTTTTATTTCCCCTCTGGAATGGGAGTCCAAAACTAAAGGGTAAAAGGTTATGGTGAGAGGGGAAAAATTTAAAAAGGACCTAAGGAGCAACATTTTCACACAGAGGGTTGTGCATGTATGTAACAAGCTGCCAGAGGAAGTGGTGGAGAAAGGTTACATTACAACATTTAAAAAGATGTCGAGATGGATTTAGAGGGTTCTGAGCCAAATGCTGGCAAATGGGACTAGATTAGTTAAGGATATCTGGTCGGCACGGACAAGTTGGGTTGAAGGTTCTGTTTCAATGCTGTATAATGTTATGACTGTATCCCAATCCTCACTGAACACCTAGGCAAAAAGGTATAGCTTTTCCCTGTACTTTAAAGAATGCTAACTTGTCCTTATTGGTCCACCACAATCTCTCAGCAGCCATCTAATATTTAAGTGTGAAGGGAAAATTTTGGGGTTCCTTTTTGTTGATAAGAAACTTACCTTGGTTCATGGTATAACAAAGGTTGGAATGAGAGGTTGGTCCTATCGTTGCATTAATTGCACTTTTACACTCTGGAGATAAGAATCAGAGATGTAATTGCTTTCAAAAATATATATAAGATTCTGTAAGGGCTGTACAGACAATCAGGCCTGAATCTTACAGAAAAGAAGGTTGTAGCAGTTTTAAGGAGCTTAGAGTCATAGAGATGTGCAGCACAGAAATGGACCTTTTGGACTAACTCGTCCTGCGACCAGATATCCTAAATAAATCTAGTCTCATTTGCCAGCATTTGGCCCGTGTCCCTCTAAACGCTTCCTATTTATGTACCCATCCAGATGCCTTTTAAATGTTGTAATTGTACTCTCCTCCAACACTTCCTCCGGCAGATCATTCCATACATGGACCACCCTCTGCGTGAAAATGTTGCCCCTTAGGTCTCTTTTTAATCTTTCCCTTCTGAACTTAAACCTATGCCCTCTAGTTTTGGACTCCCCTGAACGCGGAAAATACCTTGTTTATTTACCTTATCCAAGGCCCTCACTATCCCATCTACCTGCAACTCCACTTTCAAGGAACTATGAACTTGCACTCCAAAGTCTCTTTGTTCAGCAACAGTACCCAGGATGTTACCATTAAGTCTATAATTCCTGCCCTTATTTGCACGTCACATTTATCTAAATTAAACTCCATCTGCCATTCCTTGGTCCACTGGCCCATCATTGTACTCTGAGGTAACCTTCTTCGCTGTCCACTACACCTCCAATTTTGGTGTCATCTGCAAACTTACTAACCGTACCTCCTATGTTCACATCCAAATCGTTAGAACATTGGAATTCTGGTCTCCCTGCTCGAAGAAGGATGTTGTGAAACGTGAAAGATTTTGGATAAGATTTACAATGATGTTGTCAGCTTTGGAGGGTTTGAGCTGTAGGGAGTAGCTGAATAGACTTGAGCTATTTTCCCTGAAGCGTCGGAGGCTGAGGGGTGACCTTATAGAGGTTAATAAAATCATGAGGGACATGGATAGGGTAAAGACAAGGTCTTTTCCTCAGGGTGGGGATTTCAAAACTAGAGGGCATAAGTTTAAGGTGAGAGGGGAAAATTTAAAAGGGACCAAAGAAGCAACTTTTTCTCGCAGAGGGTGGTGTGTATGGAATAAATTTCCAGAGGAAGTAGTGGAGGCAGGTACAATTGCAACACTTAAAAGACATCTGGATCGGCATCTGAATAGGAATGTTTTAGAGGGAATATGGGCCAAATGCTAGCAGAAGGGACTAGATTTATTTAGGATATCTGGTTGACATGGATGAGTTAGACCAAAGAATCTGTTTCCTTGCTGTACATCTCTATGAGTTGAAAAGAGATTACTGTTAAGTCCATTCACCAGGAGAGGAAAAGTTAAACCTGATAATACACAAGTCTGATCTAATATTTTGGCATTGTTGCTATAGCTGGACGGCTATTTTGGTACCCACCACAAGAGAGCGTCCAAGAATAGAATGAATTCCTGTTAGATGGAAATGTTGCACCTCCATTTCCAGCTTGGCCAAACCGTCTTCATTCACTTCCACATTGCCCAGGTCACCTGCATGTCTATTTGGATGAAAAGTATTTTGTTTTAAAGAATCATAGAATTTGAAATAACAGAGGAAGTCCATTCAGCCCATTGGCAACATAGACACTATCAGAAAGAATGAATGGGTAAAGGATCTGTGGTTCTATATCGAACACTTTTATGCATATGTAACCTATTTCCTTAATAAGTGACATTTCCATCATAGTTTTTTTCTGGGATATTGCAATGTCCAAACAACAGTCGAGGTAAAACAAACTCCTTACCTTTCCTCTTGTTTCATTTAGTAATATTCTTAAATTTATATCTTCGATATGGATTACATACAAACATTGCTGCACACAGGGAAAGGTGAACAGACCCAAGTCATTGAAAATAAACCTACCTTGGGCTCTTCAATCTTTGTTACCTGTCATTTTCAGGCCCTCCAACAGAACAGCAATTATGCATAATGACAAGTTGAAGCTTGTTAGGTGATTTCATGAAGATGAATGACAGAGATAGGCCTGAAGCATTTAGATCTGCCTCATTATGAAAAGATGCTGGCTTGCTCCTTTTGCAGACACAGAGAAGCATCCCAAAAAATCACAAGGCAATGTAAAATGAGCAGAAACCTGACATTCCAGATCAACATTCCCTTTTCTATATCCAGAAATGAATATTTCATTGGAAGAGAAAGAAATAGCTCCAAAATTTTACAAAATACTATGAATTTATGCATCTCAGAATTGAAAGCATCCAAATTCAGCATATCTTTTTTAAAAAACTGCATTTTTTTTTTAGTTTCATATAAAACTGAAACAGAACTTACCTGTTGTTCTCTTCTGGTGCACCGTGTATTTCATTGTCTGGATTGTAATGAGGTCCTGCACTAATCCAATCTAAAACAAATAATTATACTCAGTACCTTTGCAAAACCAGCTTTTTGAAATGGGGAAGGATAGGATGAAAGGGAAATCAGCAAAAGGTACTACAAAAGTAAGTGTTTTCCAAACAAAGTGTAACTTTAATCATATAAATTTTGCATTAAAGTATTACATTCAACCAACCTTGCTATGAAGAATCTCAAATATAAACTGAGCATATATATATATATATATATATATATATACCATCTTACTTCTTCCAATTGTTTGCCCTATGAAGGTGCAAGGATTTCAGAGTTTACACTTTAGAAGGCACAAAAGATTTTGAGCTCACGACCTGAGGAAAAGCTCTTTCCTAATTGAAGGATCACTTTTTCCTTTCAGTACCAGAGCATAAAGACTAAAGACTACAACCCTTTGTGAGTAAAAATTCCTTCATAAGACATTTTCAAATTGACACTATTAAGTATATTACAGTCCTTCATGTTGGAATATAAAGTGTTGGTTCCTAATTCTGAATCGGAACCTAAATACCTAAGAATTAAACATAAAAAGGCAAAGAGGTGTTGTAAACTAATTAGTTAATTGTACGCAAATGTACAAAGGACTCTTGTGGTTAAAGTACGACATGTCACAGAGGTGTCTGAATAGGTTGATTAAAGATAATTGTGCAAATATACATGAAGGACAGTCATCTGGGAAACAGCTGAGTTTTGTAGTGTGTGGTTGGTTGAAATAAAACTCTAACTAGAAATTGTATGGACTTTGCCTTAATAAAGGAAGAGGGGATAGTATGGTTCTGAGGCATGGTTTTCCTGCTGAAGTTAAATAGGGATCCGTTCAGTTATTGGACCATCCTGATGGCTCAAATGCATGTAAATATAGTCTTGTACAAGAAAGAGATGTCTTTGCTGGGTAGAGTCAAACTCCAATGTCAGAGAGTCATAGAGATATGCAAATCAGAAACAGACCCTTTAGGTCCAAGTCGTCCATGCCGACCAGATGTCCTAATCTAATCCACTCTCATTTGCCAGCACTTGGCCCATACCCCACTAAACCCTTCCTATTCATATAGCCATCCAGATGACTCTTGAACGTTGTAATTGTACCAGCCTCCAAAACTTCCTCCGGCAGCTCATTCCATACATGCACCAACCTCTGCGTGAAAAAGTTGCCCCTTAGGTATCTTTTAAATTTTTCCCCTCTCACCTAAACTATGTCCTGTAGTTCTGGACTCCTCGATCCAGGGAAAACAACTTGTCTATTTACCATATGCATGCCCCTCATGATTTGATAAATCTCTATAAGGTCACCTCTCAGCCTCCGACACTCCAGGGAAAACAGCCCCAGACAATTCAGCCTCTCCCTGTAGCTCAAATCCTCCAACCATGGCAATATCCTTGTAAGTCTTTTCTGAACTCATTCAAGTTTCACAACATCGTTCCGATAGGAAGGAGACCAGAATTGCATGCAATATTTCAAAAATGGCCTAACCAATGTCCTGTACAGCCGTTACCAATGTCCTGTCCCTCAGGATTCCTTCCAACAACTTGCCCATCGCTGATGTCAGGCTCACCTGTCTATAGTTCCCTGGCTTTTCCTAACCACCTTTCTTAAATAGTGGCACCGCATTAGCTAACCTCCAGTCTTCTGGCACCTCACCTGTGTCTATTGATGATACACCACCAAGGTGTATATCCCACCAAGGGGCCCAGCAATCTCAACCCTAGCTTCCACTGAGTTCTAGGGTACACCTGATCAGATCGTGGGGAATTTATCCACTTTTATGCATTTCAAGACATCCAGCACATCCTCATCTGTAATATGGACATTTTTCAAGATGTCACCATCTATTTCCCCACATTCTATATCTTCCATGTCCTTCTCCACAGTAAACACTGATGCAAAATACTCATGTAGTATCTTGCTTATCTCCTGCGGCTCCACGCTGCCTTGCTGATTTTTGAGGGGCCCTATTCTATCCCTAGTTATCCTTTTGTCCTTAAAGTATTTGTAAAAACCCTTTGGATTCTCCTTAATTCTATTTGCCAAAGCTATCTCATGTCCCCTTTTTGCCCTCCTGATTTCCCTCTTAAGTATACTCCTACTGCCTTTATACTCTTCTAAGAATTCACTCGATCTCTGCTGTCAATACCTGACATATGCTTCCTTCTATTCCTTGACGAAAACCTCAATTTCTTTAGTTATCCAGCATTCCATACACCTACCAGCCTTTCCTTTCACATGAACAAGAATATACTGTCTCTGGACTCTCGTTATCTCATTTCTGAAGGCTTCCCAATTTCCAGCTGTCCCTTTACTTGCAAACACCTGCCCCCAATCAGCTTTTGAAAGTTCTTATCTAATACAGTAGCGCCTCGACTTACAAAATTAATCCGTTCCGGGACCCGGTTCGCGAACTGAAAAGTTCGCAAACTGAATCAACTTTTCCCATTGTTCGGATGGCGTAAGAATGCTTGGACAGCTGTTCACAGCGCACGCGCCAAAGACTAACTGAATGAGATCACGCGGGGCCCGAGAGCTTTTGCGTTCAACAAGCGCGTAGCAAAGCAGAACAATGAAACCACGTGGTCGCACACAGGCTTTTTGCGTTCATACCTTTGTTCGTACCTTGAATTTCATCCGTACTTTGAAGCAAAATTTTACGTACAATCCTGTTTGTAAACTGATTTGTTCGTGAACAGGGTCGTTCGTATGTCAAGTCGCTACTGTACTGTCAAAATTGGCCTTCCTTCAATTTAGAACTTCAACTTTTAGATCTCGCCCATTCTTTTCCATCACTATTTTAAAACTAATAGAACCACGGTCGCTGGCCCCAAAGTGCTCCCCCACTGACAGCTCAGTCATGCCCGGCCTTACTTCCCAAGAGTAGGTCAAGTTTTGCACCTTCTCTAATAGGTACATCCACATACTGAATCAGAAAATTTTCTCGTACACATTTAACAAATTCCTCTCTATCTAAACCTTTAGCACCATGGCAGTCCCAGTCTATATTTGGAAAGTTAAAATCCCCTACCAATAACCACCCTTTAATTCTTACAGATAATTGAGATCTCCTTACAAGTTTTTTCTTAATTTCCTGCTGACTATTACAGGGTCTATAATACAACCCCAATCAGGTGATCATCCCTTTCTTATTTCTCTGTTCTACCCAAATAACCTCCTACTTGCCTACGCCTCCTACCTTTCCTGGAGTTACGCCATGTACCTGATTGCATTTGCAGCCTTTCGCCTTTTCTAAAACTGCCATCCATCACATTCCTAAGTTCTTGTAAATTCCTCATTGCTCCTAACTGCTGCTCTAACTGATCCTTGCAATCTGATAGGATTCGCAACCAAAGACACGTTCTGCAGACGTAATCATCAGTAACATGGAAAGTTTCCCTAATCTCCCACATCCGTCAGGAAAAGCACATCAGAGTCAGAAAGTGTGGCGCTAGAAAAGCACAGCCGGTCAGGCAGCATCTGAGGAGCAGTTGAGTTGACGTTTTGCGCATAAGCTTATGCTCAAAACATCAACTCTCCTGCTCCTCAGATGCTGCCTGACTGGCTGTGCTCTTCCAGTGCCACACCTTTTGACTCTGATCTCCAGGATCTGCAGTCTTCACTTTCTCCCAGAAAGAGCACATCACTCTACTAAAGGCCATCTTTGCTCCTGCACAATCTGCAGACCCAGAAAATAGTACCATCTTATTGCTCTAAAAAAAAAGTGCTCCAGCCTAACTTAGACTGTTTTCTTCATATGCTATTGTACAAAACCAAACTGTGTTTGTGATTTTTTTTGTCTAAAGGATAATTTTGAAATTCAAAAAAATGTCATTACCTCTTCAAGTATGCACTATATTCCAAAGAGTAGGACAGAAGGAGTGAATATATGAAATGTGCTGATAATATTTAATTGATTCCAGTTATGACTACTTTATGTGAAGCTATGGGGCTATGGTTGCATGAGTAACTGTGCTCTCGATCCTCAAGGTGGTGCAGACAAAAATACTGAATTTTTATAGGCTTGCACTATTTTGTGCCCGATTTCATCAATGCACCAATCTGAACTATATTTCTCAAAATCAAACAATTAAAGCCTCTACTCCTATATGGTGGACAACAAAACACAGCAGATATGACACAACCTGATGGCTTAGTCTCTGCTGAGGTATCATCAGACAACCTCCTACAATCAATGTTTGTGTTATTCAGTAATGATTGACTTAAACATTGCATCAGCACCAGACATCTGTCACTTCCTAGTTCTACAAAGATAAACTCCAGTTGGACAGTGCAACTAACACTAGAACCAAGTGTTATAATTCTGAAGGGCTACATCAGTGAATAATTATTTTATTTTCTAGTGCTTATCTACATTGGGGTGTAGGGCAAAGAAAAAAAGCATGAAGGATTTTTTTCACTCTTGTCTAAAAGCATCATTGTTGTCTCCATAATGAATCCTGAGACACTAACTCTTTGTTTGACATTTTCACAACATTGTCACCACATGAATAGAGTGACATGAAGTGACCCACTTGGATCCTCTGCCATTTGCAATCATGTGGTGATATAGTTGGGAGGGATAGATTCACCAACAATTTGTTGTCCTATTAAGATCTTAAAGTATAAAACAAAATTGTCATACTCTGCAGATTCCCTGTTGATTTGTCAAGACTGTAAAGTTTTACACTGTACCTCCTGCCTGCAGTGTACTGACAAGCAGCTTTCAGGATTTGTTACCTTGTCTATACTCCTACATTCTAATGAATAGACCATCCACATTCATGTGTACCTAATTATTCACTTCCTCTAAATTACATTGTCTTTTTGAGCTATCTGATTTTCTTTTGAGTCTATATATCCATAACGTGCTTCAGATTTCTTTGGCTCTGGACTTTTCTGCACTTTTTTGATACATCGTAAATAAACCCTCAGCATTATTTCACTGTAGATAAACCCTCAGCATTATTTTGGAAATTTGCTAAATAGGTATTTGTACATTTCAGATCCTCCATTCTCTAATACCGAGTAAGAAAGGTATGTGTCTCTCCTTGCAGTTGTTCCAAACTTTTGCCGTAAATCCACCTGGATGTCAACATGAAGTAGACATAGCCTTTAAATACATACTCCCTATGCCACAAATTCATTTTACATTAGGATTTTGTTGTTCTAAAGGCGAGACAACAGTGTAAAATGCCCTTCATGCTACTCATTGTTGCCTTGGAAGATCATGTCTGAGCTAAAATTAATATACTTCAAAATTCCCAGTTACTAATATAACATTGCACTTGGGGTCACTCACTATCATATGTTACTGGTTAGCCAAGCAGCTGGTTGAGATGGATATAATGCAAAATTCTATTCGAATACTTTATTTATGATGATGACATCCATGATGTTTTATTCCACATGGGAAAGCAGAACTTGCAAATATGTGAAAAAACTGAATAAATACATAGCAAGCAAGAATGGAAAGAGATTCCTCATACTTAGAGGGAAAAACATATCAAAGTGCTTGAAATATATGAACAGGTAATTTAAGTCTTAAAGAAATTCTGAGTTTGCCCTCACTGCCTGCAGGTTAAGATGTGAGAGTGTTATTGACATTTATTCTGTTGTCCTGTTGGTGAAGATTATTCAACTATAGTTGTACGAATGTTACAAGCATTTTTCTCCATGTAATTATTGTAGTAAATATTTGTTTCATACCATTGGTTAAGTCACCAAAGCAATGAATGTGAAGGCCATGCTTTCCAGGAGGCAGTCCAGTAAATTCCCCTTTTACAATCACACAGTCAGTTACCTATAAAAGCAAATTCCTCATTCAACAAATGTTACTGTCTTTGGAAAGTCAATTTAATGTAAATGCAATAAAAATTAGCAAATGGATGTACAAATGCCTTAATATGGATAGGTGGCATACACATTTGGCTGAATTTTCTTTTGGCTGTGTCAACTTTTGAGGACTTTCATGGGCCGGGATACTCCCCTCCATGAGCCAAAGAGACTTTTGTCATAGGAAACATCATGTCATATATAAAACCCAACTTTGCACTATATCAAACATTGTCAGTTTGATCTGAAGTAACCAACCGGGTCAGTGGGGTGACTAATGCCTGAAGGAATGCACAGCAAAACAGTAATAAGGTTGAACTTCTGTCCACTGCAAGGTTAAATGCCATGATCTTCATTCAGCTCCCACACACTCACTCTAATTCTGCAATAATACCCACCTCCTAACAATGTTCATGGTTTATCACTATAAATATTGCATGCAGCATCCTTCCTCAATGGTTCTCATTCAACCCATTTCCCCACGAAACAATTAACCCTTTCTAACCTCTGCACTTCTTACAAACTCAGGGCACCTCACCAACTTTCTTGACTGATGACAGAACACACACTGGACAGATGATAGTGACGTAATGGTGTATTGGTGCTAAACATGACATGCTGTCTGTATGCTAAAAGGTGAAGCAAGGCAGGGATACTATGTTGAAGTAAACAAAGTGAGTGAATGCGAAGGAAACAACTGAAGACCCCTGAGAGGCACCCTGTTCCGATGCATGAGACGAGTGTCTGCCCTTCTGCACAAAACAGCCTGGGTGCAGTATTGTAATGTCTGTGAGCTCCAACTGCAGTATTTAAATGCTGAATTGAGTGAGTCTCACATTGTCCATGATGTGGTGAAGCTGTTGTCTTGCCAATGTCAAAACTTTTTGGATGAATGGTGCACATGGTTGTTGCCCATGGCACGTGCCCTTGAGGATGCTGAGCTGAATGGAGGTCTGGAACAAATTCTGGTCAGCTGCATTGCCAGGTATCCACTTTGTCACAAAGAGATCAAAGTTAGGACCTAATTATTCAGGGATATTTGACAGATCAAAAGAACAAAAGGGAGTGGTGGTGGTTAACTTTTTCAAAATGAGATGAAATAGGTATAGCAGGAAATGATCTAAAGAATCCATTCGGGTGAAGGTAAGAAATAACAACAGAAGAAGACATTGATGCCAGTAATCTAAGCCCCCAACAGTAACTGTTGTATAGGAAAGCGAATAAATCACGGGATAATGAAAACATGTGAAAAAGGCAGTTAGCTAATCATGGGTGATTTTAATCTTCAATCTTCTAGATTGCAAAAATGAATTGGCAAAGATTGCCATGTAAGAGAATTCAGAGGGAGTATATTGATGTCGTTTCTTGGAATAATATGTTAAAGATGCAACCAGGGATCAGGCTATTTTGGTAAGAGATCCACTTGGGAACAGTGACCATATAAAAGAATTTAACATTCAATTTGGAGTGAGAAATGTGGGTCTGAAACAACTGTGCTAAATTTTAAGAGTAATTATATAAGAATCAAGGGTGAGAAGGCTGGAGTGGTCTGGAAAAGGAGTTTAACAGAAAAGACTATTGAGGAACAATGACAGACAGAAAATAGGTAACGACTCAGCAAAGAAATTCTTAGTAAGAAGGATTCTACTAAGGGGATAAACCAACCATCCTTAATCAAGTAAGCTAACAACAGTATCAAATTAAAAGAAAAATATTCAATGTGGCAAAGATTAGTGGTAAAACAAACGGCTGGAAAAGTTTTAAAAGCCAACTAAAGATGACCAAAACGATAATAAAAACAGAAAATAAACTGTAAGGCAGAGGATGGGAATCAATGGAGGAAATCAGAGGGAAGTAAAGTGGAACAGAAACAAAAGACAGCAAGGGGAAAAGTGAAAGTGCAAGGCAGAGAAACCAAAGACAAAAATCAAAAAGAGCCATATTACACCATGATTCCAAAAGGGCAATAAATGTCAAAAAAACGTCTGAAGGGTCTATGTCTCAATATAAGGAGCATTTGTAATAAGGTGCATGAATTAACTGCACAGACAATTATTGACGGATATGATGTAATTGGATTGATAGACCTGGCTCCAGGATGAACAAGGATGGGAAGTCAATGTCCAAGGTCATTCAATTTTCAGGAAACATAGATGGAAAGGAAAGAGAGGTGGGGTAGCGTTGCTAGTTGAGGAGGAGATTAATGCAATAGTAAGGGAGGACATTAGCCTGGATGATGTGGAATCTGTGTGGGTGGAGCTGCAGAACACCAAAGAGAAAAAGATGTTATTGGGAGTTATATACAGACTACTAAACAGCAGTTGTGAGGTTGGGGATTGATAGGAAATTAGAGATGCATGCAGTAAGGGTGCATGCAGTATGGGTGACTTCAACCTACATATTGATTGGTTGAAGCAAACTGATAGCAATGCAATAGAGGAGGATTTCCTAGAATGTGTGAGACGGTTTCCTTGACCAATATGTTGAGGAACCTACTAGAGAGCAAGCCATCCTAGATTAGATATTGTGTAACGAGAGAGGATTAATCAGCAACATTATGGTGTGAGATTCTTTGGGGAAGAGTCACCAAAATATGGTAGAATACTTCCGTAAGCTAGAGAGTGATACAATTAAATTTGAAATTAGCGTCCAGAACTTAAAGGTATCTTTGGTGGAATGAGGCATGCATTGGCTAGGATAATCTGGCCAAGGATATTTAAGAGGTATCTTTGTTGGTGGATAGGCAATGGCAGACACTTAAAGAACACATGGATGACTTCAACAATTGTACATCCCTATTGGTGTAAGATAAAACAGGAAAGGTGGCTCAACCATGCCTAACAAGGGAAATCAGGGATAGTGTTAAAGCCAAACAAGAAGCATATAAATTTGCCAGAGAAAGCAGCAAACCTAAGGACAGGGAGAAATTTAAAATTCAGCAGAGGAGGACAAAGGGATTAATTCGGAAGGGGAAAATAGAATATGAAAGTAAGCTTGTGGCAAACATAAAAACTGACTGCAAAAATTTCTATAGCTATGTGAAGAGAAAAATACTGGTGAAGACAAATGTAAGTCCCTTGCAGTTAGAATCAGGTGAATTCATAATGTACAACCAAGAGATAGCACACCAGTTGAACAAATACTTTAGATCTGTCTTCACTAAGGAGGTCACAAATAACCTTCAGGAAATGCTTGGGGACAGAGGGTCAAGCATGAAGGAGGAAATCCTTATTCGTCAGGGAATAGTATTGAGGAAATTAATGGGATTAAAATCTGATAAATCCCCAGGGCCTGATACTCTGAATCCCAGAGTAATTAAGACAATAGGCCTAGAAATAATGGACCATTCTGTACACTCTGGAAGAGTTCCAATGGACTGGAGGGTAGCTAATGTAACTCCACTCTTTAAAAAAGGAAGGAGAGAGACAATAAAGAATTATGGGCCGGTTAGCCCAACATCGGTGATGGGGAAAATGCTGGAGTTGATTATTAAGAATGTAATAACTGAGCATTCTGGTGACAGAATTGGTCCTAGTCAGCATGGATTCACTAAAGGAAAATCATGCTTGACAAATCTGCTGGAAGTTTTTGAGGATGTGACCAGAGTGGGCAAGGGTGAATCAGCAGATGTTGTGTATCTGGACTTTCAAAAGGCTTTTGACAAGGTTCCATATAAGAGATTAGTGAAGAAAACTGAAGCTCATGGTTTTGGAGGCAATATATTCGCAGACAGGAAGCAGAGAGTTAGAATAAATGAGTCCTTTTCAGAGTGGCAGGCAGTGACAAGTGGGGTGCCACAGGGTTCAGTGCTGGGATCCCAGCTGTTCAAAATACACATTAATGATTTGGACAAAGGAATTGAATGCAATATCTCCAAATGTGCAGATGTCATTAAACTGAGTGGCAGTGTGCACTATAGGGAGGATGCTAAGAGGCTGCATGGTGGCTTGAACAGAGTGGGCAAATACTTGGAAAATGCAATATAAGGTGGATAAGTATGAGGTTGTCCACTTTGGTCACAGAAACAGGAAGGCAGATTATTATCTGAATGGTGGCAGTTTAGGAAAAGCTGAGGTTCAACGAGACCTGGGTATCATGACAGAATAGTTGCTGAAGGTTGGCATGCAGGTGTAGCAGGTGGTGAGGTAAGCTAATGCCATGCTGGCCTTCATAATGAGAGGACTTCAGTATCAGACTAATGAATTCTTGCTGCTGTTATACAGGACCTTGGTGAGGCCACACCTTGAGTACTTTGGTGCAGTTTTAGTCTCCTAGTCTGAGGAAGGGCATTCTTGCGATTGACAGAGTCCAGTGAAAGTTCACCAGACTAACTCCCAGGATGGCAAGACAGACATATGAGGAAAGACTGGATTGACTATGCTTGTACTCTGAAGTTTCAAAGAATGAGGAGGGATCTTGTAGAAACTTACAAAATCCTAATGCGACTGGACAGGATAGATGTTCAGAAGAATGTTCCCACTGTTGGGGAAGTCCAGAATTAAGAGTAACAGTCTAAGAATAAAGGGGTAAGCCATTCAGGTATGAGATAAGGAAAGAAGTTCTTCACTCAAGAGAGTTGTGAACCTGTGATTGCATGATCAGCCATGATCATTATGAATGATGGTGTAAGCTTGAAGGGCTAAATGGCCTACTTTTGCACCTATTTTCAATGTTTCTGTTTCTAAGGGCAATTTTGCAAGTGAAGTAAAAAACAGACAACAAGAACATTTTTAAATATGAAAAAAGGCAAAAGAAAGCAAGAGAAAATATGGCTGAAGAAATAACAATGGGAATCTGGGAAATAGCAGAGAAGTTGAACAAGTACATGTTAGAAGATATTAATACCATTCCAAAACTATTAAACAATCAAGGCACTGAAAGGGGAGAAAGTACACACAATCTCTATCACTTGAGAAAAAGTACTGAGGAAACTAATTAGGCTAAAACCTGCTAAGTTGGAGCTGGTGGGTTGCATTCTAGGATTTTAAATGAAGTAGCTACAGACACAGTGGATGCATCTCTCAAGAATCCTTTGATTTGAAAAACATCCCAAAGAAAACTATCAATGTAACATCGTTATTCAAAATATGAGATAAAAACAGGAAGCTATAGGCCAAATACCTTAACATTTATTATTGGGAAATTTCTAGAATCTTGCAAGACAATGTAGTAGCAGAGAATTTAGAAATACATAATAAAATCAAGTCATGTCAGTATGGCTTCATGAAAGGGAAATCACACCTGACAAATTTATTGCAATTCTTTGAGATAGTAACAAACAGGATAGATATAAAGGAACTACTAAGTGTAATATATTTGGGTTTCCAAAAGGCATTTGATAAGTACTGCATATAAGGCTACTTATATAAGAGCCCAAGGTGTTGGGAGTAGTATATTAGCATGGATTGGCTAACTAATTGAGAACACAGTTGGGATAAAAGGGGGCATTTTCAGGATGACAATCTGTAACCAGTGGAGTGTCACAGGGATCAGTGCTGGAGCCACAGGTATTTACAATATACACTTAATGACTTGGATGATGTACTGACTGAATGAATGAATGAATGTACTGTTGACAGGTTTGCCTACTTCTGATCCTATATCAGATTTATTATGGTCTTGACTTTCATGTTATGGATTGTCACTGTCAAATTTTTCTACACTAACTGCGAAAATAGCAAATTGCATAAACATGAGATAAAGACTAGTTAATGAGATACAAATGCATTTAAATAGGCCTATCACTGCGCACTTGCAGGAATCTCGGCCTCTTCCAGTGGGTCCCAGCATCACAGATACCAGTCTCTAGCCAATTCAATTCACTCCACGTGATATCAAGAAACGGTTGGAGGTACTGGATACTGCAAAGGCAATGAGCCCTGATAACATTCCAGCAATAGTACTGAAGACGTGCTCCAGAACGTGCTGCTCCCCTTGTCAAGCTCTTCCAGTACAGTTACAACACTGGCATCTACCCAACAATGTGGAAAATTGCCCAGATATGTCCTGTAGACAAAAAGCAGGACAAATCCAAGCTGGCCAATTACCGCCCAGTCTTCTCTCCATCATCAATAAGGTGATGGAAAGGGTCATCAACAGTGCTATCAAGCAGCACCTGCTCAGCAACAACCTTGCTCAGTGACACCCAGTTTGGATTTCACCAGGGTCACCCAGCTCCTGATCTCATTACAGCTTTGGTTCCAACATGGACAAAAGAGCTGAATTCCAGAGGTGAGGTGAGAGTGACAGCCTTTGTCATCAAGACCGCATTTCACCTAGTATGGCATCAAGGGGCCCTGACAAAACTGGAATCAACGGGTATCGGGGCAAACACTCTACTGGTTAGAGTCATACCTAATACAAAGGAAGATGGTTGTGGTTGTGGAGGTTAATTCATCTCAGCTCCAGGACATTTCTACAGGAGTCCCTCAGGATAGTATCCTAAGCCCCACAAATCTTCAGCTGCTTCATCAATGACCTTTCCTCTGTCATAAGATCAGAAGTCGGATGTTCACTGATGATTGCACAGTGTTCGGCACCATTCAGATACTGAAGCAGTCTGTGCTCAAATGCAACAAGATCTGGACAACACCCAGGCTTGGACTGACAAGTGGCAAGTAGCATTTGCGCCACACAAATGCCAGACAATGACCATCACCAATAAGAGACACTCTAACCACCTCCTCTTGACATTGAATGATATTACTGTCACTGAATCCCCCACTGTCTTGGGGTTACCATTGACCAAAAACTCAACTGGACTCACCACATAAACACAGCGGTTACAAGAGCAGGTCAGAGACTAGGGATACTGCAGCGAGTAACTCACCTCCTGACACCCCAAAGTATATCCACCATCTACAAGGCACAAGTCGGGAATGTGATAGAATACTCCCCACTTGCCTGAGTGGGTGCAACTCTAACAACACTGAAGAAGCTTGACACCATCCAGGACAAAGCAATTTGCTTGATTGTTTGTAGATGTGGTGCCAATCTATCCTTCCAACACCGGCGCTCAGTGTGAACTATCTATAAGATGCACTGCAGAAATTCATCAAAGATGATTAGACAGTACTTTCCAAACTCATGACCACTTCCATCTAGAAGGACAAGGCAGCAGGTACTTGGGAACACAGCCACTTGCAAGTTCTCCTCCAAGCCACTTGGAAATATACCGGCGTTCCTTCAAAGTCGTTAGGTCAAAATCTTGGAAATCCCTCCCTACCGGCATTGTCGCATCAACCCACAGCAAATGGACTGCAGCGATTCAAGAAGGCAGCTCACCACCACCTTCTCAAGGGCTAATAGGGATGGGCTATCAATGCTGACCAGCCAGCAACACCCAAGTCCCACAAATGAATAAAAATAATTTTTAAAAATTCTCATCTAGCTGTTAAAACCTTGCATGGAAAAACTGGACTTTTCAATGTCAGGAATCTAATTTGCACTCTTGCCATATTTTCCCAACAGATTTTCCATTTCCTATGTTCTTCTAAGTTCAATAATGTTAATTAAATTATAGTAGTCCACACTCATCCATAAATTAAAACCGTATACATATACATGTAAACATTGTGTCTTGTACAAATTAGTGACATATTTGCCATAGGGCAGTACGGTGGTTCAGTGGGCAGCACTGTTGACTCACAGCACCAGGGGCCTGGGTTTGATTCCACTCTTGGGTGACTGTATCTGTGGAATTTGCATGTTCTCCCAATGTCTGTATGGGTTCCCTCTGGGTGCTCCGATTTTCTCCCACAGTTCAAAGATGTGCAGGTTAGGTGAGTGGCCATGCTAAATTACTCAGTGTGTCCAGGCAAGTGTAGACTGACTGTAGTTGCCAATGGGAAACGGGGATAGGATAGGGGATGGGTCTGGGTTCAGATGGTATTGTTCCACCTACGATACATTCTTATGGGTAAGACCCACTTGTACCCAGCTGAAATCGTCTACAGTCGAGCTATCCGCACGCCTTGGAATGATGCCTCCTCCCATATTCACTTGCACCACGTGACTGAGGACACGTCGCCCTATGTTCTTTCCTTGACTAATATTTTGCGAGGTCTTCACTCCCAAGTCCATGCTGCTCATGAGAAGCTCCCCTCCCTCAACAGTGTTCCGACTGTTGAATGAGGCTCCTTCAAACTCATCAAGAATTGGACACACTGCGGCCTCCAACCTCGATGGGAGAAGCCCTTTCAGGTCCTCCTCACCACCCGAACTGCTGTTAAGGTCACAGTCCGCTCCGCCTGGGTTCACCTCCATCATTGCAAGGTCATCGCACAAGCCCCTTGCAAGGGGGGAGATGATGGAGATGAAGACGATGGGGAACTGAGAGAGGAAATGGAATCAAGCCAGACTACTAAGATATAGCTGCATATTTCGAATAGTAATTCTTCTTCTGTTTTAGATATCCTATTCCTTGATCCAGAAATGACCATTATGATGAAGATCGAACTTAACCTGCTATATGAACTCGTCATCGCCGGCATCGGTACTCAAGAAGGGACTGTTTATCCGTGTGATCCTGAGCAACCAGAGACTGTATACCATTTATGCCGAAAAGATGTCCTTGTGTGCCGAGAGACTGATTCCTTCGATGCATGGAATGTTACCAAAATAGATTGCCACAACGGTCAACTGCATCAAGATTGGACAGTTCATTTACAGGACAAGTCTCAATGGTCTTTACCCTGTCAAGGTGTTTTATGCCAGTTTAATTTCAGTTGTGCTATGGACGGCCCTGATAAGCATTGCCCCTATTCAAAGAGATCTAAATTGGCACGTTGCTAAAGAAAAAAGGGGGAAATGTCATCCTTCACTAACAATTTGTTTCTTCAAAGTCACAATAAAATATTCAGCCATGATGAAGTCCTCTGTTATGCCCTCACATCAGGAAAGGACTCTTTGACCCCCTTCCTCCTCCCAAATCCCAACAACGGAGTATGGAATACTTCTAAGGCGTTTACCGGACATAATGTTTCTTTGGACTATTACTTATCCCCACCTGCTAGTTGCTTGGGACTTTCTCTAACATGTCCGGGGTAGCCTATCCCAATTGTTACGGATGGGGATGTACTTAAGTGAATGTGATTAAAACTGTTCCATGCGCCTTAGTCAAATGTACCAACCGCTTCTGCTCCCCTGTGGGGCCTCGCAGCTCATGTGCATGCCGACTGGAGGAGTGTATCTCTGTAATTGCTGGTATTCAGGCCCTTTATGGTATGGGTAATGGGATCCACTTTCACTGAGACCCCTAAGGGCACCTCCATCTTCCCAAATGTGGGATGGAAGGAACCAGTCTGGGACAATAACCGCATCTCTTACCGAGAGACCCATCTCTTTTTATTAAACAGCTTCCACGCTAAGCACCCAGGGCGACCATACTTTGTAGACATGGATTACCCATACGTTTGAGGTAGTCACAAAGATAGGTCTTCTTCCTATTGGGAAGCTCCCTCCATTATTTATACTAAACCCGGTTATTGTTTCAGCCAAGGCAGAGCGACCAACTTCCTTGTTCTTGATGAAATAGATACTCCCCATGCTGTAGCTGTCAGGACACTTTTCCCGACGATTCTTCCCTGTTCACCTACCTGGGAATGGAGTTGGGGTTTCCTTACCAAACATTCAGTTTCATCTAAATTCTGCGTGCATTGGACGGGTGCTAAGGCTTTGGGCAGCAGTAAAGCTCAGTCTGTGGCCTACGTTTGCCTAGGAAGATCCGCAGGAATTATTAGCCATCAAAACCGAAACTATTTTATTTGTGTCTCATCCTTTTGGGCAACGAGACAGCCTCGGACTTAGCAGAACTAAGGACACGGTCTCAGAATTACATCTATTTTCCCAGCAAAACCGGGACACCCTCGACTACCTACTTGCCAAAGAGGGTAGGGTTTGTGCCATAGTAAAGGGCAAGTGTATAATAGGGGTTACTGACCTCATCGAGAACTTACCAAGCATGTAGATAACATCTGCACCTTCGTCAATCAAATTGGTATTATTTTAATTTGTCTCTTTGCTGGAATTGCTATTGTTAAACATATTATTGCCAAGCTAATGACTTCCGTTGACAACATCGGTTCCCCCCAGAAAATGCTTCTTCTCCATCCAAATGAAGATAAGGAGGAGCGGTTGCCTACCCCTACTTTCTCCTCCTCGAAGGAGGAAGTATGGCAGTCTCTAGTGTCCATTCGATTGGACTGATCTAATCTATGCCCTCCCATGCTATGGTGTGATCATGCAATGACCAAATGGGAGAGATGAGGATTTGAAACTGAATACAGGCTGAGGTAATTAGTTGTTGTCAGGAACAACTGCTTAACAGATGCTCTTAATAACTTAGGTGGCAATAAAATGGTTTCTCAATGCAAATAACATGAGAAAATGACTTCTAGGCTGCAAATTGACAATTCTGCTAAAAGCTGCATAAAATGGCTTTTAATTTTGCCATAACTGCATAACTGACTAACCACAGTCTGCTTCAACAGAGATTAGCAGACTATGCTCCCTTTACAGCTTAGAAATAACTAGACTCGGTAAGACATTACGGGCCATCCTAACTGACCTTCAAATGCAGGTGCAATGGCTCGGTTAGTGAGATAAGGGTGGCCTGACTAATGCAAAACAAAGTTGGTTCCCAGGAAATATCACTGGACCAAGTAACTGGCAAATAAAACAATATCGTGTATTGATTGTTAATTGCCTGAATGTACTATGCCATCATAACCTGTACCTTTCTTTAAGGAAAGTATAAAAATGTCTTTGTTTTAAGCCATGTGTGTAGCTCCTCGGGGGAAACACGGAGGTGTAAACCCTCTGTGTTTCTGGTCGATCTGTGCCCAGCCGTACGAAGAAATAAAGAGTGAAATCTTAAAGGACCAGACCAATTGCGTGTGTTTATTGACTAATCGCAGAACTGAGAGACCCTGCTGGGGGTGCAGATCTTCAACCAAAGTCTTATACATTGCAACATGACTTGCCAACTTTTAGCTTCAATTCCCCAACTGACGAAGATAAGTGTGCCATATGACCATCTTATCCACTTGTAGAACATAGAACATCGAACAGTACAGCACAGAACGGGCCCTTCAGCCAATGATGTTGTGCTGACCATTTAATCCTCATGTATGCACCCTCAAATTTCTGTGACCATATGCATGTCCAGTAATATCTTAAATATCTCCAATGACCTTGCTTCCACAACTGCTGCTGGCAACGCAATCCATGCTCTCACAACTCTCTGTGTAAAGAAGCCGCCTCTGACATCCCCTCTATACTTTCCTCCAACCAGCTTAAAACTATGACCCCTTGTGTTAGTCATTTCTGCCCTGGAAATAGTCTGTGGAGAAACTGGTGGCATTAGGTTTGTTCTCCTTATAGAACAGAGGTTCGAGAGAAGATTTCATAAAGATGTTGAAAATCATCAGCGGTTTGGATAGAATAAGTAAGGAGAAACTGTTTTCTGTGGCACTATGGTCAGTTACCAATTGAGACAAATTCAAGAGATTGACAGAAGGACCTGAGACAACATGAAGGAATATTGTTCATTCACTCAGCACATTCTTATGGCTTAGAATGAAATGCTTCAAAAGCTGGTGGCTGCATTTTCAATAGTAATGTACAGAAAGGAATAAATAATTAAAGGGGAAAAAAGAACACCGTGCTCTGAGAAAAATGCAAGCTCATCGAGCCAGCACTGGCATGATTGTCTAAATGATCTCCTCTTGCCTGGGTCATGCTGTGGTCCCATTCAAAAATAATGGAAAGAACCTCACTAGGTCACCTTTTTTTTCTTCAAAACTAATCATAGATCTTTAAGGTTCACCAAAACAATCAAACAAGACATTGATGTAGCATTTTACTCACAGGATCCTGTTACTCATCAAAATCTGAAGGATAAATCTACTTTTATTAAGCAAAACTGTACATTTTAAAGATAAAACAATCACAGTTGCTATATCCTGTAAAATCAAAATATATTACTTTTCTGCTCAAGTGGTGTTTGTTATCTGATGCCTCAAGATGACTACAAAGTTAATAGGTACAGTGGTTCAGTGATTAGCACAGCTGCCTCACAATGACAGGGACCTGGTTTCGATTCCAGGCCTTGGGTGCACATTCTCCCTGTGTGTGTGTGTGTGTAGGTTTCCTCCAGGTGCACCGCTTTCCTCCCATAGTCCAAAGATGTAGATGGTCATAAATCCTATCCCTCAGAGTCCTTTCTAACACCTTGCAGATGACAGACGTGAGACTTACTGGTCTGTAATTGCTGGGGATTTCCCTATTTCCTTTCTTGAAGAGAGGAATTACATTTGCCTCTCTCCAGTCCTCAGGTACGACTCCAGTGGCGCAAGTAGCGAAGCAATTGCATTTCTCGTTTCCCAAAGCAACCGAGGACAAATCTGGTCCTGGCCTGGCGACTTGTCAACCTCAATGTTTGACAAAATTTTCAGCACATCAGCTTCCTCTATCTCTATCCATTCCAGCATGCACACCTGCTCTTCAAAGGTTTCATTCACTACAAAGTTCGTTTCTTTCATAAAGACAGAAGCAAAAAACTCATTGAGGGCTTCCCCTACCTCCTCAGACTCCACACACAAATTCCCTATGCTATCCCTGATCGGCCCTACTCTTTCTTTGACCATTCTCTTATTCCTCACAGAAGTATAAAATGCCTTTGTATTCTCCCTAATCCGTTCTGCCAAGCCTTTCTCGTGCCCCCTCTGGCTCTCCTCAGACCATTTTTGAGCTCCTTCTTCGCCTGCTTGTAATCCTCTAGAGCTGAACTTGACTCTAGCTTCCTCCACCTTATGTAAGCTACCTTTTTCCTTTTGACGAGAAGCTCCACCGCTCTCGTCATCCAAGGTTCCTTTATCTTACCACTTCTTGCCTGTCTGAGAGGGACATATTTATTCATCACTTGCAACAACTGTTCCTTAAACAGTCTCCACATGTCTATAGTGCCTTTACCATGGAACAATTGCTCCCAATCCATGCTTCCTAACTCATGTCTAATCGCATCATTGTTTCCTCTTCCCCAATTAAATATCCTCCCATTTTGTCTAATCCTCTCCTTCTCCATAGCTATGTAGAACATGAGGCAGTTGTGGTCACTATCACCAAAATGCTCTTCCACCACAAGATCTGATACCTGCCCTGGCTCGTTTCTGAGCACCAAATCTAGAATGGCCTCTCCCCTCGTCGGCCTGTCAATGTACTGAGTTAGGAAACCCTCCTGAACACACCTTACAAAAACAGCTCCATTCAAATCTTCTGCTCGAAGGAGGTTCCAATCAATATTGGGAAAGTTAAAGTCACCCATTACAATAACCCTACTACGTCCACACTTTTCCAAAATCTGCCGACCTATGCTTTCTTCCATCTTCCTGCTGCTATTGGGGGGGCCTGTAGTAAACCCCTAACGAGGTGACTGCTCCCTTGCTATTCCTAATTTCCACCCATACTGACTCGGTAGGCAGATCTTCCTCGACAATGGAAGCTTCTGTAGCTGTGATACCCTCTCTGATTAGTAGTGCTACACCCGCTCCTCTTTCCCCCCCTCCCTATTCTTTTTAAATGCTCTAAACCCTGGAATATCCAGCAACCATTCCTGCCCCTGAGAAACCCATGTCTCTGTTATGGCCACAACATCATAGCACCAGGTACTGATCCATGCTCTAAGTTCATCACTTTTATTCCTGATACTCCTTGTGTTAAAGCAAACACACTTTAACTGATCCCTTGGTTCCTTTCCAGGAAAAGCCTTCCCACTAGCTGGTCTACCTCTTGCTATTGCCTCATCTGCATCACCTCCGGTATACAGCTCAGTCTCCCACCCCCCTGCCATACTAGTTTAAACCCTCTCGAACTACTCGAGCAAACCTTCCACCCAGGACATTGGTCCTCTTCCAATTCAGATGCAACCCGTCCTTCTTGTACAGGTCCCACCTTTTCCTGAAGGCATCCCAATTATCTACATATCTGAAGCCCTCCCTCCTACACCAGCTGCGCAGCCACGTGTTAAGCTGCGCCCACTCCTTGTTCCTCGCCTCGCTATCTCGTGGCACCGGTAGTAAACTAGAGAACACTACTCTGTTCGTCCTACTTTGCAGCTTCCATCCTAACTCCCTGAAATCACTTTTTATATCCTCGATCCTTTTCCTGGCTATATCATTAGTGCCAATATGTAACAAGATTTCTGGCTGTTCGCCCTCCCCTTTTAGAACCTTATACACCCGATCGGAGACGTCCCGGACCCTGACACCAGGGAGGCAACATAACTTCCGAGAATCCTGATCCTGACCACAATGTCTCCTGTCAGTTCCCCTAACTATCGAGTCCCCTACCACGAGTACTCTTCTATTCTGCCCCCTTCTCTTCTTTGCCACAGTGTCAGGCTCAGTGCCAGAGAACTGACTGCTATGGCTTTCCTCTGGTAGGTCATCCCCCCCAGCATTGCCGAGGGGAATGTCCACAGGGGATCTCTGCACTGTCTGTCTGTCCCCTTTTCTCCCCCTAACTGTAACCCATCTATCCTTGTCCTGAGCCTTAGGAGTGACCAACTCCTGGTAACTCCTCTCAATTACCTCCTCAGCCTCCCGAATGATCCGTAGTTCATCCAGCTCCAGCTCCAAATCCCTAACACGGTTTTCAAGGAGCTGGAGTTGGGTGCACTTCCCGCAGACGTAGCCAGCGGAAACGTGTGCCATGTCTCCCACCTGCCACATTCTGCAGGAGGAGCAAGCAACTGCCCTAGCATCCATATCCGACTTATCTGAACACCCACTCAGTACTAAAGTAGAAAGCTATAAAATTAATAACAAACTTATATTCAATAGAGGAAGTTTAGAATGAACCTTACCTTATTAACTAGGTTAGATGAGGAGGGCGGGTGGGAGACACTACAGTTGTAGAGATTCGGGTTTAGCCGCCTTGCTGATATATATGGTCACTGCTTTCCTTCCCGGCTGCCCCTCTGGTCCTCGTCACTTCCTTCGCTGCTTCCACTCCTTCTCCACTGTTGCTCGCACTCAAAATGAGCTAGGGACTTGGACCCCAAGATTCCTCTGCAGATCAAAGCTCCCAAGGGTCTGGCCATTTACAGTATACAGAGGAATCTCGATTATTCAAAGGACATGGGCGGGATGTATTTTATTTGGTTAATCGAATTCCGGACAATCAAACACCGGATAACAGTTTAGCCGAGCATCGGGACATTGCAATCTTGTCGGATAACTGAATGCCAGATAATCAAGGTTCCTCTGTACTTTCCTCTTAAATTTGACCTCCCAAAATGCATCACCTCACTCTCCTCGGATTAAATTCCATCGGCCATTTCTCTGCCAAACTTTCCAGCTGATTTATATCCTGTTGCATTCTTTGACAACCTTCCTCACTCCCCACAACTCATCAATTTTCACGCCATCTACAAACTTGCTAATCAGACCACCTACATTTTCATTCAATTCATTTATATATTGCTGGAAATTAAAATGGAAACCAAAAAGAGAGCCTAAGGAATCCTCAGAAAACTATACAAGTAGTAGAACGAGACTAAGTTTACTTAGAACATACTAAGAAGGGGCAGTGTCTTAGAAGATCATAAATTCTTTGAATTTTGATGAGAATCAGATTACTGAAGGTTCTGAATATTTTATCTTGGAGGTATTTCCTTATCCTTCAAATCAAGGAGCTAAACCAATAATGATATTGACATTGAGTGGAGCGAGTCAGTCACTGATGCTGGCTGACTGAAGAGAAATGGTAAAATGAGAAGTGTTAATGTTCCATCAGTTGCCTTAATTTCTCTGCTCCCCTCATGCATTTATAAGCTGTCTCCCCCTGAACCTGCTGCACACTGTTCTTTTCGGTCCAACTCTGACTTGGTTATGAAACCCATTGATATGGAGAGTATTGCTGTGGTCTGGAGTGGGGACCTGTACCCTGCAAAGGCTGAGCACCAACTCTCAGACACTTCCTCTGATCTCACCTTGGATCATGACCACATATTGAAGATCAAGCTATTATTTCCAGGACAGTCTTGTCTCCACCGGAGATCTCTCCTCTACAGTTTCCCACTCAAAGCTGTCCAAACAGGCGTAGCCCGTCTCTAGTTCCTCTGAAAAATCCACAAACAGGACTGCCCTACAAATCCATTGTTTCAGTCTGTTCTGACTGCCCTGACCTTATTTCTTCTCCTCTTGACTCTAACCTTTCCTCCCCTGTTGAGTTGCTCCTCATGCACATTTGTGAAACTTCTTATACTTTACTTTGGTTCCACAATTTCCAGGTCCTCTTCAATATAGAGTACAATCTCTCTACTCATGCATCCTCTATCAGGTTGTCTGAAGACTGTCCACTTCTTTCATGAAAAGAAGCTTGAACAGTCTATAACCATCAATCTCCAATCACTTGACTGAGCTTGTTTTCACTTTGAACAACTTCTCCTTTAAGTTATTTCACCTTCTCCAAGTCAAAAGTGTGGATATCAGTCCCAGTTATTCCTTTCTCTTTGTGATAAATGTGGAAAATCCCTTGTTCTGATCCTACTTCAACCTTCACCCACAACGTTTTTTTCTGCATCAATGATATCATTGATGCTGCTTCCTGGGCTCATACAGAATTAGAAATGTCAATCAATTTTGCTTCTCTTCTCTCACCTTCACCTGGCGCTTCCCTCTCCTTGATTTCTGTGTGTCTATTTCCGAAGATCAAGCAACTTCATTGGCTGGAGATAGGCTATCCATTCAGAGCCCACAACTCCCAGAGTTACCTCAACTATACTTCTTCACACCCTACTTACTATAAGGATTCCATCTATTCTTCCAGTTTCTCCATTTGCTGTCTCGTCTGTATCAATAATGCCAAGGTGAATCTGATATGACCTTTTATGTCAATCAATGATTCTATCCCCATGGTGAACAGGGTCCACAGTTATGTCTGACCTATCTCCTACACTTCTGACATCACCCTTTTCTCTCCCTCCCAGAACATTAGTAGGGGACTTATTGTCCTCACTTGCCACCAAATGAATAGTTTCCAAATGAATTAAAAAATTCAAATGATCATCCTCCACTATTACCACCACCTGCAGCATGATGCCACTGCCAAAGATATCTCCCCATCCCCTCCCCTCTACTTTGAGGACTCCAAAGAAACTGGTCTCTCCATGACACCCTCGTCCACTGCTAAGATTTTGTCACTCCTCTAAGGCTCCTTCCTATGCAACTGAAGATGTAACACTTGCCCATTCACCTGCTTCCTCCTCACTGTACAAAGCCTCAAACATCTTTCAGGCTTATTTGCACTTTGTTCAATCTGGACTACTACATTTGCTATTCACTATGCAATCTCCTTCACACTGGTGAAACTAAATGTAGAGTGGGTGACCACATTATGGGAACAACTTTGTTCTGACTAGAGGATTATTTTGATCTTCAGTTGCATTCCATTTCAATTAACCACCTTGCTCTCATGCTAATATTTCTGTCCTTGATGCTACATTGACAACAGATGAGGTGAAGGACAATCTCTCCAAGAAGCAGATCCTCCAGCTGTTTGAGGTGAGTCACACTGATGTGCGCTGCCAACGGACAAGAGTGGGTAAGGCATTTCCTGACACAACATAAGAAATAAAAGGTCATTTGCCACCCTTTTGCAGCTCTGAGCCTCCTCCACTGCCACTATCTCACCACCTAACGCCTGGAGGAAGAATACCTCATCTTCCACCTCGGGACCCTTTAACTCCATGGCATCACCAGTTTCCTTATTTCCCCTCCCCCCACTTTACCCCAGTTCCAACCTTCCAGCTCAGCAACGTCCTCATGACCTGTCCCACCTGTTAATCTTACTTCCCTCCTGTCCGCTCCACCTTCCTCTCCAACCTATCACCTTCACCCCCACCTCCATCCACCTACTGCACTCTCAGCTACCTTCTCCCCAGGCCCATCCCCTCCCATTTATCTCTCCATCCTCCAGGCTCCCAGCCTCATTCCTGATGACGGGCTTTTGCCTGAAACATCGATTTTCATGTTCCTCGGATGCTGCCTGACCTGTTGTGCTTTTGCAGCACCACTCTAATCTTGACTTTTGCCACCCTGTCATGTCACATCTTCAAGAACAAAAATTAAAGTTCAGGCTCCAAATAACATTCAGACTGAATGTTTTGTTTGCTAGGGCACCTGACCCCATTGGATAGTTGAGACACTATTTTGTCTAATTCCAGAGCATGCATTTTACTTATCTTGGAATTTTGCTTTTCTGAAACAGAAAAGAAGCCAACAAGTCAGTGATGTGAAATTTTGCAGTTAGCACTGTTCATGACACATGAGGATTATTTTGAGTTTTGACAGAGGCATTCACTTTATGAATGAGGTTGCTTGATCATTTTATGGGGGGAGGGGGAAGACACCAATGGTTCTCAAACTTCTTTTAATAATGGGCCACTTTTTCAAGTGGAAATTAGATGACAGGTTGGACCAAAGTTTCCATGCTGTACATCTCTATGACTCTATGAAAGAGAGGTAATCTCATAGAAATATATAGGATTTAGAGGAGAATCAAGGGTTATGGGGAAAAGGGCAGGAAAGTGGACATGAGGAGTGTCAGATCAGCCAAGATCTTATTGAATGGGGAAGCAGGCACAGAGGCCGAAAGGTCAATTTCTGTTTCTATTTATGCTCTTCTGGTCCTGGGCCAGCTACAGTGTTTCAATGGAGCAGATGAGAACTTGAGGAACAACACCTCACTTTCTACTTAAGCACTTTATAGCCTATAGGACTGAAATATTGAATTCTACAATTTCAGAGCCTGACTTCATGATGCCTGTCCTTTTTTGTTAATTTTTCTCTCCCCCGTCCCCCCACACAGACTTGTTTGTGTCGCTTATTTTACTCTCAGCCAAAATTATCAATTTTCACCCTTCCATACTTAAATTTATATTCACTTGGCATCCTTATTTTTCAATTAGCAATCCCTTTGCCTTTTGCACTGAACCTCCACACCATCTGCTCCCCTTGTACTTCCTCTATGTCAAAAATATAAATAACACCATTTTCCAAACACTTTCAGTTCTGAAGAAGTCATATCAGACTCAAAATATAATTGTCACTTTCTCCACAGCTGCTACCAGATCTGCTGACCTTCTCCAACTTCTTGTGTTTGTTTCAGGTTTGCAGCAAACAAAACATTTTGCTGTTATTTGATTATACCATTTGCCATTCAGAAGGGTAAGTGAAGTAGAAGATATTGTACACAGTTAGATTAAAAAGTGATTTAGTAAATTAAAAAGATGTAGTTGGTATAGTAAAGGAAATTCCTATGGAAAACCAATGGAAGTAAAAGAACCTGTCTCACAGGAGAAAGATCCTGACTGTGTCTTGACTGTTTGACTACATCTTATGCCCAGAGAATTAGGAAAGTAGAAGAGGAGCCTTTGAAACAGAGAGATAACTCAAATATTCAGTTATCCAAAATAATTTTGGAAAATTTTACTGGCAAAGATGAAGGTAAACAAAATAAGATTGATGGTCTCTCCATGGATGCTGCCTAACATTCTGTGATTTCCAGTATTTTTTGTTTTCAGAATAACATTGACATGGTTAACCAACTTCTTCACTAGAACCATAACAAATAGATACGGAATTAAAGGGATTATATCAAACAGCCAACTCAGAAACGGAGTCAGAATCAATGCCAAAGTGGTGCTACTTGAAAAACTAAGTAGGAACAAAGAAATGGAGACTGACTCAATTTCTAGCCGATGAGGAACAGACAGTGATGAAATATTACATGTGACTTTCAAAAGTCCAATTGTGGGTGACTTAAACAGTCAGGAAATTCAGGCTAAAATATTATTTTTATTGGCTAGGGTTACATAAAAGATGTGGTCGCATTTGCCAGTTATTCATACATGTCAGGTAGTGCCGAAACCCCAACCATTATTGGAATCAATTTCTTCATTCTGATATCAGCTTCTGAAGAACTGTTTATCAGACTGTTAATAGATTATATCGAATCCCTACTTAAATCCAGGAATGGGAATCAGTAACTTTTAATGATTGTGGATTTTCAACAAGACTTCCTGAAGACATGATTTGGAGATGCCGGTGTTGGACTGGGGTGTACAAAGTTAAAAATCACACAACACAGGTTATAGTCCAACAGGTTTAATTGGAAGCACACTAGCTTTCGTCACCCAGGTGAATTGGAAAGATGGCATCAAATTTTGAAGACCAGTACACTTCTAGCCCAAATTTCAACTTTTGACAGCCAGTAACTTAATCTCTGGACTTCCCAAAGCCTGTGCATAAGTCAGGCATGTGATGGAATACTCCCTACTTGATCGGATGAGTGCAGCTACAAGATGCTTATCACATTCAAGGACAAAGAAACCTGCTTGACTGACACCACAGCATCCACTCCCTCCTCCACTGATATTCAGTAACAGCAGTGTGTATTATCCACAAGATGCACTTCAGAAATTTGCCAACGATTTTCAGAAACCACTTCAAACCCAAGAGCACTTCCATCTAGAAGGACAAGGGTCATCGGATACATGGGAAAACCATCACCTGCAAGTTCCCCACCGAGACATTCACCATCCTGATTTAGAAATATATTGCCAGGTAAATAGGTCAAAATCCTAGAATTCATTCCCTGACAACATTGTGGTCTACCTTCATGAGGGTTGCAGTGCTTCAAGAAGATAGGTCACCACCACCTAATGAAGGACAACTGGGGATGGGCAATAAATGTTGGCCAGACATTTGACTTTTGTTGGAATTGCACGCATCCAGGCAAATGGGAAGTATTCTATCACATTTGTGCCATGTAGGTAGTAGATAGGCTTTGGAGAGTCAGGTGGTGAGTTATTTGCTGCAGTATTCCTAGCCTCTGACTTGTTCTGTACCCACTGTATTTATAGGGCAAGCCAGTTGGGTTTCTGATCAATAGTAACCCTTAGGATATTGACAGTAGGGGATTTAGTGAAGGTAATGCTACTGAATGTCAAGGGGATGGTGAGTCTCTTATTAGAGATTGTCATTGCCTGGCATTTGTGTAGCATGAACGTTACTTAGTACTCCTCTGCCAAGCCGAGATATTGTCCAGGTCTAGTTATATGTGAACGTGGACCACTTCAGTATCTGAGGCAGGTGGTGCTACGCATCATGGAATAATTGGTGAACATTCCCACTTCTCACCTTATGATGGTGGGGGGGGGGAAGAGTGGGTATAACTGATGGCAAGCTGAAAATGGTTGGGTCTAGGACACTACCCTGAGGAACTTCTACAGAGATGTCCTAGAGCAGGGATTACTGCCCTCGAATAACTGCAACCCTGTTCCCACATGCTAGGAATGAATTCAATCACAGGAGGTTTTACCCCAAACCCCAATTTATACACTGATTAGTGTTTTGTGAAGGCTCCCTGATACCACACTTGGTCAAATGTAGCCTGAACATCAAGGGCTGTCACTCTCACCTCAGGAATTCAGCTCTTTTGTTCACTTTTGAACCAAAGTTGCAATGAGGTCAGGAGCTGAACGGTCCTGGCAGAACCCAAACTGGGCATCACTGTTACTAAAAAGGCGATGGACCCTTACAACATTCTGGCAATATTACTAAAGTTTTGTGCTCTACAGCCCCTCTGTAGCCAATGCTTTAACCTGTTCTTCGATATCATATGAAGCAAACAGAAATGTCTGAAGACGTTTGTGATGTCAAAGAGCACTGAATCATCCACTTGCCCCTTCTAGCTGAAGACTGTTCAAGTTCCATTGATACAGCCAAAGAACTATTAGCTTTTATAACAGCAGATGAATTTTATCAATGCAAAGTCTTGATGTTTAGAATGAAAAATGCATGAATAATGTTCCAGTGAAGGCATTAAGGAATTATATAAAGTCATGTTTACATCCATGACTTTGTTGTTTTCAGCAAATCCTAGAGGGAACATTTACACCATTTGATTGAACTGTTTGATGACTACAAAGAGCCAATTTGGTTAAAGAAGTGGCTAAGAGTTAATTTGTCAAAGCAAAAGTCACTTATTTGGGCTACAATATAGAACCAAGCCAAGTTACACCTAGACATGTGAATTGGAAGGGCCAGTTTGAATTGTGCCATTCCTGGGACAAAACAACATTTTGCAATTATATTGACATGAGTGGATTTTAATCCAAGTTTGTTCCAAACTTCAGCAGTATCAGGTTTCTTTATCAGATTTATGAAAGAAAGGCAGAACATTTAAGTGAAAGTGAGAATAATGTCACAGTGCCTTTGACAATGTGAATGTTGTGCTGATAATCATACCAGTTTTACCAGCTCCGACTGTTAAGAATCATTCAAATGGCTGTTGATGCTGACAGGAATGATGAAGGGCTTATGCCCGAAACATCAATTCTCCTGCTCCTCCGATGCTGCCTGTCCTGCTGTGTTTTTCTAGCACCACATTCTCAACTGTTGATGCTGACAGTATTAGTACATGGGCCATTTTACTATAAAATGATGAGATGGGATCAAATTTTTTTAAGTGACCATATCATCAGAAATAATTAGTAGAGAATAAGACATTGAGCCTTGTGTTAACTCAATATCATAGAAATATATCATATCTTTATTTCAATGTAGATAACTGGAAGAAACTGCTATTTAGATGAACCATGACCCTTTGAAATTCTGGGGAAAACAGCCCCCTTCCTCCCAGCGGACTGACCCAGTCTTTCTGGGCATACAATCATCACACAGATGCCAGATGAAACTGCCCTCACCCACTTACCTTCAGTCACATACCTGTCAAAATGGTTTTGGAACCTTCAAGCATTTTACTTATTGCAATACAGGTACCTATTGCCTTTTAAAAAAAGGGGAATGGGACCTTGCGAATGAAAATGACCACACTGAAAATTACATAGAGTACTCTTTGGTTAGAGTAAAACAGTAAAGAATATAATTACTCAGCAAGCCAAGCTGCATCTATGGAGAAACAGGTGTTTTTTGTTAGATTTTTTTAATTTCATACTTCAACCATGGACAGTACAGCTGTACTTTCCTTCTGCTCTTTCATGGTTAAATGCTCTTTTACTTTTAGCATTGTTAATAATCGGAGAACTGGCTTCAGCACTACCATACCTGTACGTGAAAACTTATCAGGAACTCGCAGAGAGCATCAAAAGTCCAGAAAATGTTGGTGGTGGGGGATAACTAAAATGCCCAATTATAATTTTCATAAAACTAGGATTTAAAAAAACTTCTCTTCCGTCACATTCGAGAAAGTATTACATCATTCCCGACGATGCCCGAAATTAAATCGACCGCACAGCAAGAGACAGGAGGATGCCTGTTTAAAGGCCAGGATATCTTTCCGACTGGGGGAAGATGGGTCGCCCATATTGTGGCCTGGGTCGCTCTACGGTATAAACCCGCACCAAGTGGGCCACAACCGCTCTCAGTGACACAACACAGCGCCAGCCCAGTTTATAACCGTGCCCACTACTCACGTCCGTCTTGAAGAAGACCACTCCGAAGGTATTGAAGTGACCTGTGAGGATACAAATGGCGTTGGCCATGTCTCCCACACCCAACCACTCCTCCACGTGAGCGAAACCACTGAAGACAGCTCACTTCACACATGCGCAGAGCGCTCTGTCCCCACTCCAGCAGCAGAGAGCCAGGCTGAGAAGATAGACTGGACATTTGCCCTACTTTAATGCAGACGCTCCCCATCTCACTCGCTGAGCTTATTCTTCGTTGGATATAATCTCTTCTCGTTTCTTCCGGATTTTTCAACCATGATCACAGAAAACTAGAGATTAAGTACTAGAGCAAATTTCTCTTCACGGCTGGTCTATTTACCCTCAACAGGACTTTGTGGACTCATTGAAGAATAATTAATGCTATCTAGACTCAAAAGGTTAAGTTTGCTTTCACTGTGATCTCTGACATTTGTTTGTTTGTTTTCAGTACAGTTCACAGCATCTGCAGTAATTTACTCCTAGTTGGATCCCAGCCTTGTTCCTGTAAGGGCAATTTTTCAGTATCAGCGTCCATATTAAGATAACTCAGTGTAAATTGGTAATGAATAACTAAATGATAATCTCATTCAATACTATGAAATAGATAAATTATTTTAAGACCAGTTTTCAAAAGATTAAAACCACAACAATCATCAAAGCTGCACCTAAAACACCAAAATGAAAACTGCAAGCCACATGGTATCCAAACAAAATTTAGCAACTTCTGCCTTGGATATACCCACTGTTGGGACACCCAGAATTTATAGAACAGAAAACTATGAAGGCTGACGACTTGAGCAAATTTCTCATCACTCCTAAACTTTTACTGAGTTGGCCATCCAACATTCTAGATTACCTAGTAAGAAACATTCCCCTTAATCTATCCTTCCAAGTTCCTCACGAATTAGGTTTCAACTAGATCCCTTATAATTTCTTCTAAAGCAGAGTATAGACCTATTCTTCTTGAATGATTCCCTCACCCCATCATACCCAGAGGAGCACAAATTATTGAAAATCCTTTAAAGACCATAAACTGCATGCTTTACCCAGCTATTACTGTACTGATCTTCTATATAAAATAGATCATTTACTCCAATCTCCTTGTAATAAAGTCAAAAGCCTTTTGTCTTCCATGTTTATCGTATCCGCATGTTAACTTTGAATCCACCTGAGTGCTGTTTCCCACCCCCCCATCCCTCAATTTCCTCACCAAAAAACAATTCATTTCAAGTTTGCTACCACAGCAAACTCATTTCACATCATGCCCAAACTGCCAGGTTTCCTGCTCACGTCCACCCTTTTGAAGCCCTCTAGTCATGTTAAAGTGTTGTGAAAAGTGTCAAATTCAAAATGGTACACATTTATCTTTCACTAAAATAGCTGGTGACCAAACCAAACCCTCAAGCTACAGTGTTTAAAAAAAAAACTGCCCTAACTCTTAAGTCAGTTTTACAACACAGGCAGAGATATTTCGGCCAATCACGTTCATTTTGTTTATCAAGCATCTAATTCCTTTGTCAGCACTTGGCACACAGCCTTGTAAGTATGGCATTCCAAGTGTTTGTCTCAATACTCAGAGGCAAGGTTTCCACTTCTCGCATCCTTAAGTTGAGTCCCTTCCTGTTTTATTATTGATAAAAACAACAGATTCTGGAGAGATGAAAACAAAAACAAATTGCTGGCAAAAATCAGATCTGGCAACATCTGTGGGGACAGAGTTAATCGAGAGTCCAGTGACCTTTCATTAGAGCTGCTCTGATGAAGTTACCAGACTTGAAATATCTTATATATTGAAATATATGTTACTTTCTCCCTGCTAAACATTGCCAGTAATTGCTGTTTTTGTACTCTTAGATGTACAAATTGAGGGATGTAGCTAAGGGAGATCCTCCCCTCTCTTTGTTGTGGAGAACAACCCAGCCTATCTAGTCTCCTTTTGTTACTGAAAAACGCCAGTCCAGACAATATCCTTGTGAATCCCATAAACAAATTAAAACAAAACTCCCTCATACCATGTAGTGCAAGCATCCTTCCAATTGTGCAGCAACTGGAACTGCACACAGTACCTATGACTGACAAATGTTTGTACAGTTTGATCAAACTCCCAGCTCTTATATTCAATGCCTTTCTGTACTCAAAGTGCAAATCAGCATTCCACTCCAACTGGAACCCTCAGCAGATGAACTGTTATTCTCTTGTATGGGTGAATGCACAAAAAGGGGCAGTTTGAAGATATTCAGAAAAGGCACTCCTGTCATGCAAAGAAGTTTCAGCAAACTATTACTGGTGGCCCTCTTGCTGAGATTCTGGCCAAGAGGAAGCTGAAACTGGAGGTGCACAAGATTCAACATGAACAAGCAAACAGCTGCCAAAACTGCAACACAGTTGGCTACAGCAACATCTACTCAGAAGGCAGCATTCAAACAGAAGAAGAAGTTGATTAAACTAAAAAGTGTCAGGCTTCACATATTGTGAAGCATTAACTAAATAAAACCTGAAAAATAAAAAAGGACAAGCATCCCACATACCTTAACCACCTTTTCTAATGCCTTCAAGGATCAATGGGCACCAACATCCCTGTACTTTAAGGTCTTATCATTCACCATTTTGTTGTTTTGTCATTCCAAAATCCATTTCCTCACACTTAGCATTAAATTAAATTTAGTTGTTCTGCCCATCTCACCAGCTTGTCTATATGGCCCAGAGACTTTCCTCCATTATTTACCATATCAATTTTCAAGCCATCTGCAGTTACTGTACAAATCTATGAATTGTAGTGTACTTGAATTATTTAGACAAAGTAACGAAGCATCAGGCTCTGCAGTACACACTGGACATGCTTCCAGTCACCAGAACAACCCTCTCCTTTCTGCCACAAAGTCAAATTCAGATCCAATTTGTCAAATTACCCTGGATCCCATAGGCTTTTACATTCTTGACGAATAGTGACACCATGTCAAAAGCTTAACTGCTGACACCCATACAGACAGCACAACTCAAACCAACAAGTCTAGTCAATTCCTTGAAAAATCAACACTGTCAATCTTCCCAAAGCCAGGCCGATTCTCCATTTAATTGTTGTTAAATTGAGATTAATTGTTAATCAATTTCTTCCAAAAACGTTTCCCTACCAGTTACATCTGACTGCAGTTTCCTGGTTTGTCCCTACCACACTTGAAGAATATCATGAGCTGCCCTTCAGTTCTCTAGCAACTCTCAGATGGCCTGAGAGACTTGAAAATGAAAGTCATATCTTGGCAATGTCCTCCCTCAGCTCCAAAAGTCTGGGATACACCTGGGGATTTATCCAATGCTGTCTGCTAAAACTGTTAATAGCTCCTCCATCTCAATGCCAAATTGAGAAGTTATATCATAATCACATTCCAAATTTCTACACCTACGTCACCCTTTTGCATATGCAGTACAAATGTCAAAGTATTCGTTGAAAACCTCACCTATCTTCCAGCTCCTTTCATATTGGCTCCTAAAATCAACTCAACTGCTTCCCTGCTTTTGCTCTTGCTTCTAATGTACTTGAACCCTTAAATATTCCCTTACTTTACCCAACACTCTCAAATGTGTCTTTGTGATTCCTAACTTCCATGAAATTCCCAGCACTACCTACACTCTGGTTTCTGATTGGAGTCCTTTACCTGCCACAAGCCTCTTTTTTCCTTATCCAATCCTGTACATCACTTGACATCAAGATCCACAAACTTGGATTTACTGTTCACCTAAAGTAGAAATCCATGCTAACATATTATCCCCAATACCAAGTCCTAATTTCATTAATACAGTAGAAAAAGTACAATTTATTGAAGATCTCTATAGAGAACCAAGAACCAATCTATGACTAGTCAGGGCACATATCCCTTGGAAACTCTTGACAATTCACTAGTATAGGCAATATTACAAACAAAAATGCTATTTTGGGTTTTTAATACTTACTTTAGAAAATGCAGACAGGTTAATTTCCCTCATGGCAGTAGAGGGCCAGAGGGCAGTCTCAGAATAAAGGGAAGACAATTTAAGACTAGAATGAGGAGGAATTTCCTGAGAGTTTAATGTGTTTGGAACTTCTGCCATAGAGAGCTGTGGGGGCAGAGTCCTTGAAGTACATTTAAAGCTGAAATGGATAGGTTCTTAAAATCAAAATCAGTCGTAAATCTAAAGGTTGAAGAAAGCACAGGAAAGTGGACGTGAGGACTGTCTGATCAGCCATGATCCTATTTATCAGCAAAGCAGGCTTAAGGGGGTAAACAGATTCCTCTGGTTCCTACTTCTCAGTCTTACTGCCTGCTGTTGACCCAGCATGACCTGAACATTCTAGCTCTTAAAAAGGTAGCAGCTTTCAAAGCTATTACTGTTAGACAAGACAGTCATGTTGGATCAAGCTGGAATCTTACTATTCTTTAGGAAAGCTGTGAACTTTTAATTTATGAACAAAGCAAATGCACCTGGCCATCTTTCAGTTCTGAAGACAAGTTCAACTCAAAGTTGTGGCTTTGCATACAATGAACAAATGACTGATTGCTTAATTAAAAGCTTAATGTTTGAGTACCCATGCACTGAAGTTCAGATTTATGACAACAAGGTATTCAAATTTCTTGGAAATCTGATCACAATCATCATTCTTATTCACAACTTCCATTTACATACCACCGTCAACAAAAAGGATCAAGGCACTTCGAGAATCTGATGAAATTTGACATTAGGTGAAGGTTAGGTGAAGTGGCCATGTGCCAAGTCAAATTAACCACAGCATCCAAGGATGTGCAGGTTAGGTGGGTCAGCCATGGTAAATGTGGGGTTACAGGGTTAGGGTTCGTAGGCTGAGTCTAGGTGGGATGTTCTTTGGATAGTTGGTGCAGACTTAATGGCCTCTTTCTGTACTGTAGAGATTCTATGATGGTGTAAGATATTAGGACCAAGGGCAAAAAAATCAGGAAAAGGTACATAAAAGGAATATCAAAGAGGGACTTAGGGAATTGAAGGAACAGAGGGAAGGAGGGAGGGAGGGAGGAATTGTTTACTCCAGGAGATGAAATAAAAATAAAATCTAACTTTTCAATGGGATTTTCAGGTCAAGATTCAGCCAGTTACACCATACACACTAAAATAAAAACACATTTTACAAGGGCTACATAGCTACCTTGGAGCTCAAGATCCCAAAGTTTGGCAGCACATTATTTGGGAAAACTCAGTTTGGATCACAGTACTGCTAGGACAATATATCAAAACTTGGCAAGTTTTAAAGAACATATGGAACATTGTCTAATGCTGACTTTTTTTTAAACTAACACCCCAGTTTCACGCCACTGTCCTTGGTAGTTTGTAATTTGCACAGTACTGCAAGAACCAACTTATTGTTCAATTTTGACAATAAAGATGTTAACATTTCAAATTTTGAAACTGTTCAGTGCTTAGCATTAAGACACTTGGATAATGAAAGAAAAGAATGTTGTCTTTATTATATTTGTTTGACATTACATTATTCAGTACTTTCAACTATTGAGTTAGCTCATGTTCTTCTAGATAAACAAATTCCAATAGTTGGAAGTATACAGGGCCAACAAACCAAGAATCAACTAGACATCTGCATTTAGGATTAAACAAGTCTCAAGGAAATTAAAGCACAACTCTGCAGGCCAAATAGTCAGCTGGATCAAAGTTGCCAGTTTCTTTTCTGTAGATATCAAGTACACTGAACAAAGTTGTTGTACATTCGACTATTTTGGACCAATAGTCATCAACAGCTAGGTATGCTGACCTACAGAAAAATCACTTTCAATTCTTGCCCCCCACCACTTCCGTAGACTAGTTTGTTTCAATCTTAGCAATTCCAATCACACCACAGGATAAACGACTTCCGGCATTTCCTGTTCGGGTACTCTCCTCATCGCCACCTTTTCCCAAATCATCTTCCTTCTCATGAACCTTCAAAACAAAAAAAGTCAAAAATCAGCATCTCTCAAATGACAACTTGTGACCCTATCAGCATCCGAGGAGCAGGATAATAGATGTTTTGAGCATAATCATCAGGATGAAGGAGGGCTTATGCTCGAAACGTCAATTCTCCTGCTCCTCGGGTGCTGCCTGACCTGCTGTGCTTTTCCAGCACTACAATCTCGACTGATCTCCAGCATCTGCAGTCCTTACTTCTCCTCTCCTTGTGACCCTATCAGGGTGATTACGGTGAATCAAGAATCAGTTACTTCTTCACTCCAAGTACAAGCAAACGCACAAATTAGCATTCAAAGTAGTGCTTAAGCCACACCTTTTGGCATTTTTAATCTAGTATCAAGTATCTTTTAGCCTTAAATTCAGAATTAATTTTGAAGAAACATGAAAGATAATCTTTAACAGAATATCAAATGTCAATAGTTTATTCCATTCTACTGATGCAAGATTTACTTGTGGCAATGCAAGAACAAAAAAAAAAAATCAAATTTTGCCTGTTATGCTAAACACGATTTGCTCATTTGAAGATATCCTGTTCAACATGTGGCCTCCAAGGTTATCTTGAAAAAAGGTTGAACTAAAATTGAAATACAACAAACTTGTTTTAACTGGCATCTTATGAAGTGGTACTGCTGATAAACTAGCAATTATGCACCTCAAATATTGGAAGTTCACCGTTATCATGATATCTAAGTCAGTTGACAGTGAAGGCATGACGACTCTCTGCAAGTTTTAGTTCAGGCAAAGTTGCATTTTTGAAGGGACTAAAGCTGTAAATAAAGTATAACAATGACATGTACAATCTCTGCACACACTAGTAGCAATTTTTACATTGATTGTGTGGACCTCTTAATTTGTTCAGTATGCACAATAAAGTTCTGATTCACTATGTGGGTGTTCCCATAGAAAAAAGGTACAGAACTTTACCTGCTCTTGGGAAATAATGCAGGGCAGGTGACTTGTGCTGTCAGTGGGGGAGCACTTTGAGTCCAGTGACCAGTATTCTATTAACTTTGAAATAGTCATGGAAAAGAATAGATCAGATCTAAAAACTTGACGTTGTAAATTGGAAGACAACCAATTTTGACGATATTAGGCAGGACTTTCACAAAGTGACTGGAGGTTGATGTTCGTACGTAAAAGGGACGGCTGGAAAATGTGAAGCTTTCAGAAAAAAGTAAGAAAACAAGAGTAGAGACTAGGATCCTGTTCAAATGAAGGGCAAGACTGGGAGGTGTAGGGAATGCAGGGTAACTAGAGAAATTAAGGGTTTTGATCAAGAAAAAGGAAGCATGAAAAAAAGGTACAGCAGGTCAAGCAGCAGAGGAAAGGGGGAGTTGACATCAGTTCAGAACCTTTCATCAGGGTCCTCCTCTCCTCTGATGTTGCTTGACCGGCTGTGCTTTTTCCAGCTCCACTCTGACTCTCCAGCATCTGCTGTCCTCATATCTTTGAGGAGGAAGCATATGTCAGGTATAGACAGCAGAGATAGAATCAATTCTTAGAAGAATATAAAGGCAATAGGAGTATACTGGAGGGAAACTAGGAGTGCAATAAGGGGACATGAGATAGCTTTGGCAAATAGAGTTAAGGAGAATCCAAAGGGATTTTATATCTGCATTAAGGACAAAAGGGTAACTAGGAGGTAAATAGGGTGCCTCAAAGATCAAGACTGCCTAGGTGTGGAACCACAGGAAACGGGGTAGATACTAAATGAGTATTTTGCAGTGTTTACTGTGGAGAAGGATATAGAAGATACAGAATGTGGGAAATAAATAACATCTTGAAAAATGTTCATGTTATAGAGGTGGCAACACTGGACATCTTAAAATGCATAAAAAGGTGGACAAATCCGATCTGAATGCAGTCTAGAACTTGGTGGAAAACTCGGATAGTGATTGCTGAGCCCCTGACAGAAGCATTTGTCTCATCAATAACCACAGGTGAGGTGCCGGAAGAGTGGAGTTTGGCTATTATGGAGGCATTATTTTAAAAAAGATGGCAAGGAAGAGCCAGAGAACTATAGACTGGTGAGCCTGACATCGGTGGTGGGCAGGTTGTTGGAGGACATCCTGAGGGACAGGATTTACATGCATTTGTTAAGGGAAGGACCGACGAGGGATAATGAACATGGCTGTGCGTATGGCAAATCATGACCCATTAACTTGATTGAGGTTTTTTGAACAAGTAACAAACAGTATTAAGGACGACAGAGCAGTGGACGTGATTAAAATGGACTTCTGTAGGGCATTCAATAAGGTTCCTCATGATAGACTGGTGAGCAAGGTTAGATCACATGAAATGCAGAGGGAACTAGCCATTTGGATATGGAACTGACTCAAAAGGTGGTGGGGTATTGCTTTTCAGATTGGAGGCCTGCAACCAGTGGTGTGTGACAAGGATTGGTGCTAGGTCCACTGCTTTCATATAAGTGATTTGAATATGAACATAAGTGGTACAGTTAGCAAGTCTGCAGATGACACCAAAATTTAGTGGACAGTGAAGATGCTTACCTCAGTACAAAAGGACCTTAATCAAACGGGCCAATGAGTGGCCGAATTTAGACAATTTAGATAAATGAGATGCTGCATTTCGGAAAGGCAAATCAAGGCAGGACTTCTACACTTAATGGTAAGGTCTGAGGGAGTGCTGCTAAATAGAGAGAACTTGGAATGCAGGTTCACAGTTGCTTGAAAGTGAAATTGCAGGTAGATAAGCATATCAAATGCCTTCACTATCCTATCTTTGTTGGTCAGAGCATAGAGTACAGGAGCTGGGAGGCCACATGCGGCTATACAGGACACTGGTTAGGCTAATTTTGGAATTTGCGTGTGCAATTCTGGTCTCCCTCCTATCAGAAGGATGTTGTGAAACTTGAAAGGGTTCAGAAAATAGTTACAAGGATGTTGCCAGGACTTGAGTGTTTAAATTATCGAGAGATGCTGAATAAGCTGGGTTTGTTTTCCCTGGAGTGTCAGAGGCTGAGTGATGACCATATGAAAAGGTTTATAAAAACCCGAGGGGCATGAATAGGGTAAATAGACAAAAGTCCAAAACTAGAGGGCATAGGTTTAGGGAGAGAGAGTGCAAAATTTCAAAAGAAACCCAAGGAGCAACTTTTTTCAGTGTGGTGCATGTATGGAAATGAGCTGCCAGAGGAAGAGGCAGCAGCTGGTACAGTTACAACATTCAAAAAAGGCACCTGGATGGCTATATGAATGGGGAGAGAATTTACAGGGATATGGGTCAAACACTGGCAAATGGAACTAGATTTTAAGATATCTGGTTGACATGGGCAAGTTGGATTGAAGGGTCTGTTTCTGTGCTGTACATCTGACTCTATAACCAGAACACACCTGGCCCTGAAGTACCACATGGATAAAAAAAATTACTGTACTGCAGCGTTAAACATACTGGTTCAGCAACTCAATTCTGCTTCATAAATCATTGCCTTATTATTGAACATTTCCATTGGTATGCAAGACTTAATTCTGGGAAGAGCAAAATAAAAAATAGTTAAGTAGAAAATGTATACAAAGGGTCAATGCACTGGATGTTACCTCAAAGTCAGTTCAAAATGAAAATGACAAACTGCTCATCACAAAGCTACTCTGTATACATGCAAAGAACAGTAAGGGTGCCAAGATTCAAAATCAGGATTTCTTAATTTTGAGATACTATGTTCACCCACTAAGTGATATCAGGTGAAGGTTTAACTTGAATTTGTGTGGAGGACTTTTAGCCCCTTGATTAAATCAGTTTCTTTCATCAAACAAAAAGGAATTTTGTGCAAATTCAAGTGGATAGACAAATAAGTTTAATCATTAGGTGGCCTAGAATTAAATAATGTTGTACGTACAGGTTGTTGACTTGCTCATGGAGCAGGAAAGCTAGTTTGCACGCATTTCGTCACCATACTAAAATATCAGTGTACGTCTTGTGAGCCGTTGTTGTTCTGTCCCACTTGCTAGGCGTGTGCCCAAGTTGGCTGAGGTAGGTGGTATTATTCTCAGTTTTGTTGCTTAGTGATTGGTGTATGGGGTCTGACTCTACATGTTTGTTCATGGGGTTCCAGGTTGAGTGCTTGGCCTCCAGGAAATCCTGTGCATGCAGCTGTACAGGACATTAAGCCACGGTTGGAATATTGCATGCAATTCTGGTCTCCTTCCTATCAGAAAGATGTTGTGAAACTTGAAAGGGTTCAGAAATTATTTACAAGGACGTTGCCAGGGTTGGAGGATTTGAGCCACAGGGAGAGGCTGAACGGGCTGGGGCTGCTTTCCCTGGAGTGTTGGAGGCTGAGGGGTGACCTTATAGAGATTTATAAAATTATGAGGGGCATGGACTGGATAAATAGACAAAGTCTTTTCCCTGGGGTGGGGGAGACCAGAACTAGAGGGCATAGTTTTAGGGTGAGGGGGGAAAGATACAAAAGAGATCTGAGGGGCAACTTTTTCACGCAGAGGGTGATATGTGCATGGAATGTGCAGCCAGAGAAAGTGGAGGAGGCTAGTACAATTGCAACATTTAAGAGGCATTTGGATGGGTATATTGAATAGGAAGGGTTTGGAGGGATATGGGCCAGGTGCTGGCAGGTGGGACTAGATTGGGTTGGGATATCTGGTCGGCATGGACAGGTTGGACCGAAGGGTCTGTTTCCATGCAATACATCTCTGTGACTATGTCTTTGTTTGGTTTCTCCCAGGATGGATACATTGTTCCAGTTTAAATGGTGTCCTTCTTTGTCCACGTATGGACACCAACGATAGTGGATTCTGTCTCTTGGTGGCACGAATGTCAACTAGCCTCCAAGAGACAAAACAGGAAATGATGCCATCCACCTCAGAAAACTGGGAGGCAAATAACAAGTGGGATAGAACACCAACACTTCAGAGACAGACGGATGTTACTAGTATGATGATGAAACATCTGCAAAGAAACTTACAAGCTCAGTTATCAAGTTTTTCACAAAAAAAAATCAGATTTCATTGAAAACTGCAGGAGTTGATTTGAAAGTCAATCAATTCATCTTCCTTGAATCAGACATTGTAACCACAAGGTGGTCACAAGTTTTTCAATACTTACCACAAGTGTACGCCCAATAATGGACCTCTCCCCGAAAAGAGAGAGTTGACCATCCTTCATTTCAAATACTGCCACACCATTCCCATTTGCCTCCACATTGCCTAGATCACCAACATGTCTAAAATAAATCATAAGTTACAATTAAACCGGATAATTGAGGTAATATTGAATGCAACATGTAACCCAAAAATGTTAGTTTATTGCAAGTGAATAGCATTCGATATTTACAGTAACTTTAATTTCAGTCTTCAATGTAGTAAAAGCATCCTAAATTGCTTTGAGTGTTACTGTAGAAAAACTAAACAGGCCACTAAAACGCCCTTTGCTACAAAGCAGGCAAATTCAATTTCAGCTTGGACTAAACAGTTGGAATGAATTTATGATAAAAGGTATTGAACCATACACGTGATGGAAGTACTGAACATATAGACTGAATTCTCCCCCACCCCAAAAAACCAAACATATGTAGTTTAAGAGCTGACTTAGATCTTACTACATTCAAATGGAATATTGAAGTTTAACTATTTCAGTTGACTCAGAACCCTCAAAAATATAGACAGCAGTAAAGGTGTAGACATCAACTCAAAAGTACTTGAGGCATTTTATTTCACAGCCTACAGGGAAATCTCTGTAGACAAGACTTCAACAAGCACCCAAAGTTGTCTTGCACACGGCAATCATTGACCATCTTAAAACTTACAGAAAATTACTCCAAGTTATTCTTCCAAAAAAGAAAACAGTCCATATAAATAGCTACCATGAACATCTTAAAAATAATGCTCAAAGAAAAATTGACATATCAGTTTAAGACTCAACTTTATGAACCCATGAAAGACAGGGTGAACTTGTACACCAGCATCCATGTTGTTGGTTGCCAGTTCAAAATGTGATGCAAGAAGAGTTCATCGGTTTTATTTTTTATTTAGAATTTTGAACTAGATGCATGTGGGGTGACAAAGGTTAACTAAGCATTAGGTAGCTATAATTTCTTTCAGTTCTTGAAGATTAACTTAGTTACTTTGGGAAAATATTACATGCACAAAGTAAACAGTGTAGTGCATTAGAAGGTTCCAGAATGTGTTTCCTTCTTTAAGTTTAGAGGGAAAGACAGCTTGAAAGCTCTTAGTTTCAGTTTGGCAGTTCATAGAAGTCTTGGCTGAAGCTGGATGCGAAAACAAATGATTGCTATTGCAAGATGTTTCAAAACAGTAAACAGAATGAGCACACAGAGGTAACCTATTTTAAGGTCCACATTAGCATGTCTATTAAAATCCTGAAGGGTTTTTGAAACTCAACTTACACTGTTGTATGGAAGACTTGAAGTGATAAGATTCTCACAATAAGGAATTCTCTCTCGTACTCAAGTACTGTTGAGGCACTTTGGAATTAATAGTTGTCTTTTACTAAAGTGTTTTTAAATCTTTCAATACAAGTAGCTTAGTGCATCTTCATCTCTTCTGCATAATAAACTTGTTTTACTTGAGAATGTGTATAGGGTATAAGCAGGCAGGGAAAGAGTTAAGTTTGAGTTTTGTGAAAGGAGGTTCAGCTGAGACTCAGATCAGATAAGAATTTACAGTTAACAATGGGGTGCTGGAGGCAAGGGTAATGGGTTAACAAAATGGACAGGCAGTCATTCTGTAGAGCCATTTAACAACACTGAAAGCATATAGTATGCAAAGGTCAGCAAACAAGGAGAAAGTATTCATTGTATGAGTCCAGTTAATAAAGTTAAGAACACCCATTGTATAACAGTAAAGGGTTTGGCATCTGCTATTGGTACTCGTTGTAACGGTCACCCAATTAATATGTATGTTGCCTTATCTCGATGCTCCTCCCTGTAAAATTACTACATAATTCATTGAGAAGGTGTTTGAGAGAAGACTGTGAACTCATGTCCCTGTGCACACGGGCAATCATTCTCTCTGCCTCTCCAAGGCCTGAAACAAAGGAAGGTAAAACAACGGTGTCTGAGCATTTTGCTTCGACTGAAGAGGGGAAAAACAGGACAACATACTGATAATGCTGCAGGTTTGGTTGTGTTTCAGGTGAGAGGAGATTTCATTTAAACATGAAAATGATATTTTAGCTGTCTGGCTGGTTGTGAATAATAATGAATTTCTGGGTTTTCTTAATGTGGCAGTTTGAATAAAATTGTCCAATATCTTTAGCACACTGAAGGGAGTTTTAAAACCAGCATTTCATGGTCTTCAGCATCTGACAGAAATTGAGTCATTTGGCTATATCATAATGATTGCTATGTTGGATTCAATGTGTGCATTCAGAATCATCCTGCTGCAATAAAGACCATCCAATTCAATGAAGAGAATATAACTTTTGCAAATAGTCTGTTAACTGTGCATAAAGGGCATCACATGATCTCATGGCAAAATCTCACAAATCAAGCATTATGTTACATGGCAAAGGCACCTCATCGAGGAGAAAGTGAGGTCTGCAGATGCTGGAGATCAGAGCTGAAAATGTGTTGCTGGAAAAGCGCAGCAGGTCAGGCAGCATCCAGGGAACAGGAGAATCAACGTTTTGGGCATAAGCCCTTCTTCAGGAATGCACCTCATTGTCAAATTATGCATCCAGATATTTGATTCTGCACAAGCAGTTTGTAGAAATGGCTAGAGGCTCTCATACAAAAAAAGCGGAATCCAAACCCCAGTACAAACGCAACATGGGCATTATTTCTTTGCACTTCTCAAACTCAAAGTATTCATTGTATGAGTCCAGTTAATAAAGTTAAGAACACCCATTACATGGGATCTGATGATAATTACTCAGATAAGTTGCACTCTTACACAGGCCACTGGGACACCTATTCCACACATTAGCTACCCCAAACTTCATTCCATCCCCATTGTGATGAATCTCCTGCAGGAAATTTGACTTTTGGCATCATTTTCCACTTGAAAATTAAAATGGACTGGAGTTTCCATTCTGTCAGTCATGCAGGTCTGCACCACTGAACTGCAGCCTGTAATGTCTTGCCACTTTGAAATTTTTTCCATTCCAGTTTGTTTGCTGCACGTAATGAAATTTATGGGTATTGCATCCATATCTCCAATATGATTTTGCTGACGTGAAGAATCATCTGAAAACTGCTAACATTGGTACAGGGTCTTTAGCAATCTTAGTAATTTTGTGAAACCCACAACACTAAATCTGTGTTTTTCATCAAGTGGTTACATCAACTAACTTGACACTGAATTCTATGCTGGACTCCATTTAATTTGACCAACATGCAAGAAAATTCCAGTTTTAACTGATATCGGCCTATCCTAGCTGGTGGTTGTGTTTTGGTTAACGATATAACCTTCTATGAAAAGGTGGGAGCTTTCACATGTTGTGCAAGGGCATCAGGAGAATTCCTATACTGTCTTTAACATAATTTGATTACAGAAGAGATAATGCTGGAGTGCCTTCATCGGAGATGCTATAACTGAGATGGTCAGACAGCTTCATTAGTCATGATTTCACAGTGGCTGTATTATGTTCACGTAAAGCTGAAGGCAGAAGTCTGACGTGAGTGGAAAGGAGGAGTTGCTTAATGTAGATGCTAAATAAGAAAAGTAGGAATATTTTGGCAGCTTTAATGGGAGGTCAGGTAAGAAAATTTCAATACATCAAAATTCTATCCAGTGTCACTGTCCCGTTTTCCTGTATTCACATACATTTGGTCAATTCTTTACTTTATCAAGGTAGCTTCTATCTTGCTGGCTGCTGTTAATGGCAGTTCAATTTGTATGCTGCAATGTAAAATAATCTAACTTTGGGGCAGCACGGTGGCTCAGTGGTTACCACTGCTGCCTCACAGCACCAGGGTACCAGGATCGATTCCAGCACCCGGTGACTTTGTGCGGAGTTTGCACATTCTCCCCATGTCTGCGTGGGTTTCCTCCAGGAGTTCCGGTTTCTTCCCAAAGTCCAAACATGTGCAGGTCAGGTGAATTGGCCATGCGAACTTGCCCATAGCGTTAGGTGCATTACTTAGAGGGAAATGGGTCTGGGTAGGTTACTCTTCGGGAGGGTTGCTGTAGACTTGTTGGGCCAAAGGGCCTGTTTCCACACTGTAGGGAATCGAATCTTTTCATCCAAATGCATGCTTCACATCAAGTTTATAACTTGGTGCAAAGTGATTTGGATGTGAGCGCAAGTGATATAGTTACTAAGTTTGCAGATGACACCAAAATTGGAAGGGTAGTGGGCAGCAAAGAAGGTTGCCTCAGATTTCAACAGCATTTTGATCAGATGGGCCAATGGGCTGAGAAGTGGCAAATGGAGTTTAATTCAGATAAATGTGAGGTCCTGCATTTTGGGAAAGCAAATTTTAGCAGGACATATACACTTAATGGTAAGGTCCTAGAGAGTGTTGCTGAACAAAGAGCCCTTGGAATGCAGGTTCATTGCTCCTTGAAAGTGGTGTTGCAGGTAGATAGGATAGTGAAGGCAGCGTTTGGTATGCTTTCCTTTATTGGTCAGAGTATTGAGTACAGGGGTTAGGATGTCATGTTGCGGCTGTACAGGACATTAATAGGCCACTGTTGGAATATTGTGCACAATTCTGGTCTCCTTCCTATTGGAAAGATGTTGTGAAACTTGAAAGGGTTCAGGAAAGATTTACAAGGATGTTGGCGGGGTTGGAGGATTTGAGCTATAGGGAGAGGCTGAAAAGGCTGGGGCTGTTTTCCCTGGAGCATCGGAGGCCGAGGGGTGACCTTACAAAGGTTGATAAAAATCACGAGAGGCATGGATAGGGTAAATAGACAAAGTCTTTTCCCTGGGGTGGGGAGTCCAGAATTAGAGGGCGTAGGTTTAGGGCAAGAGGGGAAAAGATATAAGAGAGACCCAAGGGGCAACTGTTTCATACAGAGAGGGTGGTATATATATATGGAATGAGCTGCTAGAAAGTGGCAGAGGCTGGCACAATTGCAACATTTAAAAGGCATCTGGATGGGTGTATGAATAGGAAGGGTTTGGATGGATATGGGCCAGGAGCTGGCAGGTGGGACTAGATTGGGTTGGGATATCTGGTCAGCACGGATGAGTTGGACTGAAGGGTCTGTTTCCATGCTGTACATCTCTATGACTGATTAGGCAATACAAAAATACACAGATTGGGCACTCCTGCACAGCAGACCCCATGCTGCAAGCTATTAAGTAAAATGACTGTGTAATAATGAGGTATGACTCTTTTAAAGTAAACCTCATTTGTTGACTTAACTGCTGGAAGTGAGAAAAGTTTGGCTCAATGGACAAGTCATGCAAGAATGAAAGAATGAATCTACCTTGAGGGACCAGCGTACATCACTGGATAATTTTTAAATATTCACTGATATGGTGGAAGATATTTCTCTGCCATTTCTAAATAGCTTCCTAAAAAATGAATAAGGTAATTTAAAGAGAATAGCGCCACTCAAAGATCAGCAGCAAGTCAGCTGATATGCGCCACTGCAGGAGTTGGGGGATATCCTAAAACAAGTATTCATTGTGGAGAAGGGCATGGAAGATATGAAATGTGGGGAAATAGATGGTGATATCTTGAAAAATCCCATATTACAGAGGTGATGCTGGATGGCATGAAATGCATAAAGTGGATAAATCCCCAAGACCTGATCAGGTGTACCTCAGAACTCAGTGGGAAGCTAGGTAAGTGATTGCTGGGCCCCTTGCTGAGATATTTGGATCAATAGTCACAGGTGTTGGAAGACTTGAGGATGGCTAACGTGGTACAACTATTTAAGAAAATTAGTAAGGAGAAGCCAGAGAACTGTAGACTGGCAAGTCTGACATCAGCGGTGGGCAAGTTGTTGGAGGGAATCCAGAGGAACAGGATTTATGTATATTTGGAAAGGCAAGGACTGATTACAGATTGCCAATGTGGCTTTGCATGTGGGAAAATCAAGTCTCACAAACTTGATTGAGTTTTTTTGAATTAGTAACAGAATTGATGAGGGCAGAGCGGTGGACGTGATATATATAAACATCAGTAAAGTATTCAACAAGGTCCCTCTTGGTAGACTGGTTAGCAAGGTTAGATCTCACCGGATACAGAGAACTAGCCATTTAGATACACAACAGGTGAGAAGCTAGAAATCAGAGGGTAGTGATAGAGGATTGCTATTCGGACTGGAGGCCCGTGACCAGTGATGTGCCACAAGGATCAGCGCTAGGTCCACTGCGTTTTGTCATTTATATAAGTGATATGGATGTGAACACAGGAGGTATAGTTAGTTAAGTTTGCAGATGACACCAAAATTGGAGGTGTAGTGGACAGTGGAGAAGGTTACCTCAGAGTACAAAGGGATTGTAATCAGATGAGCCAATGGGCAGAGTGGTAGATGGCGTTTAACTCCGATAAATGTGAGGTGCAGCATTTTGTAAAGGCAAATCAAGGTAGGACTTAATATATTTAATGGTAAAGTCCTAGGGAGTGTTGCTGAACGAAGAGACCTTGGAGTGCAGATTCATAGCACCTTGAAAGTGGAGTCAAAGGTAGATCGGATAGTGAAAACGCATTTGGTATGCTTTCCTCTATTGGTCAGAGCACTGAGTATAGGAGTTGGGAGATCATGTTGCAAATGTACACGACATTGGTTCGGCCACTTTTGGAATAGTACACACACTTCTGGTCTCCCTCCTATTGGATGGATGTTGTGAAACTTGAAAGGGTTCAGAAAAGATTTACAAGGACGTTGCCAGGCTGAGAGAATTTGAACGAGAGGAAGGAGGTTGAATAGACTGGGGCTATTTTTCCAGGAGCATTTGAGGCAGAGAGGTGACCTTATAGAGATTTTAAAAATCATGAGGGGACATGGATAAGGTAAGTAGACAAGTCTTCTCCCTGGGGTGGGGGTGGGGAGCAGAGTCCAGAACTAGAGCAGATAGGTTTAGGGTGAGAGGGGAAAAAAATGTAATAGGAACCTAAGAGGCAATGTTTTTAAGCAGAGGGTGCTGAGTGTATAGCATGAGCTGCCAGAGAAAGTTGACAAGGCTGGTAGCAAGGGTTTAGAGGCTGGCAAATGGGACGAGATCAGGTTAGGATATCTGGTCAGCAGGGATAAATTGGCCCGAAGGTTCAATTTCTGTGCTGCACATCTGTGACAATGACTAAAATAGTAAATTTTTTTTAAAAAGTGTAAAATTGCATTATAAAATTACTTACATATATTGCTTTGAATAGTGCAAAATATCATGGAAAATCATTGCATAAAAAAATGCTCACCTTTCTTGGTCATCAGGTCCACCATGAACTTTTCCAAAAGGATTGTAGTGAGGTCCTGCACTAATACAGCCTGTAGTGTACACAGATACAGCAGAAAGCAGGTTATCTAAACTTTGACGGGTAATTGATCATAAGCTTTCCAGCAACATCAGGTGGTGAGGAATTTCTTTAAAAATAGAATCATGTTTACACATAATAGAATCAGACAGTAGCTCATGTTGAGAGGGAGGCAAGTGCCCACATCAATACTTTCCATTGCATTTTCATTTCGCAGCCAGCCAAATGAACAGCATGCAACAAGCTGTTAGAGGCTGTGGCTTAAGACAGTTAGAAACAGTCCTTTAAAGTGCTGCGGTCATCAACAAGTACTGAAAAGAGAAGGGCACAGTTAAAGTGATGGTGATTGGCAGTGGCTTCAAATGACACTGAAGATGCAAACTATGTGCATGAGAGATACTCTGCTTCCTCACCGTAGGAACTGATACAGTTGAGAACAGACAGCAGAAGCATATGTTGCATTTGAGATACATTGTCCAGATTTATGTATTAGCAACTGCCTATTGCATGGGAACTGATTAAAGAGTGGGTATGTTGGAAGGCAAATTTTGTGCCAAATATGCATATATGTTAAACTTTGAATTGCAGATTAATCCCCAATAAAAAAAAACATTTGTGATTCACAGCTATTGTCCAACATCCTTTCCCCACATTTTACGACCATTTCTGGCATTGCTGAACGAACTCTAGAATTCAGGGTTTGATAAATAGTTGGGTAACTAAAATACAGCTTCATTATGGAACTTTAGGAGCTAAATAGGAGGGTCATGGATAACGTGAAGAGTCAAAGTCTTTTCCCCAGGGTAGGAAGTCCAAAACTAGAGGACATAGGTTGACGTTTGAGGTTAGAGGGCAAAAGTTAAGGGACATAAGTGGCAACCTTTTCCATTCCAGGTAATATGGTGGGTTCAATCATAACACTCAAAAGGCATCCGGACAGGTACATAAATAGGAAAGATTTTAGAGGGATAATGGACCAAATGGGACTAGATGAATTTAGAATATATGGACGACAAGGACAAGTTAGCCGAGAGGGTCTATTTTCATGCTGCACAACCAGAGGACTCAGAATTAACACATTTTGGACATCTGCATTAGCAGTGAAACACTCCTTACTCTTGGTCAAGGTGACAGACGATGACACCATTGCCTAGAAATCTGATTAGGCCTGGAGTGGGTCACAAGCACCAAAGTTATTTCTTCCACCAACTTGGTTTCTCTTTTGTTTTATCTTAACGTTCAAAAGATGCCAATCTCTCCTGAACCCTTTCTCTACTCCGATAGAAGATAGTAAATGCTATAAAAATGTTAGCAACAAGCAAAATACATTCGTGAGGCTGCAGACAAAGTCTTGTTTTACACAATTTCTAACAGGAAAAGAGATGTAATAGTCTCCTCTTCCAATTTAGTCACCATGTCAAGTCAATGTGTTTATCCAGATACACAAACTTTTGCCATTTTCTTTCTCTGCTGGCACTAAAATGTTGTCTCAGTCAAAAAGTTGTTTTGGTGTCTACATTTTCTTGGAGCAGACCAGCTGTGCAAAGATCTGTTGCACTTGCCTTTCTGAACCAACAATAAGTTTGTTTTTTTTGAATGGTTATGGCTTTGATGGTCAATAAAGCAATAGAATACCATTCTTTCAAGGTTCATTGGAAGAAAAGATTTTGATTACACCACTTGTTTTCAGAGTGAACTACTGAACTAGGTTTGAATGTGCAAGGAAAGTACACATTAGCCCTCACTAGTTAAGTATTTTTAAAACCTTCAATCATAACTGGCACATCCATGTTAACGCTTTCCTAGGTCAGAAAGCAGCATAAAAAGGTTTTAAAAGGATTATTGAAAATGAAAGACATTTTTAAATAAAGAAAAAAACTTCCCATGGACAAACAGTTGGATTATTGAGATGGGTTCCCTAGCTTCCTACTCATGAAGAGAAGTTTGTTTAAAATCAGGACACACGGGTAAACTGCATGAACAGAAAACACTGTGCCTCCCATCTGGTTGCCATTTGCCCAATGTTAATAATATTCATTGTCACATACAAAGCAAGTTTACAGGTTTCACACTTCATTGAATGCTTCTTAGCATCACTCCCTGCTTTGCTGATGCTGCTTTCATCTCTACTGATCCCCGGGCCAACTCATTTGATTCTAAACGGCCTCATGCCTCGACCGATTAGTTTCTTATTCCAGGTTGTCTGGTCTCTTCAAGTTCAAGATAGAGGGGAAGGAAACAAGGTTCAGAAGTAGATGCCATTAAGAATTGGATGGACTTTTCAGTCTCATACCACTGAAGCTACAGATTATGGCCCAATTGATAACTGATCCCTTGCTCCGATGATTTTGAAAATAGTTCACCTCTTTTTAATGCAAGTGCTCAATAAAGTGGAGCCATTGGATTGTGGGCTATATTGTTAAACACAAATTTTGATCCTCCCTTAATTTGATGTATTGGCTTTTTTATCTTTTGCAACAACTTCTCTCTAATGAAAGCTTCATATCTGAAGAATCAATTTTGTGCTCACCATAGATGCCTAATCTGCCAATTGTTGCCAGCATTTGCTAGAGATTTAAAGCTAACTTTTAAACAATTCTAGTGCAAAATGCAAATTTTAAAGTTTAAAATGTTATACATCTACACAGTAAACTTAGTTTCATTCCAGTTTATTTTAATGAATATAAGTACATTAAGTTTTTAATTCACACAATTGTCATAACAGCAAATATTTACTCCATACCATTTGTATTATCTCCATAAGCATGAACGTGGAACCCATGCTTTCCAGGAGTCAATCCAGTGATGCTTCCTTTCACAGTCACAGGTCCATCTCCCTGGAGAAAAGTTCCATAAAGATATTAGGTGGATTTTTTCCAGTATTACAAAATGTGTTAATCAGCAATAACAGTTTGTTCTTTTTGGATCGCTTGACTTCTATCTCACAAAATTAATTTTCACTTTTCACAAATACTTTCAATCAATTGGTGCTTCAGGTTTTCCCTGTTTCAGGGGCTTCATTTTATTACACAGCCAAATAGAAAAGAGAGGTTACTTGACTGGTGGCCCATGTTGGCAAGAGTGATCACATCGTTGTGGTTCTGTTCGCCGAGCTGGGAATTTGTGTTGCAGACGTTTCGTCCCCTGTCTGGGTGACATCCTCAGTGCTTGGGAGCCTCCTGTGAAGCGCTTCTGTGATGTTTCCTCCGGCATTTATAGT